>NC_092540.1:8827348-9130378 GCF_037038585.1 Patagioenas fasciata
CTGGGGACGTGCCACCCCCTGCAGAGATGTACTGGGAGCTGCAGGAAGCAAAGCACGAGCCACCCATCCCCACACCAGGCAGGTCCCAGAGGGCTGGGAATATTCCTTTAATTAAAGCACTACTGATAATAAAATAGAGCATCCTTGAATTCTGAGAGCCCCAGATGCCATGTGTTCATCTAGGCAGGAGCGAACACATCCCAGAGATGATCTGAGTTGGCCCTCATCAGGCAAACTACCTTGTTTTTCCAAAACTAAGACAGCGTCTTATATTAATTTTTGCTGCAAAAGATGCTTACTTTTTTACATGTATAGCTGCCTGGACCCTATTTAAATTGACTTTTTTATGAACTGTAACTAGGGCTAATTTTTTGAATAGGGTTCATATTTCAAGCATCCTGAAAAATCATGCTATAGCTTGTTTTTGGGGTAGGTCTTTTTTTTGGGGAAACATGGTAAATACCAAGAGCAGGAAAGCAAAGAGATGTGGGTGTTGGTATAGCTCTTATACCTCAGCAAGCACCATGTACAGCAAAAGCTTGTGCATAACTCATGGAAATCCCAGTTTCCCAGCTGCACTGATCTAAGGTGCTGATCTAGCAAGATATGTTAGATATAGACGTGCAAGAAGTCCCAAATCTCTGCAGGAAAGGCCAGCGGCTCCCTGTTCCCTCCAGTACCAGATCAGATCATAACGAAAGGAGGAAAGAGCTGGGAAGAAGATAGCAGGAAACTGCTGCTTTGGAAACATGCACATGTTCCTGATGTTCCCGCAAACTGGTCCCACCTACCGTGTTGGTCAGGTCAAGACAGTCATAGGTTCGCTCTGAAAACACCTTGTATGCCTCCTGGAATTCCTCATACATGTCCAGGACCTGCTGACCCAGGGTCTTCCCTTTAATCCCACTGAATTCAATTTTCTCCAGCTTCATCAAGTCCAAGGAAGTTGCCAGGAGATCCTTCAAAGTCAACGGAGGGAGACACAGGTCATGATGTTGACAAAAGAAGATGACAACAGTTGTCACGACAGAGTTGCACTTGCTGAGGGACCTTCCCAAGCACAGCGCTGGTGCTCAGGCTGGGTGGCAGGGATGGGAAGGGGGGAGCCTGATCTGCCTGTCCTGAGCATCAGTGGCTGCTCATAACACGTCCCTGCCCAGTGAGACCTGCTGCAGCCACTAGAAATACCATGACAACTGTAAAATCGCTTTTAAGGGTATTTAAAGGACAGATCCAAAGCAGGATATGAGACTCTTCTATGTCATCCAGCATAGCTAAGAATCCCAATTTTATAGGTATTAACCAAGGACAGATTTCTAATATTTACAGGTACCCAAACTGTCCAAAGCTCCTGCGCAGTCAAACCTCCACGTGTCCAAGTGGCTGTTGCAGCACCTGCCCCGCTGGCCCTCTCTGCTGAGGTGGCACACGGGTCCTTCCCTTCCCTTCCCATCCTCTGCAGCCTGGCAGTGTCACCTCTTGGGAAAATGTCCCGCTCCCCCAGTGGTGGTGGCAGCACTGGGCAGCTCTGCTGCCATCCCACCTCATCTGTCTCCCTAGGTAGGGCCAAGTAAGGGCTGGTTGAACATCCATTGTCTCAGAGGACCAGGAGAAATGTGCACAGGAATGTACTGGTGGCCACTCTCTGCTTGCACTTGTCCTGGGGCCACCCGAGCAGGGCAGCAGGTTTTACCACAGACACGTAATATGAAACAGTGCAACGAACCAAAGGAAAGGGATCCTTCCCTCTTCACGTGCTCATGGGCTACCCATGCACCAGTGTAACTGCAGCTTTTATGAAAATTCGAAAACAAATGCACATATGCATTCATATTCACTTCGACACACCAGCACATCCGCTTGAACAAATACCTAGTAAGGCAAAAAAATAATGTGGAAATACCAGTTGTCCCTTGCTTTGTCTTGCAAGGTTGCTTGAAATGAAGTGATGAGGGGAAATTGAGACGGAGAGAGATGCAGCAGTTTTCCTCATTAACAGGCTGGTGTGCACTATGCTTTTAATTATTGTTTTACAGCTCACTCCGCAGGCTCTCCCTCTGACTCCAGATACTGCAGCTTCTACTGTCCCTGGAGTGTGGGACAGCCACGGAAGGAGGAAACAGACACTGGTCAAAACGCACAGTGCCCCAGCTCAAAACCTCCCCACTGGCTTTTGTCTGCAGCCCATATCCACAGTGTGCCCATGGCATCCATGGAATCCCAGCAGTCAGTGCCCCAGAGCCTTTACAGGGTCCCAGTAAACCTGTCACCAACACTGTCCTCATGATAACCTGCAGTTATTCCTGTGTCTATTTATATTCCTCTCTACACTGACCAGCATAATTTGGTTTATTTCACATCAAACCCTACTGGAAACCATCATTATGAATACTTTTAAAATAGGCACCAGTCATGACAGTTTTCAACATAGTTAATTAAGGAACACATAAAAGTATATGGCACATTTAAAGCAGTAAAACTGCAAACACCAGCAACCTGTACACTGGCCATCCAACCCTACACACTGAGAACGCAGCAACAATCAACAAAGAAATTCATTTGGGATGTGTGTGGAGAGCAGATGAATGTGTGTGGTCAGCCACGTGAGAGATAACAGGTACATGCAAGGTCTGTACAAGAGGTACATACAGTATCTGTATAAGAGGTATATACAGTGTCTGTATAACAGGTACATATGGTGTCTGTATGTCTGTGGTCTCCAGACACAGCCATGTGGTAAGGAGAGCATAGGGAGCTCCCACATTCACACTCAGACCTGCTCTCTGCAGAACATCTCCTGTGGCTCAAGGAGCCCTTGGCCACACTGGGAGCTCAGGGATGACACCCCAATGTCCCTGCCTCAGGTGACAGATCTGGCAAACAGGGACACCCCTGAGCCACAGCACCCCAGTTTGATGGATTATGAGGATGCGAAGGGACAACCTGGTGAGGAACGTGTCCCTGCTCCTCCCCAGGCCCACGTGGCACAGCCAAGGGGATCCTGCCATCTGGCCTCTCCAAGACAGGCAGGACCCAGCTCTAGGGTGTCATAGAATCATAGAACCATTTCAGTTGGAAGAGACCCTTAAGATCATTGAGTCCAACCATAACCTAAATCTGTCTCTGATGGCACCAGGAGACCTGGGAGATTACATTGCTTTATTTACAGCTGTGCAAACCACACCTCCAGTAATCCTCCTTTTCTTGCCCCAACAGGAGCAAGGAGTCCAACAGGACTCCTGAGAGCAATAAACACACCTATCAACCTGACCAGCTTACATATGCACTGAGCAGGACATAGTAAAACACAGTCTTAGACTCGCTGTAACAGGAGACCTAACAGCAAAAGAGTGGCCCCATTCCCTGGTATCAGGTGAAGCTATAGAAAGGAAAGATGCCAGCAAGTGATCTCCTGGCTACAGAGTTCTCCTGACGGTCTGCAATGTTTTTCAAGACCAGAGTCTCACCTCCACCATCTCCAGCCTCTTCAGGAAGGTGTCCAGCCTCGCAAACACCATCGTGGAGCTGAAGTCCCACTCCCTCACTTCTTGGCCTGGTTCATAATACATGTGCAGTTTTTCCCTTCTCTCCTCAAATGCCTCTTTGAACATGTTCAGGATACCGAGCACCATTCGCACCTTGCCCAGGCTCTCCTCCATGTCCCCTTTCAGAAGGTCTTCTGGAGACAGGTACACCAGGGCCTGGAAGAGCAAAATCACACCTGAGAGGTCACTTCTGCCATCATGGAAAACAAGGACTTCTTGTGTTGAACACATTTGAACCTGTTTATTAAGTTAAATGTTGCCTAAAGAATCACTTTTCCAGGGAAGGACAATAGGAAGAAGGGGAGAGGGGACACAGGGGACTGCAAACACAGGCATCACAGCCACAGACCTGCTCAATGAGAAGGTTGCAGATCTCCTGGAGCAGCACCACTATCCGCACGGGCATGTTGTAGTGCTTGGAGGTGACCCAGATCAAACACACCACGTGGAGCAGGGGGAGCAGGAAAGGCTTCACCTCGCTGAACTCAACCCTCTCTACGTCTTCCAAGCGGCGCTTGAGGGGTGTCAGGTGCAGGTGAACGTCCTGAGCTTCAGTCAAAGCTGTGTTGAGAGACGTGAGAAGCGGTAAGAACCACCCAGCTGCGGTGTGCTGGGTTCCCAGCTAGGTGCTGGCCTCACCACATGGAAAAGTGCCTGGGAAAAGAAACTGTCCTGACAAGCACTGAGCACCCTCAGCCACCTGTGTGCTGCAGGTCACTCACTCGTGAACATCACTCACCTGCGGCAGTAACCAGAACAGAAATAAGCTGATGTGATGGCAGGGGACAGGGAGCTGGGACAGGGCTTCGTGGAGAGCCTGAGTCCACAACTGCTAAAAAGTCACACGGAATTTGCCCAACAGCACCAAAAATACAGTGCTGCCATGGCTGTGAGCCATGGCCTTGCTGTACAGCACGACAGGCTCTACAGCCTTGGCCTGAGCCCTTTTTAGCTCAGTTTTGGCTCAAGCAACTCCTTGTCCAGTGGGCAGATGACGACGGCCCCACTAGTCCTGACTGTAATAGAAAACCTGTCAACAGTAAAGCAACTGATGTCTGACTCGTCGAAAGCTTTAGCTTAGCTCTGTACAGCTGTGTGGTTTTACCCTGAAGAATTACCCCAGAGCGCAAGCATTAATAAAACCAGATCGTTGTGCAATTAAACCTGTGGACCAACAAGAAGTGACAGAAGTGCTTGAATGCATGCAAAAATAACCCCTAAGGCCCAAGACCAAGGAAGAAGAGACTCCCACTATCAGCATCACCCTCCCAGCAAATCCACCAACAGCAGTCACACCAGTACAATGCCAGGGAAAGGGGCAGAGACTTAAAAGCAGGTGCACACAAATCTGCACTGCGCTGTAATGGAAATTAACAATTATAGTCCAAATTATCCAATTAGGGTTAGTATCGCTGTAGCCGGATTAAAACCAAATATTTGTTGTATTTTGATTAAACCCTGAAAGTATTAATTAGTTTAACAATGAACCCTTGGCTCCTTATATAAGGGGTGTTTCTCCAGCCCATTTAAACTGCACAATGCAGAGTGTGACACAGATCCTTAAGAGATTCAATGTTTGCACGTGAAGTGGTGAAGAACAGTGTTTTCTGCCAGCACGTGCACAGCTAACAGAGTCTAGATGGTTTCATTGTGCCAGAGAGCAGCTGGGTTGGACATGGATGTCCAGCTGTGTTGGTCTGCAGGGACAGACCAGCAGGACTACACTGTTTTTCACTACAGACAGGGATTTGCAATATTTCCTTGGGCTGCGCTCAACTCCCCTAAGCAAAGCAAAGCAAGGAAATTCGGGCTGCAGTGGCCAAAGCCTGAGAAGCAGCGCTCTAACAAAGCAGTCTTAGGTACAAGATCTGTCCTCTTAGTCTGAACTCCCGTTCCTGCATAATAACACCAGAGGAGCTGGTGGAAGTTGAGGTGAGTCCTGTTAGAGTAATGCAAACACTTTATTACAGCAGAATAAATTCCCAAACCCATTCACCCTGAACTTTGGCAAGAGTCTGGCTCAACAGACCAGCGATGGAGCTTGTCCCAGCCTGGAAACAAAAGCCTAGACTCAAGCACAAGCAGCCCAGTCTCAATTCACAAACTAGAAAGATTTGGCTTGAAATCAGTCACACCAGGCCATGAAGAAAGGCCAGAAGCCAGCACTGTGGTAAAGTTGCCCCAGCATCTCACCTGCCTCAACATCCATTAGCATGGTTTTGAAGGCTGGGATGTAGCTGCTCTCAACTCTCTCCAGCAGCTCCATCATGTTCCTGACCTTCCTCGTTGTCAGCTGGTTGTAAATGCATTCCAGGTCATCACACCTACAGCAACCGAGACACAGAATCACAGAATCAGTTGGTTGGAAGAGACCCTCAAGATCATCGAGTCCAACCATAACCTAACCCCTGGCACTGCCCCGTGTCCCTGAGAATGTCATCTCTGTGACTGTTCAACCCCTCCAGGAATGGTGACTCCAGCACTGCCCTGGGCAGCCTGTTCCAATGCTTCACAACCCCTTCTGGGAAGAAATGTTTCCTAATATCCAACCTCAGCCTCCCCTGGCGCAACTTGAGGCCGTTTCCTCTGCTCCTGGCGCTTGTTCCTGGGGAGCAGAGCCCGACCCCCCTGGCTCCAAGCTCCTTTCAGGCAGTGCAGAGATCAGAAGGTCTCCCCTCAGCTCCTGTTCTCCAGCTGAACCCCCCAGGTCCCTCAGCCGCTCCCATCACACTTGTGCTCCAGCCCCTCACCAGCTCTATTCCCTTCTCTCAACTCACTCCACTACCTCAAGGTCTTTCTTGGCCTGAGGGGCCCAAAACTGATTTGAGGTTTGGCTTCCCCAGCGCTGAGTACAGTGGGACAGTCATTGCCCTGGGCCTGCTGGCCACACTGTTCTTGATGCACACCAGGATGCTGGTGGCCATGTTACCCACCTACACTGGGCCATCAGCTGTCCCCCAACATCATCTGTTTCCCCTGGGCCTGATTCAGGGCTTCCTCCAGCTACACATGGACTGTGGAAATGGGAGAAAGCTGCATGAGGCACAGACAAACCCTACAGGACAGAAAGTGCTGAGTTCAGCATGACAGCAGCTCTGCTACTGACAGAACGTCGCTGAAAAAAAGCCATCGTGTTTCTGCAGGCATTAGCAACAGCTCTCCAGCCAGCAGGGCTTTGCCCCGAGTCAGCCTGAACCAGTACAGCACAAAGGTTTTCAAAGGGCAGGAGGAAATACCACTCCCAGGCTCCTGAGCATCTAAAGCCCCTCTGGCCCTGACAGATGAACAGCAGCCAGCTGAGATGCACCATTTCCAGACAGCCCCCAGCAGGTGTCCATCAGCAATTACTCCTGTGGATGGCTCCTAGTGAACAGTGACCAAAGAGTGCCCAGAGCGGGTGTGGAGTCTCCTTCTCTGAGACATTCGAACCCGCCTGGACCCACCTGTGTGATCTGCTCTGTGACCCTGCGTGAGCAGGGCTTGGACTGGGGATCTGCAGAGGTCCCTTCAGCCCAACCAGCCTGGGATTCTGTAAAGGGCATTTCTGAAAAAAGTCCCTTGAGGTGTAGCCCCTGTGGTGGGGCTAAGTTAAAACACAGCCAGCTGCCCAGTGACCTCCCAGGCACTTTGCAGATCATGATGATTTTCTGTGCGGGAGCAATTTTCCTTAGTTGAAGCCTACATGAACCCCAAGTGGCCTGTTCTTCTCAACTCATGGAATTAGCAGCTCCACCACCAGCACTCTCCCTCTACACAAAACCAGCACCACAGGGCACCATGCACTGGCCAGGCTGCTCTGGGTACCTGTTCTTCCAGAACTCCAGCTCCACCTTCGGGTTCGGATTGCTGCCTTGCAGGAGAGGCTCTGAAGACTCTTTCTTCAGTGCCTCCTGGATCTGGTGGCTCCAGTCTGTGATGGCCGACTCCATGGCATACACCAG
This sequence comes from Patagioenas fasciata, assembly GCF_037038585.1. Lineage (NCBI taxonomy): Eukaryota > Metazoa > Chordata > Aves > Columbiformes > Columbidae > Patagioenas > Patagioenas fasciata. Next base: position 8,834,835 of record NC_092540.1, read on the forward strand.
AGATTTATCTATCCGTTCCATGCTGTAGTAAACAGAGTACGTGATTAACTTTGTTGATGTGCATTGCTCAGTTGGATCTACTTCCAATGGCTGTGTGGGCAGCTGGATTTTACAGGGTTTCACATTTCAAAACCACAAAACAATCAAACCCCATAAGATTTTGTCACTGGTTTAATATAGGAATTACACTCTGGAGAAAATGGCTGAACGTCTGCAGCAGTGTGGGCAACAACACTGTTCATAAAGTGAATGGTGGAAATGAAGAGCCAGTCGCCACCTCTCTGCACAGCCAGTCATTGTCACATCAGATCCATTCAGGTTCAGGATCTGACCTGGAGACTCACACATCCAGCAAGATTCTCTCTCCCCATACCATTCGCCCTCAAAATATTCTACATCCCTGCAGTCATTAACTCACTTAATTCAGCAAGAAACGCCACCAAGTGGGCTGGGAAGCTGAGGACAGGTCACCCCACTGCCTTGGAAGCAGTAACTTCTCACAAAATCCCACCCGCACCACGTCCTGTCTGAGGAGTGATTCATTCCACTGCACCCACACATCTCCTGGGGTTCCACAGGGGCACGCACGCAGCCCAGACACGATGACAACTTGATGTACAAACGCATCTGCTTCTCCGGACCTTCCAGAACCTGTTATTTTGGGGTGGTACTCACGATTTCTCATTTTCCAGATCAATGTCCTCAATTCCCTCTGAGCCAGCTGGGAGAGGCAGCAAGGTCTTGCCGTCTACTTGGCCAACAACTGTGAAAATGGTACTTTTGAGGTTGTGGACATGACGCACGATGTCTTGTGACACCACTTGTGGCCAGCCCTGACGGTTCTTCTTGTTCGTTAGGATGGGCACGATCACCTACAGCGGGAGTCACGGAAGACCAATGGAGAAAAAAGTGCAGCAGGAGACGGACAGGCCACCAGGCTCTGAGGTCTGTGCTTGGCCAAGCCTGGAGACCCATATCCATTGCTGTCTCAAGCAGTTCCCATGTGAAATAGAGGCAGCTGATGATGAATGGGCATCTCTACAGGCCCACTTTATACAGCAGAACACCCTTTTCCCCAAATCCAAGCAGCCAAGGAGGGTGGAAGCCAGTAGGCAAAGTGAGCAGCCCCATCCCCAGGCTCTCCCAGCCTTTCAAGCCCGCAACTGGAGATGGCCCCATGGGCTGCTGTCCCTTGCCCTCACAACTGTCCCCGGTGCTTGGTCCCCATGTCCCTGCCCATGGGCACAGCCGTCAGGCTGCCCTTTGAGCCTGCCAGGGCTGGGCTGAGCTCAGTGTGCTGCAAGGGAAGGTCTGCTGGTACCCCCTGGGATACACTGGTGGTGAGGGTCCCCCAGGTCCCAGCTGCAGCCCACCAAACAGGAGCTTTGCCTTTATCAGCACTTTTACTGACCCGGCAGCATGGGGTTGTGGGGCTGGTCGGGGTTTGCCAAGATTTGAGCTGCTTTTGGCTTGTTTGAGCTGTGACAGCAACACCGTGTCTGTCACCTATCCTGGCTGGCTCTGCACTGGGACCAGCCTGTGGCAACAGCCTAACAAAGCCAGGTTGTCCCTAGTGACAAACAACAGCCCTTTGTGTTACTGGACTCAGGGTGGGGGTAGGGGAGGGGGGGGAGGTGACTAAAGGCATAAAAATAGCTGCAAATGGACATAAAATTGAAACGGAATAAAGCAGCTCAGCACCTCCATGGTGCTGTCCCAGGATGCTGAAGACTCTTTGGAACTGTGGCTGGCTCTGTAGACCCGAAGAAGACCCGACCAGCCACCTTCGTGCCCAGGGAGCCGTGGGAAGGGGGAGCACAACCCCAGGGAACACACGGGCAGGTGCTGACGAGTTCACCTTCAGCAGTTTTAGCTGCATTATTAGCAAGATGTGTCTCTATTACTTAAAGCATGTGGACTGCTAATGCCAGTGATGTTGTAACCAGGCAAATGATAGCCGTTCATTTTCTTTCTGACTGTTAAAATGATAACTGGACTCAGGATGAAGCCCCAGCCCACAGAGCAGGTGTGTTCCCTTCGGCACCGCAGGAGTGAAGCAACAAGTGGACAAGGTCACCAGCTGTGACCCCTCACTGAATAAAGACAAAGTGTGGGCAGAGGAACACACGACCCCAACCCCAGGAAATTCAAGACCTTTTTCACCTTCACGCAGACCCACCCCATCTGCCTGACCCAGCACCACCGCTGCTTTTGCCTTCAAGTGAAGCTTGAGAGGAAAATAGGATGAAAACCAGGCACAATCTGCTCCCTGCAGAAATACTGCATGTCTGCACAGGGGAGAGCAAAGCCTGCAAACACGCAGCTGGGACGCACAATCCCGGCTCCCAAAGGCATTCAGAAAACAGGATTTAACAGGATCTGCCAAAGTGTTCCTACCCCACCATCTACCCATAGCAGACGGTGCTTGCAATGCTATTGGCCAGCCGTGATGCAAAACCACTGTTTGTGCAGACTTCGCAAGACCACGGGGCTCATCAAAACAAAAGCTCCCCGTATAAATCATGTGTTTTCTCACAAAACCAGGATAACCAGTCTGGCAGCCTGCTCTTGGGAATCCAATCTATCAGTCACCATCTTAATATACCAAACATCATGATCAGAGCTTCTCAAATCCAGCAGCTCCTCTGCTTTCCCATTACAGCCTCATTCCTGAGACTTCTCCAGGTGAGGAGCCATCAGGAATAAACCGAAACAACATTGTCTAGTTCAGGCTAATAACACAGCAAAGCAAAAGCACTCGAACCTCTGGACGATCTCTTTAAGAAAACATCAGCCCACCTGAGATAACCCGACACTGAGCTACAGGAGGCTCCTGAACATCACAAAACACTTTTTCACTATGAGAGTAATCGAGCACTGGCCCAGGTTGCTCAAAGAGGTTGTGAAGTCTCCATCCTTAGAGATAATGAAGAGCTACCTGGACATGGCCCTGGGCAACTGGCTCTGGATGGCCCTGCTTGAGCAGGGGTTTGGAGTAGGTGACCTGCAGATGTCCCCTCCAGCACCTGTGGGTACATCAGTCCCACAAGGACCCCACTGATAGACAGAGCTGATGTGGATCAGCATTCAGGTGGTTTATATGAGTTCTAAAGCCGTCCATGGTACTGCAAAGGGCAGAGTTAAGGGTACAAGTGCATCAGCAGAGAAGGGAGGGAGGCCAAGGAGCCTGTCTGTAGGAGGGGACACCTTCCCCGCTGCCATGTGCGAGGGGCACCCGGTACTCATGGGTGCCAGGGCTCCCTCTGCACCTCCGGGGCTGCCCAGGCCTCACAGGATCCCAGCCTGGTTAGGTTGAAGGGATCTCTGCAGATCCCCCAGTCCAAGCCCTGCTCACGCAGGGTCACAGAGCAGATCACACAGGTGGGTCCAGGCGAGTTTCAATGTCTCAGAGAAGGAGACTCCACACCCGCTCTGGGCAGCCTGGGCCAGGCTCTGGCACCTCCCAGCAAACAAATTTCTCCTCATGTTGAGCCTGCCCCCGTGGCCCCTCATCCTCACCTCCTCCACGAGGGCGGCAAAGTGCCGCAGGGCATCGGCGGGCAGGTCCCCGCAGAGCAGCTCCCCGGGGCCGGCGCCGGGGGCCCGCAGGAAGAACAGCCCCTTGCGGCGGGCGGCGGGGGGCGGCGGGGGCGGCCCCAGCTCCAGCTCCCCGGCCGGGCCCCGCCAGAGCAGCAGCGCCGGCCCCGCCGGCCCCGCCAGGAAGCTCCGCAGCAGCGGCCCCGCCGCCTCCCCGCCTGCCCAGCGCTCCCAGCGCTCCGCCGGCACCCCCAGCCCCCGCGCCGCGCACCGGCACAGCCGCTCGGCGCCGGGCACCGGCTCCACCGCCTGCTCCATCCGGCCGGCACCGGCGGGTGTTTGCGGGGAAGAGCCGCGTTGCCCGGGGGAAGGGACACTGCGAGGAGCCGGGGGCGGGCCGGGGCGGGACCCAGCTCGCCTGGGAGACGCAGCTGCCCCGGGCAACCACGGGTATCAACACAAGCTGGGGATGGAGGGCCTGAGAGCAGCCCTGCGAAGGACTTGGGGGTGCTGGGGGATGCTCCCTCTGGGGGGGGTCTGGATACCACTGGATCCACCTGGGCACCCCCAAAGTGGCTTTTTAGCACTTATTTTTCTCCTGAAAAAGCAAACACAGTGGGGCTTTCTCCCACCTGGTTTGGCCTTTAGGAAGGGAAGAGCAGAAGAAGGGGCCTTGGGGACTAGAACCACTACGCAAACATTTGATTAGGGAGACAGGAGCTAGAGATTTGTCTGTCACTGTGGAAGAGGTGACAGCGGTGTGATCTTTGCCTCCAGACTAATCCCAAAAATATGCCCAAGCTAGAAATGGGTCAAATGGGGAAAGGGAATGGGCCTGGACCACAATGGCAAACTGATTGTTCAGAACTCCCAGGAAAAGGGGGGTACCGATATTTGTTGGTATTAACTGATGTTTTTTCAGGTTGGCCAGAAGCGTTCCCTACCAGGACAGCAAAAGCTTAGGAGGTGACTACAACACTGATACACAAAATAATACCAAGGCTTGGAGGCCCAGCTGTTAGATCCTCTGATTGAGGGCCACATTTTACTGACGAGTATGTGAAGTCTTTGGCAGAAAACTTTGAAACCATAACAGGAAGGTCCATTTCAAGACCCCCTGACTGCTACCAATATCGGAGAACAGAATGCCTGGATTCGCCATTCTAGAGTGAAGAAAGCCTGCGAAACACCACGGAGGGTAACCCGGGCGCAACCTGGAAAACTCTGTTTTTCACAGTCACCTTTTGGTCCTTCTGGGGGACCAGCCTGGGTGGTGCTTCCCGCATTGGGAAGAAGAAACCCAAAAGAACAAACAAGTAGAATTTTTGGTAGATATGGGGGCAACACTAATGAAAACCTGGACAGAAGAAACTTCAACCCCATGACGGGAGGGGCCTTTTTCTTGTTTTGTTAACTACAGAACCAGCCGCTGCCCCCACCCTGAAGCACACAGGCTGTTGTCCCACACTGCCAGCACCACCCCCCTTCTTTTAGCAGGATCATTTTATCTGAGCATGGCAGTGGCCCTAAAGGCACTTGCTTTGATAGAGCTGTCCAATAAGGTGTTGAACAAGTCCTCGCAGACACGCAATGATGTAGCACGCTATAGAAATCAGTGCTTCTGTTACTTCGATTAAAGAAGTAATTTCTCTCAATATTCCAAACCAAGATTCTAACAATCCCATGAGTGGACTATCTACACCTGAATTCTCAGCCAATTCTTCTGCTGAAGCTGTGGTTAGACATATATCACCTTTTTCTGCCAACATCCTATCTGGGACCATGTTATTTTCCCATGCCATTCTACTAGTAGCATCTAATTGCTTGGTGATTCATTTAACTGCTTGTCTAGTATAACTTATAAATAAATGTTATTTATGCCGTCTACATTCTTGTTTGTAGTTACCTACCAAAACAAAAAGGACTCAGAACCCGCAGCTAACTTGACTTCTTGCTTTGTGTTCCTTGGGGACTCCTCTGGGGACCCCAATCTAATTGAAATAAACCCTGTCATCAGAGGAAAGCCCTCAACTCCTTTTTCTGTTGCCCTGATGGATCACAGTGTTCAAATGCCAGGGTAAAAGGAATTTCCAGTTGTACAACGTCACAGGTACCTTCCCAGTGGGGGATAAAATGGAATGAAGTGTCATCTTCCCACAGTACCACCAAAGATCCACTCAAGAAGCATTTGAGGACATATGAGGACCAACTTCCCGTGTCTCTGCACACCTACTCATGTTCCTAGGAACTTGGTATCATTCCTGCCGCGTCGTGAGAGACAGGCAGTATGATTTCCAATTATTCCTGAAAATGCCAGGGGGATTTTGATATTTTTCCCTGCAAAGCTGGAAACAGTAGGGAGAGAGTATGACACGACTTATTTCTCCATGCCGTAGAGTCTTGGCATAAGGCTAAGACGCACTCCATCCCCTGTCAATCTTCGCTCCACCCCAGAGGGAAGGGCACCACTTGGGCCACAGGCCTTCCTGCCGCACAGGCATAGCAATTGCTCGTTTAGGCTTTGCACCATATATTTGATCCATTCTACCCAGGCATTTGTACCTCCATATATGTTGAACCTTCCCAGGGCATCTTTTCTACTAATGTCTATTTGTGATCCATAAACCCCACTTACTGAATCATCTGCTCTCTGCCTTGCAATTAGCAAAGGGTTGCACTGCAGAGACTCACATCCTGGGAGAGACTGTCCTTTAGATAGGGTCATTTTTCTTTGCAACTCTATAACCGTTCATTGCTCACTGTCCATCCCCTAAACTCTGTGCTCCAAATAACACTGTACCAGGAGGGGCAATGAGAGCACAGGCGGCGGCTTTCCCCGGCCCCAACCACCGCCTGCCCGCCCCAGTCCGCCGCAGCGAGCCCGGCCGCCCATCCCCGCCCAGAGTTGCTCCCCACCCCCCGCCCCGGCCTTTCGCCAGCGAGTTCGCCTCCCCCCCGCGAAGCCGGGGCGTCCCTGCCGGCTCCGTGCCCGGGGTGGACGGCGGGGGGGGGGTGGACGGGGGCGGGGGGGGGTGGACGGCGCGGGGGGGGGGGGGCACGCGGGCGTCCCGCGGTTTCTCAGCCCCGCTGTCGGAGGCCTAACCCCCTCACCTGCCCGTGCTGCCGCCTCCCGCGCTTCTTCCTCGGTGGCTCGCTCGCTCGGTCCCTCGGCCCGCTGCCCGCCCCGGCCGCGGGCTGAAGAAGAAACCGACCCCGCCAGCGGCTTTGCCTCCCCCCGGGGAGGCATAGAGACACCGCGTCCCCGTCCCCGTCTCCCCGTCCCGGCCCGCCTGCCTCCCTGCCTACCCGCGCGCGGGGTTCCTCGGCCGATCGGCAAGACGCTCCCGCGCCGGCCTCCCCGCGACCGCCCGCCCGACGGGCTTGACTCCGAGCGACTGACCGTTGGGCACCTGGCGGGGGGCAGGGGGCCGGTTGCCGGGCGGCGGGGAGAGCGCGCATGCGCGGCGCGCGCAGTTGCCGACCCCCTCCGGCCCTTCCCGCGGGTGGGCCGGAGGGGGCGGGGGGCAAGGCGAGGGCGGGAGAGACCGCGCTTTGGGGTGCGGGCGGGGGGGGGGGTGTTTGTGCTCGCCGTGCAGTCTGAGCCGGAACACGAAGTGAAATTATACGGCGGCGGCAGGTGCGGGTGGGGGGCACGACGACACCACCACGACCCCGCCGCCCCTGCCGAAATAAACCCCCACCAAAAAAAAAAAAAACCACCGCCACGAAACCCGCATCCCCACGCCACGCGCGAGCCCCGAAACTCCAGACACGGACTCGCCGAGCGTGTGCACGGATCGCGAGGGTCGAAAAGCTCGACTCGTAGAGTCGCGTACACTGTCCCGCAGCCACCCGCGAGAGGCTCGCTCGGTCGCGTCCAGCTCCTGTCCCTGTGTAGGACCAACCGCCCCGCCGTTCCGGTTCAGTCCTTGCCCGCCGGTCCCACTTACTTAGACTAAGCCTAAAATGCACAGATCTCTCCATAAGGATGGGTTTTATACTCTACTTCCACAATCTGCTGGCAGTACAAAAGAATAAGCGGCAGATCTACTTAGGCTGAGTCACGGTGCTTTGCTCCTAAGACCATGCATACCATGGGAATATTTCAGCTGCATGTCCCACCCCAACCCCAGAGAGCAAGAGCTCCAGGAACAGGTGGAGAAACAGGGAAGAACACTGCAGTGCTTCTGAGAAATAAAGCAAGGACAGAAAGGCAGACGGGCATGCTGTGGAACCTTCTCCTTACCCGACTGTGCTGCTGCCACTCATGAAATGACACTGTAGAGCAAGTACTTTTAGCACCTTTTTTGTGTACCACGTTCCAGGAACCCTTCCCCTGGAGGTCCAGCTGCTGAGGTGGAGACTCAGGACCTGGACCCCATGGCTTCGGGGCAGAGGCTCTGATGGAGAGGAGAGGAGACCAGGGGTTGCACTGGGAAATGTGTCTGCACTGCAGGGGATGTGAGAGAGGTTCCGAAATCCTGTCCCCAGCATTTCTGGTAGCAGTTAACTCTTCCTGCCCATGGCTGTGCTGCCTGCAGCTGTGTCTCTGTCCCTGGGTCTGCTCCCTGTCCGTGTCACAGACCCCGTCCCACCCGCTGTGTGCTCAGCTCTGCCCTGCTCACACCGCCTGGCACTGCCCAGGGGCAGCTCTGTGTGTGCAGGGGCTCAGGAGCAGCTCAGACAAGTCCTAACGAGAACTGGGGTCTCAGTGTCTTCTCCAAAGAGAGAAATAAATCCCCATCTCCCACTGCACACCCAGACAACCAAGAGTGGAAAACTGAAAGCACAGACTCCTTCCCTTGCAGCTGTTCCTGTCTTGATGTCGTTGTTCAGAAGGACCCTCTGCCATGTCTGTGGAGTTGATCTGGAGCTCTGAGCAGCCCTGACCCACACAGCACCCTCCAATCCCACAAGGTCCCTGCCTGCCCTGCTGGGGGTCGCTCCTTCCACCCACAGCTGCTGCCATGGGATCTCCCTGGGCAGGCTGAGCGCTGACCCTGGCAGGCGGCAGAGTCCCTGTCCCGGCACAGCCCTGGGGTGCAGGGACCCTGCTCTGCAGGACAGCCCTGGGCACCCCTGGGGGCTCACCCGGCTTCACAGCTGTTCAAAATTGAGGTGCAAGATCCCCCACCTTACAGATCCCACCAGCTGTGCCTGTGCCAGTTTTAGGAGATGCCTCCAGGAGCTACAGCTGCATTGCCCTGCACCCAGAGACTTACCATGGCAAGGGCTGCAAAGGTTTCTCCTCCAGTGAGCTCTCAGTCATCCTCCCAATCCTGACCACCTTTAATCTCTCTCTGCCTTGCTCGTCTCCCTGAGATCCCCAGGCAGAGCCCTCAGCCCTGCTGCGTGTGCAGAGGAGCTGCTCCTGGGCAGAGCTGTCTCTCTGCAGCGCTGCCGCTTGCCAGGAGCTCCCTCTGTCCCAGGAGCCCAGCCCAGCTCAGCAGCACAGGAGCAGCCCAAGGCGCTTTAATGACCCCTCTGGTGGGTTTGGTGCTGAGTCCATGAACCTCAGACCCTGAGGGCAAGTTGAAGAAGTCAAACTCAGATCTAAACTTCAAAGTTTCTTGTAATGTTAATGAATCCCACTGAGGGACACAACTGAGAAACCATCCCCAGGGCAGCTGGGACAGAAAACTTGAAGCAGAACAAAGGGTAAGCAAGTGAAAGGTGGCTCTGATGCTGAGTAAACCTGGATGTGTTTCATTAACCAAAGGGCCAAACCCTGACTCCCAGCCCTGAGAAGGCAGATCCTGTCCCTCCCACGTTGCCCAGGGCCCTTCCTGGACAGTGTGATGTGGGACTGTGCAAGGCCAAGGGCAGGACTATGGTCCCACAGCTCCCAGGTTCCTGGCTGGGGACAAGGAGGCCATGAGGCCCCTGTGCTGGAAGGACAAGGTGTCTCCTCACAGGCATCAGAGGTGCAGACAACAGCCATAGCCAAGGGGAGAAGGAGCTCATGTCTGTTGGGGCTTTCAGCCTCTTTACATCCCGTGATCATCTCCACCACAGCCTGTCCTGTGCTGTGGCATCCCCTGCACCTCTCTCCCTGCAGGCTGCAGACATCCCCCCTGCTGCCCCACCTTGCTCTTGTCTGAGCATCTTCCTCCCTTTGCTGAGATCTCTGCATCCTCCCCAGCTGTTCCTTGAAGCACAAAGCCTTGGGCTGATGCAGACTCCCTCTGCTGACCTGCTCCACCACAGCACTGCCCTTCCAGTCACATTCCTTCCTGCTCATCTCCAGCCTGGACCTCCCCAGCTGCACTTTGGGCCATTATTTCTTCATCTTGTCAAAATTCAGAGTTATCTGATGGTAAATACCAGATGCGTGAAGTTGTGCCTGGGGACAGACAATGTCAGCTGAAGGCTGAGGAGTCAGCATGAGAGGGCAGAACAACATGGGCAGTGTTGTGGTGACTGGACATCAACTACAGGATCCCTGATCAGGAAGAGGAATTAGATGAGGCCTCGTTCAGACAAATGAAAGAAGCCTCATGTTTCCAGGGCCGTGTCCTTGTGGCAGACCTTAGACATCCCAGTCTCTGCAAGGTACCAGCCATCCATGAGGGGTTGGAGCTCATTGACATCATCTTCCTGACACGGGTGACTGAGGAGTCAGTGAGGTGAGGTGCCCTGTGGGACTTCACACTTACAAACCACAAAGAGTTGGTCAGGATGGAACAGTCAGGGATGGGAAAGTGGAGCTGAGGCTCCTGGGAGATGATCACAAGGCCAAGAGCAGGATTTCAGGAGAGCAAGCTCTGGCCTGCTGAGGGACCTGCTTGGGTCCTATGGGATATGACCTTGGTGTCTGCAGTGCTTTTCTCTCACATTTCCTCCCTCCTCTCTCCCACCTGCTGTTGTGCAGCGTTTTTCACCCTTTCTCAACTACAATATCCCAGAGGTGCTGCCAGCATCACTGAGTGGCTCAAATTTGGGAAGGAGTGGATCCATCTTGGAGCCAGCTGAAATCGGCTCTGTCTCATCGGTCAAACTCCTGTACTTGCCCTGACATTCACTGGCCTGGCGAAGTGGCAGGTGCCAACAGTCCAAAGGATCTTGGGCCAACTGCTCGACAGAGCTGCCTTGTGGGCCAGCGAGGGTGATCTTCACCTGGATCTGGAACTGGGAAACAAGGAAACCCTGGTGAGGGATGTGAACATCAGTGTCCACCTTGGTTGTTGTGACCATGACACAGTGGGGTCCCAGGCACCAGAGGGGAGGGAGGAAGGCCAGCAGCAGAGCACAGGCTGGTGGGCTCCAGAGGAGAAGACTTTGACGTACTGGGGGCTGGTGGGCGACGTGGTGACATGGAAGTCGGTCTGCAGGGTGAAGGAGCTCAGGAGACATGAGAAGCCTTACAGGACAGCCTGCTCCAAGCTCAAGAATGATCTCTGCAAGTACCCATGAAAAGAAGCATTTATGTCATGAGGCTGCTTGTCTGAACTGATGGAGCTCCAGGGCACAAAGGCAGCACACAGGAGGTGGGAGCAGGGGAAGCTGCAAAGGAGGAATTTAGAAACCTTGTCCATGGATGTGGGGATGATGCCAAAGCTGCCCTGGACTTGATACCCGAAGGGGAAGCACAGTAAGATGTGCTGATACAGCTTCCTTACAGTAAGAGAATAGACAGGGTGATCGTGGGACTGCCGCTGAACTTCCTAAGAGTAGAATCAGACAGGACTGGGGTACTTCATGGCTTCTTTGCCTCCATCTTCACCACCAAGGTCTCCTGGGACTTTGTTCCTGATAGCAGGATTCTGGAGAACACCCAGCAGTGGATGGGGCTCAGGTCAGGGGTGACCTGAGCAAACTCAGACACCATTACAGAACAGGAGATGGGTCACTTGACCAGCTCCCTGAACACAAGTATCACTGTGCTGTGGCACCTGAGATTCCCAGGAACACCCACCTTGTTGGTGCAGAGGAGTGTGATTCCTCCAGAGGTGGCCTGGCCTATCCCCTCCCTCATAAAGTGATTAGGCACCTTCTTTTGTGACATTTTCAGTCTTTATCAGGAGATGCTACACATCAATATGAACCGGAGGCTGCTGCTACCACCTGTTCTGGAAAGGGAGGGAAGGGCAAGCAGAGGAGGATATAGAAGTAATGGGGCTTTACCGCTATTTCCTGTGGAAATGTTCTCTGTTTGGCTGTTCCTGAAATCTCCCTGATCATCCACACCAGACTTGAAGCCTTTAGGAAAATGATGCACAGAGCCTTGGCTTGTAAGAGCATTTTCGGTTCTTTATAGAAGTACTTTTAGAAAGGCCAGCTCTGTCACAGCAGTGCCCATTGCCTGTCCCTGCCTGCGCTCACAGCGCTGACACACAGCAGGACGGGGACCAAGCTGCCAGAGCACTCAGGCCTTGCACCAACACAAGGGATGAGAAGGAGAGTGTTGGAGTGGAACCAGAACAGCTCTGGAAGAACAAGCACTGGTGCTCCCTGGCAGGGCTGCCATGCTGGACATTTTTCGCCCTTCTCCCACACACAATAACTCTCCCTGAACCTCCAGAAAAGCCTTGGAGGAAGAATATCAGTGAAAAACATCACTGCAGAGCCTTTTATTTTGTTTAAATACACAGAGAGCATGGCTCCATATTTATACAGCCAGTGGGTTTAAAAGGAAAAGAAGACAGTGAGTTAGAAAGGAGATGACTAAAATATCATGATTTATTAAAAAATAAACACCACCACCACACACACACACAGGTCTGGGCCTCTAATAAGTTCCATTAAAACTGTTATCCATTAAAGAGAAGATGCTGAACACTTTATTATTTTTGAAATGCATCCCTCCATCAGTTTCCACAGGGCATCCTTGAGCTCCTGGTTCCTCATGCTGTAGATGAGGAGATTCAATGTTGGAGGTGCCACCGAGTACAGAACAGAGACCAACAGGTCCAGGATGGGGGAGGAGATGGAGGGGGGCTTCAGGTAGGCAAACATGGCAGTGCTGAGAAACAGGGAGACCACGGCCAGGTGAGGGAGGCAGGTGGAAAAGGCTTTGTGCCGTCCCTGCTCAGAGGGGATCCTCAGCACGGCCCTGAAGATCTGCACATAGGACGCCACGATGAACACAAAACACACAAATCCTAACCAGACACTGACCACCAGAAGCCCAAGTTCCCTGAGGTAGGTGCCCGAGCAGGAGAGCTTGAGGATCTGGGGGATTTCACAGAAGAACTGGCCCAGGGCATTGCCCTTGCACAGTGGCAGTGAAAATGTATTGGCCGTGTGCAGCAGAGCATAGAGAAACCCAGTGGCCCAGGCAGCTGCTGCCATGTGGACACAAGCTCTGCTGCTCAGGAGGGTCCCATAGTGCAGGGGTTTGCAGATGGCAACGTAGCGGTTGTAGGACATGATGGTGAGAAGAAAAAATTCTGCTGAAATGAAAAAGAAACACAGAAAGAGCTGTGCAGCACATCCTGCATAGGAAATGACCCTGGTATCCCACAGAGAATTGGCCATGGACTTGGGGACGATGGTGGTGATGCAGCCCAGGTCGAGGAGGGCGAGGTTGAGCAGGAAGAAATACATGGGGGTGTGGAGGTGCTGGTCCCAGGCTATGGTGGTGATGATGAGGCCGTTGCCCAGCAGGGCAGCCAGGTAGATGCCCAGGAAGAACCAGAAGTGCAAGAGCTGCAGCTCCCGTGTGTCTGTGAACGCCAGGAGGAGGAACTGGGTGATAGAGCTGCTGTTGGACATTTGCTGCCTGTAGGCATGAGGACCTGTGCAAGGAGGAAAAGACAGTGACGGTTTTGATGAGACTTCTCTGGGAAAAAGCCAAAGCCATTTCTCACAGACCCTCCCACAAAGAGACCCATTTTTTTCTTTTTCCAGGAGAACGTCCTGGCTGGAGGCCTCGTGTGTGCTTGGTGAGTGTGCAATGAAGAGCAGGGTCTCTGCCCAGGGGCTCTTGAGCAGTCAGCCTGACCCTGTGTGATTGGGTGGGCAGGGGCCAGTCCTGGGGTTCGGCTTTGTCAGCTGGAACCGCTCCTGGTGCAGAAGGGACTGTCAGCATCTGTACCCCCAGGCCTGAGAAACTGAGTTGGAGAGGTCTGGTGTTTCTACATCTGCTTCTGCCCTCCCACCCTGGGGAGTGTTGTTGGGTGTCAGAAGCCCTCAGCATTTCTCCTGCACTCAGGGAGAACAGAGTGAGTCCTGTGAGACCAGAGGATGCCTGTGGGTCAGTGCAGAGTGAGGGCAGCTGCTCTGTCCCTCTGTCCTGCTCCAGCTGCCCTGGGCTGGCACTTTTCTGAGACAGAGGCTGATCACACTCCCATGTTACCCTGAAAAGCCACCAGGCACTGCTGAGAGCAGAGGGATCCACCACAGAGAACAACATGTCCAACCTTTCCCAAGGTCTCAGCACCCCACGTTTAGCCCAAGACACACATGGATCAGTCCCCAGACCCACAGACTGCATTGCCCACACCCCACAGGTCAGAGCAAAGCTGGGACACGTGTTCCCATGGACACACCTGCAGGAAAGGACCCACAAGATCAGGCTGTGACTCTGCAGCTGAAACTGCCATCCCCAGAGAGCCTGACAGCAAGAACAAGATCCCAATAGCAGTGACCCAGAGCAGGGGAGCAAGAAGGACAATGCGGTGAGGGTGGGTGTGAGAGAGGCCAGGGCAGAGGCAGCCGGGCACTCAGACAGCGTCACCCTTCCCCAGCTGTGCAGCCACCTCCCAGACACCAACATTGCCGGGCAGCTGCTCTCAGCCCCTGTGCTCTGCAGAGGAACTGGAGCTCTGGCTGCACAGGAGCTGCTCCATGCCTTGGAGCCCCCGGCCCTGAGGGCAGAGGCTTTGCTGGGTGGGAGAGGAGGCCAGGGGGCTGCTCACAGGAGGGATCTGCACTGCAGGGGATCACAGGGACTTTTCTCTGTTCTCCCTCCCATAACAATGCCAGGTTTAGTTTCCTCTCATTTCTGATCATTTCCCTGCTGCCTGGAGATTCTCCCCCTGGGAGGTGTTTCCCTGTCCATGTCTCTTCCCTGCCAGTGCTCACAAACCCCATCCCACCCTCTGTGCCCTCCCCCTGGCCCTACAGATCCTGCCTGTTCACAGGGCACTGCCTGGGGGCATCTTCCTGTTTGTAGGCTGGAAAACAGGACAGGTCAGACTAGGCTGAGGGGTCCAGCCAAGGTGATGCAGGTGCTGTGCACGGGCAGAGGGGTGGTGAAGGGATGTTATGAGCCTTCTGGCAGATGTGCTGATCACTCAGAGCTGCAGTTCAGGAGTCTCAGTGACTTGTTTAAGCATTAGAGCTCATTTTCATTTTATCTTTTCCTGCACCCCCACCCCTTGGGAGAGGAAACTGAAAAGACAGGCTCAGGAAAGCTCCTTATCTGTGTGGTAATCCTTGCACTGATCTTGTCCTTGAGGCATCCTCTTGGAAAAATGCTGGGGGTGATCTGGAGCTGTGAGCAGTGCTAACCCACACAGCACCCTCTCCACAGCAGAAACACATTTCCTGCCCTATAGGGTTTGCTCCTTCATGCAACAGCTTCTCCTCTCAGTGTTGTTGGGATCACCCTGGGCAGGCTGAGCGCTGACCCTGGCAGGCGGCAGAGTCCCTGCCCCGGCACAGCCCTGGGGTGCAGGGACCCTGCTCTGCAGGACAGCCCTGGGCACCCCTGGGAGCTCCCCCTGCAGTATCCATCAGCAGAAGGTGCCATGATGCCCTTCCCCACTGACAGTGCCGCAGGGAAGCCCTGCTCTAGAGTGTGTTCTTCTCTACAACAGAGATACTGTGAGAGAGACCTGACAGATCCTGCAAACTGAGTCATGTACCAGCTTTAGGAGATCCCTCCAGGAAATGCATGATGCACAGAGACTTAGCGTGTTAGGACTGTGAAGATTTGTCTCTCAGTGAGCCCTCAGCAACGAACCACCTACATTGCCTTTCCCCTCTCTCTGCCTGGCTCCTGTGCCCTCGGTGCTGCAGGCAGAGCCCTCAGCCCTGCTGCGTGTGCAGAGGAGCTGCTCCTGGGCAGAGCTGTCTCTCTGCAGCGCTGCCGCTTGCCAGGAGCTCCCTCTGTCCCAGGAGCCCAGCCCAGCTCAGCAGCACAGGAGCAGCCCATGATGTCCCTTTCTCTGTCCCCTCTGGGCTCCCTCCACGTACCCCTGGGGCTCAAGAGGCACATCCTTTCAAACAGCCTCAAGTGATCAGTGATTCTCTCTCCTCTGAACAGACACTTCTTGCCAACATTGTGTTCTCTGTATTAAAAAATAAATCAGTATGAGAATCATGTTTTTTTGTCCCATCATTAGGCAGGACACAAGGAATGTTACAGCAAATTATCAAATTTCTGTAAACTGTGGATGGGAATTTCTTCATTTGAATGAGTTTAAGCATTATATTCTGGTTTTATACTCCTAGGTCTAGAGAGACATTCATCAATCTTTGGCCATGTCATGTCTGAGCTCTGAGGCAAAGCCTTTGCACACATGGGCTCTTGGACACTTGGTACCAGGTTTCCTGTGGCAGGTCAGAGCTGGGCTGGTACCACAGCTGGGGTGGTTCAGCCCAGATGTGAGGCAATGGCCTCAGCCAGGGACCTGACTGGGGAGCTGGAGCTGTCAGTGCTGCAGACAGAGCTGTGACACGGGTGGAATGAACTGCCAGGCAGGGTGGCAGAAGTGAGTTCATCTGGTCTGCAAGGACAGCAGCCTCCAAGCACAGGACAGCCCAGATCAGAACTCAGTCTGGACCTCTAAGGCAATTCAAGGGCCCATAATGAGCTGTTACTACTGCAGGAACAGTTAAAGGAGAAACAAAGACACTGTGTGGCCACTGATGAATATAAGAAGAGTAGGAGGGAAGAATCCCTGTGTCCTCTTGTTCTTCCGCTTCACCAGCAAGGTCTACCAGGCCTCTGTGACTGGAGGCAGAACAACCAGCAGTGGATGGGATCAAGTCACGGGCCACTGGATCTAACACAACCCTTTCCAGCCTATGGGACAGCAGGGGCAGCATCCCAGGAGCTGAGACAGCAGGACGATGTCACAGTGAGGCCACTCTCCACCATCTTGGAAAGCTCATGGAGACTGGGGGGACTCCCTGACCACTGGCAGCTCTCACACAGTGTGTGCACTTTTCAGAATGGCCAATGGGTGAGCAGGGGAACTAAGGGCTGTGCCCCAGAACATGTCCACTGGGACCCCATTTCTGGGTGTCTGGAAGAGAAGGTGACGGGGTTTACCCAGGGCAGGTTGTGCCTGTCCATCCTCTTTGTTTTCTGTGAGGAAAGGACAGGGTTTGGATGTGGGCAGAGCAGCTGTTATTATTATTATACTCCCCCAACACCATAGTTTGTATTGCATTCCCTGCTGCACTTGGTACCTGACTCGTGGAGCCCGGACGGTTCGGGCATTCATTTTTCCAGTGTCCTTCCTCCTTACAATAAGCACATTGATTTATACCAAGCTTTACAACAGGTCTTAAAGGAGTTCCCTGAACATTCCGAAAACCGCGCCCTCGGCCGCCTCTGGTTCCTCTACCACGGGCTTCCATTCCTATTCCCCTGCCTTGCCCTTGGACCAGGGCCAACAAGTCTTGCTGAGAACGCCTCGACTGTTCCTTTTCTCTATTATTATAAACTTTCCAGGCTGTTTCTAACATAACATCCAGATCTCGTAGTTGTGCCCCCTCCAGTTTCTGTAATTTCTTCCGAATGTCATCCTGAGACTGTCCCAAAAAGACTAAAGCCAACTGAACCCTTGCTTGTTCCGTTTCAATATCTAAATCCGTATACTTCTTTGCAGTTTCTTTTAACCTTTCTAAAAAGGTTGAAGGGGATTCATTCTTTTCCTGCCTCACATTATACAATTTTGACCAATTCATTTGTTTCGGCATAGCAGTCTGAACACCGATCAATAACCAGTCCTGATATCTCCGGAGGAGAAGCTGACCAGCCCCAGTATTATAATCCCATCGGGGATCCTCTTTTGGGAAATTTTCATCAACATTACCGCCCACTGTTCCATTCCGAATATCCTCCCTTACTCTATCTCTTGCTACCCGTATAACCATATCCTTTTCTGTAGAATACATCGAAGTGTCAAGAATCACTTGCAAATCATCCCAATCAGGATTCTGCGTTTTAATTATCATTTTAATTACCCTTGCAACCTTGTCTGGGTTTTCCTGGTAAGGACCAGCTGATTGTTTCCAGATCACTAAATCTCCTGGCGAAAATGGGACTTTTACATAAACCGGCTCTCCCCCCACTCCTACTGCTTGTCGCAGGGGTGCTATTACATTTGGCAGTCCACCCCCCTTTTGGGCTTCCTTTCCTCTGTTCCTAGTTCTGTGGGATATTGGTGTGGTTGTTACTCCTTTTACACCAGTTGCTGCCCCCACATCCCCACTGGGATCAATATCACTTTCAGTAAGACGCACAGGTGCCGAGGGTTTAAGGGGTTTAGGTGCAGAAGGTTCAGTTTCTGAAGGCGCAACATCGAGACCCGGCAGATCTAATTTTAAAGCGTTACCGCTACTGTTCTCTACAGCCAAACACGTCATGCATTTCTGTTCTGCCGTACAGCCCATACATTTATCATTAGTACCGCTCCTCCGCACTAACATTAACCCACATTCCTTCCTCCAGTCCTGTTTTTGTACAAGATAGAAAAAGAGATCCACATACTGTACCTCATCCCATTTACCTTCCCTTTGACAAAACCTCATGAATTCACTAATAGTTCCAGGTTCTAAAGTACCCTCCGGTGGCCACCGCACTTCATTAGGCAAGTCATACTCAGGCCAGCAGTGAGTACAATATTCAATTAATTTCTTTTTACTCATTGATTGTCCAAATCCACCCTCCTTCCAATGTTTCAACAAACAGTCCAATGGTGACATCTTTGTATCGCTCATATCAACACAAAAGGGTAACACACAGACGATTAACACAGAAAGGTAACACACAGATAACTTTACCAGAACAGCAGTAAAGACGGATCAAACCACCAGTTTCAACAGCAAATACAGATCAAATTGCTAAAACTGTAGACCAGGTCCTGAACAGCACAGATAACCAGATCAGGTGAGCGCAAATAACCAGACCAAACCAGGTGCCGAGCCTGCGGCGTAAATAACCAGAACCAGAACCAGATGCCGAACCTGCAGAGGTTTCCCTCGGTCTAACGGACGGCGGCCTGGGCAATACCCCGGGAGCTCCCTGCCCAACCGAGCGTGGCTTTCGCCGCGTCTGACCGGCAGGCTACCAAATGCCTGACCAGCAGGCTACAGGACCAGAACAGAACCAGACCAGATGGGTACCCAATAATCCAGGTAAAACAACAGATAAAGCACCTTCTTACCAATCAGAGGTCCGTCGTGAGCAGCGGAGAGCCGGTCGCGTCCGATGCACTCCCCAAGAATACCTCGGTGCTAGCCAGAGCAGGATCGAGACGCGATCCATCTCAGCAATGCTCACGAGGTCCCATCTGGGTCGCCAAAATGTCAGCAATCAGGACACATAACCACGGACGTAGTTCTATGCGGTGCTTTATTTCAGCGCTGGGAAACCAGGGGTTCGCACCCAAAGCTAGTTTCAAACAGCTGATTCAGACCATACCTTATTATACAAGTTGGTCACATACATATTCATTACACCCCTGACAACCATTAGCAAAGCCACACCTATAATAACACAAACTTTCTATCTAAAAGATGCTATAATTATCAGTTATTTTCTATGGTACCAACTTTAAAAGAATATATCGTAAATCTATGTCCACCTTAAGAATAAGGCTCGGTTACAGTTACCTGCCTTATAAGAATATACCATAAATCTATGTCAGCTTTAAGAACAGAGTTTGGTTACTGATCACAAGAGTTCTATGGCTACAGGGCTGGTTGCCATCCTAATATTAATCCAACTGTAACAGATCCAGCGATATTCAGGGAAGACCCATCCTGTCCTGTTCCATGGAAAAAAAAATCATTTTGTAAGGTCGATTACTATCACTGGGGTTCCCGCACGCCGGCTTTTGGGATCCGGCGCTCGGACAAAACCCATCCCCACCCCTGCAGGAAACACCGAGAGCGCGGCTGCAGCACGTTAGCGCCCCAAAACCCCCAGGCTGCCCCATAGACACCCTAGAGATCCCCCCAGGGATCTGGGCATGGGCTTGGGGACAGCGAAGCGGGGACGGAAAGAGCCGAAGTAAGGACGGAAAGAGCCGAAGCCGAAGGCGCAGGGCGGAGAGAGACGAAGCGGGGACGGAAAGAGCCGAAGCAAGGACGGAAAGAGCCGAAGGCGCAGGGCGAAGAGAGACGAAGCGCGTACGGAAAGAGCCGAAGGCGGCGGAAAGAGCCGAAGGGTAACGAGCAGGGGCGGCACCACCCGAGCGTTGCCGGGGCGAGCCGAAGAGGAGGCGGGGAGAGCCGAGCGCTTCCGAACGGCGCCGAGGAGCGTGCAAGGATACCCGAGCGGTTCCGAACGGCACCGAAGAGGAGGTGGGGACACCCGAGCGGTTCCGAACGGCGCCGAAGAAGAGGCGGGGACACCCGAGCGCTTCCGAACGGCGCCGAAGAGCGTGCGAGGACACCCGAGCGCTTCCGAACGGCGCGGAAGAGGAGGCGGGGACAACGGCGCCATCTTGGCCGTCACGGAGCTGGAGGTCGTTAAGGAGCTAATTAGCGCTAATGAGGGGATGGGGCTGATTGAGGAGCTGGATTGAGGTTAATGAGGTCGGAAAGCAATTAATGAACATCTGGAGAAGCAGCTCGTTAAGGAACCCAATTAATGAACACCTAGAGAAAAGCCGCTCGTTAAGGGCTGAATTAATGAGTGGGGGAATCTGCTCATTAATGAACCCCGTGGCTCGTTAAGGGCCAACGCTTAATTAACGTAGTAACCAATAAACTCAATTCCTAAAGAGCGGGAGCCGCTAATTGGTGGGGTGGGGGTAATTAACCCATCGACCCCCCAGAGAGCACCCAGGCGTTCGGGGCGAGGCCTGAGGGCGCCCCGCCCACCGGCCGCTGATTGGCTGAACGATAAAGAGCGTGACT
The DNA here is from genome assembly GCF_037038585.1 of Patagioenas fasciata. Lineage (NCBI taxonomy): Eukaryota > Metazoa > Chordata > Aves > Columbiformes > Columbidae > Patagioenas > Patagioenas fasciata. The sequence continues at coordinate 8,855,415 of NC_092540.1, forward strand.
CCCCCCCCTCCGCGAGGCCCCGCCCCCTCCCGGCTCTTAAAGCGACAGTGACCCCAATAATTGATTGTTTGGGGGGGTTGTCCCGGAGTTCGGGAGGGACCCAGGAGTGCCCCAAGGGAGCCAGGAGTTCGGGAGGGACCCAGGAGTTCCCCAAGGGACCCAGGAGTTCAGGAGGGACCCAGGAGTGCCCCAAGGGACCCAGGACTGAGGGAACGACCCAGGAGAACCCCAAAAGATCCAGAGGTTCGGGAGGGACCCAGGAGTGCCCCAAGGGACCCAGGAGTTCGGGAGGGACCCAGGATTTCCCCAAGGGACCCAGGAGTTCCCCAAGGGACCCAGGACTCAGGGAGGGACCCAGGACTCAGGGAGGGACCCAGGACTCAGGGAGGGACCCAGGAGTTCCGCAAGGGACCCAGGAGTTCGGGAGGGACCCAGGAGTGCCCCAAGGGACCCAGGAGTTTGGGAGGGACCCAAGAGTTCCCCAAGGGACCCAGGAGTCCGGGCAGGGACCCAGGAGTGCCCCAAGGGACCCAGGAGTTCGGGAGGGACCGAGGAGTCGTGCGTGTGGATGAACAGAAGGGTGTTGGGTTCTCCAGTGGGTTGGGGGTGACATAGAGTGCCCCATAGACCCCCATAAGTGACCCATAGTGCCCCATAAGTGACCCATAGAGCCCCATCAGTGCCCCATAGAGCCCCATAAGTACCCCAGAGAGCCCCATCAGTGCCCCATAGAGCCCCATAGGTGACCCATAGTGCCCCATAGGTGACCCATAGGGCCCCATCAGTGCCTCACAGAGACCCATAAGTGCCCCATAGCGTCTCCGCACTGCCCCATAGGGCCCCACAAGTGACCCATGGAGCCCCATTACTGCCCCATAGAGCCCCGTAAGTGCCCCACAAATGACTCATGAGCCCCATAAGTGACTCTTAGCAACCCACAAGTGCCCCCTAAGTGCCTGTTAGTGACCCCCAAGTGCCCCATGGAGCCTCATAAGTGACCTATAGTGCCCCATAAGTGACTCTTAGTGCCCCATAAGTGCCTTTTAGTGACCCCCCACGTGCCCCATAGCGACCCACAAGTTCCCCATACGTGCCCCATAGAGCACCATAAGTGACTCACAGAGACCCATAAGTGCCCCATAGCGTCTCCCCAGTGCCCCATAGCGCCCCACGAGTGACTCATGGAGCCCCATAACTGCCCCATAGAGCCCCATAAGTGACCCATAGTGCCCCATAAATAACTCACAGAGCCCCATAAGTGACCCATATAACCCCGAAAGAGGCCTATACTGACCCACAAGTGACTCATGGAGCCCCATAAGCAACTCATACAGATCCACAAGTGCCCCATAGTGTCTCCCCAGTGCCCCATAGTGCCCCACAAGTGACTCATGGAGCCCCATAAGTGCCCCATAGAGCCACATAAGTGACCTCTAGTGCCCCAAAAGTGATGCATAGAGACTGGGTCCATCCCGAACTCCTGGGTCCCTTGGGGCACTCCTGGGTCCCTCCCTGAGTCCCGGGAGATCAGGGAAGGGACCCAAAGAAAGGACCCAGGCGTCCGGGAGGGACCCAAATAAGGGACCCAGGCGTCCAGGGGGGGAATCAAATCCGGGACCCGTACAGGGATCCGGGCTCCGGAAGGGACCCAGGAGTGCCCCAAGGGACCCAGGAGTGCCTCCCTGAACTCCTGAGTCCCTTGGGGTACTCCTGGGTCCCTCCCGGACGCCTGGGTCCCCTATTTGTGTCCCCCCTCCCGTAACCTACAGTGCCCCCTACATGACTCATAGTGCCCCACAAGTGCTCCATGGAGCCCCATAAGTGACTCTTAGCGACCCATAAGTGCCCCATAAGTGCCTGTTAGTGACCCCCAAGTGCCCCATAGCGACCCACAAGTTCCCCATTAGTGCCCCGTAGAGACCCATAAGTGACTCATAAGTGGCTCATAAGTGACCTAGTGCCCCACAAGTGACCATAGAGACAGGGTCCCTCCCGAACTCCTGGGTCCCTGCGGCACTCCTGGGTCCCCCCGGACGCCTGGGTCCGCTCTATGGGTCCCCCCGGACTCCTGGTTGCGGCACTTATGGGGCTCTATGAACCACCAGGTGTTCCATGTCCATAATGACCCCAGGAACGCCCGTACATGTTCATAAAGTGAGTCTCAGGTCACCATTTCCATAGCCCCTCCCTGGCCCTCCCCTGTTCGCCTGCGCAGTGGCACTGGGTGAATTTGAGGAGGGGTCCTTGGGGTCTTTGGATGAAGGCTCCTTCAGCTTCCTCACAGTGGATTTGTACCTTTGGCTCATTATGAGGAACTGGCTGGAACCCAAGCGGCCAAACCGACTGAGACCAGACTGTCACCCACTTTTTGCTGTAAATCCTGGCCATCTCGTCTCCTCAAGGTTGCAGCTGGTGCTGTGGCGATCTCGGCATTTGATGAAGTCCTGCTCTTTTTAGCACAATCGGTTACATACAGCTCTAAACTAGATATTCATTATGTGGCTTAGAATGTTAGCTTGTTAGTAGGCCCTTACTATGTAGTTGCTTAACCCTTAAAACGTTAGTTCCCTCTATCAATATAACTTCCTAAACGAGCTTCATAATATTTTACACAGAACTTAACCACCTTTTTCCTTTTTCCAGGTTCAGAGTCCGTGCCTCATTTGGTTGTATCTGTGCACTCTGAACATCTCAGCACGGATCACAACCGCACTTCCCACAAGGCCCAAGTCTCAAGGCCTCTCCAGACCCCCTCTGCTGGCAGCACAGCCGCTTCCCGCACTAACGGCACCGCACTGCTGAGCGAGGGGAAACAGCTCAGGCGAGCAGGAGAGCTGCGTGTGAGGAAGAGATCTTTCTCTTTCTCTTTCATCTTTCTCTTGCTCCAAGTCTGCCGGGGGCAGCAGAGTCTGCCGGGGCAGCTAGAGCTGGGTTGTGGTTGGGCTCGATGATCTTAAGGGTCGCTTCCAACCAAGAAGATTCTCTGATTGACAGACGTGGGCTACGCTCGGGGCTCTCGCCAGCTCCGTGCTCGCACCCTGTCCCGTCACCGTCCTGTCGGACAGTGTGGGCTGGGCCCGCAGCGGCGCTGAGCACATGCGGGGCAGTGGGTGTCACCAAGTGACGTCACAAAGGGCCCCACTGTGACCCTGTGCCTGGGCAGGGAGGGTCAGGATGTCCCTTGGGAGGCACAGGCCAGCTCAGCCCTGGGCACCTGGCTGCTGAGTTTCCATCCCAGTTTCTAAAAGCTCCAGCACCCATTGCTCTGAGCAAAGTCTTGAACAGTCTGCTGCACCGCTCCATGTTCCCAGCAGCTGGTGCATGATGGGGGTGTCACAGACACACTCAATGCCACGCTCCTTGCTCCAGACGCCTATGAGGATGTTGCAGAAAGGATCCCGTTGGCTGGCTCTGTTCTCTCTGGGCTGCCAGGGGTGGCAGATGCACTCGATCCCCAATCACCCCCAGCCAAACCAGAGCAGTTTGGTCCAGGCTCCAGAGGAGGGAAGGGGCTGAGCCGTAACCAGGCCAAGAACTCCTGCCAGGAGACCCACGGGGATGCAGAAGAGCAGATGAGCACTGGTGATTTGTGAGCGCATGAGTCTCAGACACACTTTTCTTACTGTGCGCAATGTGACTGCGAGCCTATCACTTCACTCCATAAATACGACAGCCTGGATGAGCCCACTGTGAGCTCTCCCTGCTAAATAAGTGAGCTGTGTGGCAATGGTTTTGCTACTCAGAGATAAGTTTAATATTAATCATTTACCTTAAGTAGATGCACACTAAATATAATCAATTCTTTTGGGACATAAGGTGGTATGATTTTTAATATACTCTTTGCTTCGTGTTACTTGGTAAGCTGGATTTGCTAAAATTTTAGGCTGCAAAGTTCTGCTCATATCTACCAAAAGCAACTACAAACCACACTGATCGCTTACAAGACAATGCCCGTATTGCACTTCGCTGAGAAGAAAGGAATTTGCGTCCAGGCAAAACAGCACCTGCAAGGCTATGGACAATAAACAATGTCTACAGCTCAACACAGCAAAGCCCACGTGGAATCAGAGAAGTTTGCCACTGGAGCCTTAAACAGGGACTGCAGGGCGAACGGTTATCAGGGAGAGAAGAATCCTGACCGTGTGCTCCGTGAACGGGTACAGGCACCTGCAGAGAAGGTCAGCAGCATTGGGCTTGGCGTATTTCCCCCATGCAGTGAACGATAGAGTGAACCTGCCATGGAATTCTTGACGTTGCACTTGTCTTTAAGAAATCCAAAAGCTGTTGTGCAGTGAGCAGAACCCTAAATTGCTCCCCAGTGATACCACATCGCCACAGGACTTGCTGTTCAAGGCCCAGGACCGTGTTGCGGGCAGTGCCGTGGGGCACAGTTCATGTTTCCAGCCATCTGGTCGTGGTTTCCACCATTGTAAGCACGGAGCCCTTGCCGTGGCGGGTTTGTGGCGCTGTGATATGGACACTTCAGTCATCGCCCCCATACCACACAGGCTTTGACCGCTTGTCTTGGTTGATCGTCGCGCATGTTTCACAATGGTGGGTAACCTGTGCAACAGTGTCCACGGTCAAGTCCATCCCTCAACCATGAGCCCATCCATGTGCTGCATCCCTTCCTCGATGACCTGGGGCATCGTGGGCCCAATGGGCCCCCAATAATTCACCTTCATCTTGCCAGTGCAAATCTCCATCTCCATGAGCAGCCCAGACGGGTTGGGCTCTGCGCGGCCAGCGGCTCCTCTTCCACTGCTGGAACCAGCGCCACGGGGCATTTCCCACCATCCGTGAGAGAGCAGAGATGGAGCTTCTCAGACGCTGGGGCCTCTTCAAGCCCTGTCAGGATGGCGGGTGCTGGGTCTGGTGGGGCCTCTGCCCCACGGCGGGGGCTGTGGCCCACGGTACAGCAGGGCCACGATGGTTGCTGGAGCTCAGGGCAGCCTGACGTGCGCCATGTCAGAGCTCTGCCTGGGCTCCCGCGGAGCCCCCTTCTGCTCTCATGACTCCTCACCACCATTGGTTGGGAGGGCTGTCAGTCTCCCACCCTGAGGTGACGCTGCCTGGGATTGGCTGCCTGGGCTGTCACTCTGCCCTGGTTTGGGGCCCACCCTGCCCTGAGGTGATGTTTCCTCTGATTGGCTGTCCAGGATTTCCCCCAGCTCCTCCCATCCAGTGATGGATAGGCCACTTGTCAATCATCCATGTGCTTCACTTCCACCACACGTGATTGGCGCAGCCAGCACAGCCCACCCCTGAACGCCGCCCAGTTTGTTCACCTCTTCCTACCTTTCCTGCAGACCTCAAAGCTTGATTGGCTGGTTACATATCAATCACTTGACTTGCCCCACCTCCTTAAATGTGATTGGCTGTCCTGGGTCCACTGACTCCCCATAGACTTCTGGGTGGTTGTTGCCAGTCTCTATGGTCTCTATGGATCCCTATGGGTGTTTATGGATCTCTGTGGCCTCTATGGGTCTCTATGGGTCTCTATGGATCTCTATGGTCTCTATGGGTCTCTATGGTCCCTATGGGTCTCTATGGGTCTCTATGGTCTCTATGGGTCTCTATGGTCCCTATGGGTCTCTATGGGTCTCTATGGTCTCTATGAGTCTCTATGGTCCCTATGGGTCTCTATAGGTCTCTATGGGTCTCTATGGGTGTTTATGGCTCTCTGTGGCCTCTATGGGTCTTGATGAGTCTCTATAGGTCTCTATGGGTCTCTATGGATCTCTATGGGTCTCCATGGTCTCTATGGATCCCTATGGGTGTTTATGGCTCTCTGTGGCCTCTATGGGTCTCTGTGGGTCTCTATGGTCCCAGTGGGTCTCTATGGGTCTCTGTGGGTCTCTAGGGTCTCTATGATCCCTGTGGGTCTCTATGGGAAAATCAACAGGGGGACCTGTGGACTTCAGCACCCCTGGGCTCCACCATGGCCCAGTTCAGCAGCCCTGGGCCGGAGGGCTCAGTGCAGGGACAGCCCCACAACCAGGGGCAGAGTGGTTCCTGCTGCTGCCCCGAGGGTCACCAGCCCCAGGCAGCCCTGAGCCAGAGTGCAGGTGCCTGAGCTGGGCTGAGCTGGAAGGGGCTGCATAACAGTTCATCAGGAGGAGGCGATGGGAGAAGGTGCTGTGTGTGTGGCATCAGGGATGAACTGACACCCTCAGTTTGGTATCTGGACCCGTGCTGGCTGGGCTTGCACATGGACTGAGCCCCAGCTCAGAGCACAAATTGCTGTTACCAACCCTGGGTGCCAAGCGCTGGTCCTGCTCTCTCCTCCCTGGTGCGACCCGAGTGCACGACTGCCCTGTGGCCTCTATGGGTCTCTATGGTCCCTATGGGTCTCTATTTGACTTTATGGTCTCCATGGGTCTCTGTGGGTCTCTATGAGTCTCTATGGGTCTCTATGGGTCCCTATGGGTCTCTATGGTCTCTATGGGTTTCTATGGTCCATACGGGTCTCTATGGTCTCCGTGGGTCTCTATGTGTCTCTATGGTCTCTGTGGGTCCCTATGGGTCTCTATGGGTCTCTATGGTCCCTATGGGTCTCTATGGGTCTCTGTGGTCTCCATGGGTCTCTATGGGTCTCTATGGGTCTCTATGGTCTCCATGGGTCCCTATGGGTCTCCATGGGTCTCTATGGGTCTCTATGGTCTCTATGGATCCCTGTGGGTCTCTATGGCCTTGGGGCTTGGGGAACTCGGGTCAAAAGGAAAGACAGACTGGTGTGGGTATGGGATCTCTTAAGTGTCCTGGGATTGCTTTGCTGATCACTCTGTAACGTTTCCTGGGCTCTTAACTCGATATGTGCCAGAGAGGCAAATATGTCCATGAACCAACTTTCCAATTAAGGTTTCCTTCTTACAAAAAACCACACTTCTATTTTCTCATCGGCAACAGACTGAAAGATGGGAGCTGAAGCAGCATCCGCCTCTTGTGAAAACAGGTAACAACAGATGGTTCCATTCAGTCGATCCTTAGTTGTTTCCTTCACAGGAAAACTGTCCGTTAATTTAATCTTTGGTGTATAGGCAGGGCCTTGCTGATGTTCCTGTGTCACAGTAAGAGTGTGGATGTCAGGCTTTCTGCAGATTTGTGACTGAGTTTTCCTGTTTTCCCGTAACCCGGACAATCTTGCTGTGAAGTCCTGAAGTCTCCCATAGGCTGGTGGGTTTAGAGAAGGATGGGGAACTCCAGTGAGCTCAGGAAGGACCCGGCAGCATCACAGGCAAAGCAGACGGGAACTCGACTGGGTGAACATTAACGGAATTTACTGATAGAAGAAACAGGAACATCTCAAATATCTTTGGGAGGTCACTGTGCACCCTGAACCGATACAGGCAGGGTGACTCCCATTGATCTCCGTTGATCCCCATTGACCTCCACTGATGCCAATTGAACCCCATTGACTGCCATTGACCCCCATTGATCCCCATTGATCCCCATTGACCCCCATTGACCCCCATTGATCCCCATTGATTCCCATTGAATCCTATTGACTCTTATTGACCCCCATTGACTCCCACTGACTCCCATTGACCCCCATTGACCGCCATTGATCTCCATTGACTCCCATTGACTCCCATTGATCTCCATTGACTCCCATTGACTCCCATTGCCCCCCATTGACCCCCATTGACTCCCATTGCCCCCAATTGACCCCAATGACCCCCATTGACTCCCATTGATCACCATATTAAGTTAGCAGGACTTATTGAGAGGCTTTGAACTAGATTTGAAGGGAGAGGGGGACGAAACCAGATGTGGCAGAGGCACAGCCAAGGGTGACATGCTGGCATCTGAGGGCAGTGCTAATGGTGCCCTTCGGTCTGCCACCCAGTGCTATCAATGGCCCAGCTGAAGTGCATCTGTACGAATGCACGCCGCACGGGCAACAAACAGGAGGAGCTGGAAGCCCTTGTGAGGCAGAGAAGCTGTGATTTAATTGTCATCGCAGAAACATGGTGGGATAACTCTCGGAGCTGGAGCACTGCAATGGATGACAGTAAACTGTTCAGAAGGGATAGGCGAGGAAGGAGAGGAGGTGGGCTGGCCATGTATGTTAGGGAGGGTTTTGATTGTCTGGAACTTTATGAGGGTGATGATAGGGTTGAGTCTCCATGGGTAAGAATTAAGGAGAAGGACAACAAGGTGGACATCCTAGGGGATGGTCTGTTACAGACCACCCAGCCAGGATGAACAGGCAGATGAAATATTCTACAGACAGCTGGGAGAAGTCTCCCGATCACCAGTCCTTGTTCTTCTGGGGGACTTCAGCCTACCAGGTGTCTCCTGGAAGTAAAACTCCACAGACAGGAAACAGTGCAGGAGGCTCCTGGAGTGTATGGAAGACAATTCCTGACCCAGCTGGTCAGTGAGCCAACCAGGGAAGGAGCCCCACTGGATCTGTTGTTTGTCAATAGAGAAGGGCTCATTAGAAGTTGCCTTGGGTGTAGTGATCATGAAATAATTGAGTGTTCTATCCTTGGAGAAGTTAGAAGCGTGGTCATCAGAACTGCTATTTGGCCTTCAAGGGCAGACTTGGACCTGTTCAGGAGGCTGGTTGGCAGAGTCCCTTGGGAGGCAGTTCTGAAGGACAACGCAGCCCAGGAAAACTGGTCTCTCTTCAAGAAGGTGATCTCAGAGGCACAGGAGCAGTTGTCCCCGTGTGCTGGAAGGTGAGCCGGTGGGGAAGAAGGCTGGCCTGGCTGAACAGAGAGCTGGGGCTGCAACTTGGGAATCAAACAGTAACTCTTGGAAGAAGGGACAGGCAACTCAAGGGAACTGCAAGCATGCTGTGAAGTTATGCGGGGAGAAAACGAGGTCTGAAGCCCAACTAGACCTGACGCCAGCTACTGCGGTAAAATACAAGACGAAATACTTCTATAAATACATCAGCAAGGAAAGGATAATTTAGGAGCATCTCCACCCTCTGGTGTGTGTGGAAAAACACAATGACAGAGATGAGGGAAAGGCTGAGGTGCTAAATGCCTTCTCTGCCTCAGTCTTTAAGAGTCTGAGCGGTTGTGCTCCAGGTACCCTGCCCCCTGAGACAGGAGACAGGGATGGGGAGCAGAATGAAGCCCCAATAGCGCAAGGGACAATGGTTGGCGACCTGCTACACCACTTGGACACCCACAAGTCTATGGGGCCAAATGGGATGCACCCAAGGATGCTGAGGGAGCTGGCCAAGGTGATCACTGAGCCACTTTCAATTATTCAGCTGCAGCCCTGGCTAAGTGGGGAGGTCCCAATTGACCGGAAATTGGCAAATGTGGCACCCATCTACAAGAAGGGCCAGAAGGACAATCCAGGGAACTACAGACCTGTCCGTCTGCCCTCGGTGCCGGGGAAGGTCATGGAGCAGATCATCCCGAGTGACATCAGGCAGCACATACAAGACAACCAAGAGATCAGGCCCAGTCAACATGGGCCTGTGAAAGGCAGGTCCTGATTAATCAACCTATCTCCTTCTATGACAAGGTGACCGGCTGAGCAGATGAGGGAAAGTCTGTCATGGGGGAGTGAATCCACCACACAGGCTGTGGATGTTTTGTCCTTGGACTTCAGTAAAGCCTTTGACACCGTATCCCACAGCATCTCCTGGAGAAGCTGCAGCTCATGGCCTGGATGACGGATCTGCGATGGGTAAAGAACTGGCTGGAGGGCCGGGCCCAAGGAGACAAATCCAGTTGGTGGCCGGTCATGAGTGGTGTCCCCAGGTCTCAGTATTGGGGTCAATTTTGTTCAATCTCTTTATCAATGATCTGGATGAGGTGATCAAGTGCACTCTTAGCAAGTTTGCAGATGACACCAAGTTGGGTGTGAGTGTTGATGCACTGGAGGGTGGGAAGGCCATGCAGAGGGATCTGGATGAGCTGGATTGTTGGTCTGAGGCCAATTGTCTGAGATTTAACACGGCCATGCACTTCACTTGGGTCACAACAACCTCTACAGGTTCAGGAAGAGTGGCTGGAAAGCTGCCTCGCAGAGAGCGACCTGGGGGTGTTGGTTGACAGCACCTGCACATGAGGCAACGTGTGCCCAGGTGACTGAGGGGAGACCTTATTGGTCTGTACAACTACATGAAAGGAAGTTATAGCATGGTGGGTGTTGGTCTCTTCTCCCAAGTAGCAAGTGATAGGACAAGAGGAAATGGCCTCAAGTTGTGCCAGGGAATGTTCAGACTGGATATTAGGAGACATTTGTTCATGGAAAAGGTTGTGAAGCAGTGGAACAGGCTGCCCAGGGAAGTGGTGGAGTCACCATCCCTGGAGGGGTTTAAAGGATGTTTAGATGGATTTATTAGGGACATGGTTTAGTGCTAGAGCTGGGTTATGGTTGGACTCAATGATCCTGAGGGTCTCTTAGAGCTGAAATTATTCTATAATTCTATTGACAAATGGAATTCAGGACAGTTATTCCCTTTAATATGCGTTATAGGCCTGCAGTGTTACGTGAGGTGCCAAGGCTCTCACACACCCCTACATGCATTGGGAGGGTCAGCGATGGTCCTGTCCAGGGCAGCCATCCCCATTCACAGTGAGTGTGGGACAGACACACAGACAGCACTGCAGACAAATTCGGTGCCTTTGTGCAAGAAACTCATTCCCACCTCTGAAGCATCACAAGATCTGTCCCTTCTCTATCCAGTAGATGTAGGGCAGCCCATGAATAGGAAGTGCATTACACCGGGGTGTCCATGGGTATAGCTACACTGCCGAATTTCCTTTCCCTCTTTTCACCATCTTGTTCTCATCCCCTTGATAACACAATCAAGGCACAGACAAAGCATTGTCACACTGGGCCTGTCAGCAGCACCTTGTCATTCCTAGAGATCAGTGACACGTCTGCCCAAGTACCTCAGGGGCAGCAGAGACACCACTGACTAAACACACGTGTCCTTCCGGGTCTGTCATTCCCAGCCCTGTTTCTCCCTGTCCTTGGGGACAGCAGGGCTTGCTCACTCTCCTCTTGCCCAATTTCAGCCCTAACTTTTCTGCATAGTGGGAAACAGCATGAGAAAGAAATAATGGCACAAAGTGCAGCTGGGGAGGTCCAGGCTGGACATGAGCAGAAAGTAATGTGACTGGAAGGGCAGTGCTGTGGTGGAGCAGGTCATCAGAGGGAGTCTGCATCAGCCCAAGGCTTTGTGCTTCAAGGAGCAGCTGGGGAGGATGCAGAGATCTCAGCAAAGGAAGGAAGATGCTCAGACAAGAGCAAGGTGGGGCAGCAGGGGGGATGTCTGCAGCCTGCAGGGAGAGAGGTGCAGGGGATGCCACAGCACAGGACAGGCTGTGGTGGAGATGATCACGGGATGTAAAGAGGCTGAAAGCCCCAACAGACATGAGCTCCTTCTCCCCTTGGCTATGGCTGTTGTCTGCACCTCTGATGCCTGTGAGGAGACACCTTGTCCTTCCAGCACAGGGGCCTCATGGCCTCCTTGTCCCCAGCCAGGACCCTGGGAGGTGTGGGACCATAGTCCTGCCCTTGGCCTTGCACAGCCCCACATCACACTGTCCAGGAAGGGCACTGGGCAATGTGGGAGGGACAGGATCTGCCTTCCCAGGGCTGGGGGTCAGGGCTTGTCCCTTTGGTTAATGAAACACATTCAGGTTTACTCAGCATCTAAGAGAACTTCACCTTGCTTTTCCTGACCTCTTGTCACTGCATCCCGTTTTCTTCTCTAACCGGACCATGGGGTCAGTTCCTCAGTAGTGTCCCTCAGTGGGACTCATTAACATTGCAAGAAAATTTGGAGTTTGAATCTAACTTCTTGAGAGGTTTCATCAGCGTCCCCTCAGGGTTTGAGGTCCATGGACTCAGCACCAAACCCACCAGAGGGGTCATTAAAGCCCCTTGGGCTGCTCCTGTGCTGCTGAGCTGGGCTGGGCTCCTGGGACAGAGGGAGCTCATGGCAAGCGGCAGCGCTGCAGAGAGACAGCTCTGCCCAGGAGCAGCTCCTCTGCACACGCAGCAGGGCTGAGGGCTCTGCCTGGGGATCTCAGGGAGACGAGCAAGGCACTGCCCTGGCTCAGAGAGCTCCGCTGAGCCCCTGCAGAGGACGCGGAGGCCAATTCACACCTGAGGTTTACATACAGGAACACTAAACCAGCCCCCAGGAGCATCCCAAGCCTCTGGATACACTGGTACAAGCGCAGTTTCCCCTGGCGAGTCCCTTCCCACCCGCAGCTCGTGGAAGCCTCACCCAGGGTGCTGGAGAGACCCTCGGTCGGGGCACCGAGGTCCTGGGCTGCGGTCAGCGGTGTCACAGGGTGGTTGGGCAGCTCCTGGCGGGGCTGTTCACGCCGTCTCCTCTGGTGAGCCGTGCTCAGCCGCTGCTGCGCGGTCTCTGGGAGAAAGGGAGAGAGAGAAGCTGTCAGAAAAGCTTCAGGGCTTGGGCACTGTGGCCCCAGGCCCAGTGGGGAGGGTGAGGAGACACCTCCCTGATGCAGACGCTGCTGCTGCTGCTCCAGCTGCTCCTGCTGCTGCTGCGGGACCTGCTCCTCCTCTGGCCGCTTTGGGTTTAAAAGCCCAAGTCTCTTTCGCCTTGTGTTCCCTCCCCCTGAGAGGCCCCCAGTCTGGACTTTTCTTTGCTGTACGTTTTAAGTTGTATTTTGTCTTATAATTCAAGTATCTTTTTAAAATGCAAACGCCTGAGACTCTGATACAGGGAACCTGGGGACAAGAACGTTCCTGTGGCAGTTTTGTGCACACGAATCCGCGTGTGGCACTGCTTTGCTGATGGAGCTGGGAAGGAAATCCTCGTCCTTCTCTGGAGCCAAAAAACCACACGCGGTGGTTGGAGAAACTGCCAGTTTGACCTGGAAGGACGAAGCCAGAATTTGAGGGCAGAAATCAGTTGCCCCAGGTCCTTAGGTCTGGAGGTTGCTCTGGGATGTTCTTCTGGTTTTTAAAGGCCATGTTCCAGAACACAACGATGCCAAGTGAAGGGTCCAGGCTGTGTTTTCCTCCCCGCGCATTTCCCTGTGTGATCTGCTCTGTGACCCCCCCGTGAGCAGGGGTTGGACTGGGGGTCTGCAGAGGCCCCTTCAGCCCCACCAGGCTGGGATTCTGTGGCTCTGTGACTCTGCACTGCGGTTCCCCAGCACCCCCAGGATGTTCCACAGCCCACAGGCAACTGCAGCTTTTCCTTTTCGGGCCGATTTCTGAAAAACCCCTGGCTCTTGTGCTGGGCTTAACCTCCCGTCCGGGTACCCCGGGGTGACAGCGGGGCCTCTCCGGTCCTTCCGCGGGCTCTGCCCGGTCGGAGCAGCAAGGCCGGCGATGGGGAGGGGTTCCCGGGGAGGGCAGAGCCCGTCCCGCGGGGCTGCGGGGACGTTTCTAGGCAGGCTCCGCGCTAAACAGCCCCGTTGCTAGGGCAGGGGGGCATTCCCAGCCCGGCGCTGCGGTAGACAGACCCGTTGCTACGGCTGCGGGGCCTTCCAGGCCGGACTCCGCGCGGCGCGGCCCCCGTCGCTATGGGAACGGGGCCCTTCCAGTGCGGGCGGCGCGCAGCATGGCGGTGCCCCTGCCGAGCGCGGCGCTGAGCGGCGTCCGGAGCGGGCGGGCGTTCGGCACGGCCGGTGAGTCCCGGGCCGGGGAGCCCCGTTTCCCCTGCGCGGGCAGCGGGAGCCGCTTGGGGCGTGGCGGGGAGAGCGCTCGGGCGGCTGAATTGCTGGCGTGGCCGGCTCGGGGAGGCGGGGGTGGCTCCGGCTCTTCCCGGGCTCTCTCGGCCTCGTCTCTTGCGCTCTGGTGAAAGCGGGAACTCTCTGGCAGCGAAGAGATGGAGTGAACAGCAGAGGCAATGCCGCTGTTCGGCGGCATTCTTTATTTCATCAGCGCTGGGCAGCACTGGTAGACGCTTGCACCTGGGCAGGAACAAGCCCAGGTTCCAGCCTAAGCTGGGGAAGGACCTGTTGGAGAGCAGCGAAGGGGAAAGGGACCTGGGGGTCCTGGGGACAGCAGGGTGACCATGAGCCAGCACTGGGCCCTTGTGGCCAGGAAGCCAATGGTACCTGGGGTGGGTTAGAAGGGGGTGGTCAGTAGGTCAGAGAGGTTCTCCTGCCCCTCTGCTCTGCTCTGGGGAGACCACCCCTGGAATATTGTGTCCAGTTGTGGCCCCTCAGCTCCAGAAGGACAGGGAACCGCTGGAGAGAGCCCAGCGCAGCCACCAAGATGCTGGAGGGAGTGGAGCATCTCCCGTGTGAGGAAAGGCTGAGGGAGCTGGGGCTCTGGAGCTGGAGAAGAGGAGACTGAGGGGGGACTCATTCCTGGGGATCAACATGGAAAGGGGGGTGTCCCGGAGGCACCCCAGGTTCGTTTAAGGGACAACAGGGTCCAAAACAACTTCTGTTAAACCGGTGAGAAACAGGGTTTTAGCATCCAAAAGTGACTCGAATACAGGTTCGGATACCAGTTGAGGAAAATGATGAAGGGGCAGCAACCAATACGACAGGCGGTGCACAGAGTGCATGCACGTGGCTTCACCAAAACAGTGCCGGAGCCGTCCCTGAGTCCGGGAGGAGTCCGCACTTGCCTGAACACGGTGTGGGGTTATTTTGAAGAGATACACGTGCTGTAGTGAGTACGGAAAGTGCACACTCGCGATTCTGCGAGGGTAAATTTATAATACACTCGCAATCCTGCGATGGGCAGTTTCACTCACACCCGCGGCGGCAAGGCAGCGGAGTCTCCATCCCGGGGGGGCTCTCGGCGGCAGCATCTCGCTCGTGCTGCGAGAGACCCGCGACAAATGGGCGGAGTCTTGACGAGAGTCCCGTTTTTTATTGGCTGATCACATCTGACTGTGGGCATTCCAGAAGCTTCTCTGCACCCCCACTCTGGCTGTGGGTGCCCCTGAAGCCTCCAAACATCCCCCACACTGGCTGCGGGCGCCCAGTGGCTCCCTGGCACCTCGGTGCTCCCTTCTCCTAACGGCCCTGGCCAGGGGCTCTGGGGCCAAACAAAAGAAGCTGTAGCAGAGAGAGAGGGAGATGTGTCTACTCCTTCCATGATGAAGGAGGGAGGGGGAGAGAGGGGGGTTTGCACCCTGCCACACCCACTGTCCTGTCCTGTACCCCACTATACTGCCCCTTCACCCTGCATACCCCCTCCCTACCCCCCTGCACCCCAATGTCCTCCACGTGGTGCTGGTGGATGGATCCAGCTCAGCACAGGGTGGGGTGCCCGACTGCTCTTCCTGGGCCCCCCCCAAATCCTGCTGTGAACCAGCAGGTCCCAGTACAGCCCAGCACCACTGTGCCTGCCCAGGGGGTTGCAGCCAGTGGGGGGTGCCCAGGAGTGGGTGCTGACAGTTTGGGGGAGCACCCGCCTGGCCCCAGCCCAGGGCAGCGTGTTGGGGTGATCCTGGGTCCCCACACCATGACACCCAGCAGCAGCCACTACGTGTGTGTCACAGGGCTGTGCTTGTCCCCCTGTCCCCTGCAGGGCTGGGGACACACACACATACCCAAGCACCTCAGAGCCCCCACCACCCCCTCCCACAGGCATCCCCACTCTGATGCCTTTATCACCCTGAGCATCCTCACCTGCACCCCCATGCTCCTGGACACCAATTTAAGCCCAGCAGCCCCAGTGCTGGGATGTGTTGTGCTCAGCTCTGTTCCCTGTGCCCACTTTGGGGGTTTCCTGCTTTATCTGCCCCCACTTAGGTGTTTTATTTCCCCCTGATGGATGCTGGATGTGCAGTGGGACCTGCTGCTGTTGCCATGGTCCCCCTTTGCTGCCCAGGGTGGGGGTGCTGGGACCACCTGCAGCCCCAGCTCATTTGGGGGGTGATGACTGGCAAACCAGCCTTCCCCCCACCCTGGGGGCACCCATTCTGCCCCCCTCTCTGTGCACTCTAGGTTCTCCCCATCCCTCTTCCCCTCTGCATCCTCTCTCCAGTTCCTCTGATCCCAAATATCACAGCTCCTGTGCTTCCCCCTCACACCCCCCATGCCCCAGATTCTTTCCTGGGTCTCCCCGATTCCTCTTTACCCCTCCAAATCCCCTCCAGCTCCGTTGCCCTCCGCAGGGCTTTGCTCCTGTCCCCTGCTCAATCACCTCTATCCCCACCGAGCACCTTCAGCTTGGCTCTGGTCCCTGCATGCTCACTCCCACCCTGTGTGACACCCCCTGCACCGTCCCATCCCTTTCCCCCTCCCCATATACACTTGGATCCTCTCTGAACCCGTCTCCAAGACCCTCCCTGGGTTTCTGTGCCCCCTGCTCTGCTCCAAGCTCCTCTGGGGCCACCCAGACCCCTCTGTCCCTTCCTCTGCTCCCCGTGCAGCAGAGCGGCCTGTGAGAGCTCGGGCAGGATGTGCTCCCCGTGTTCCCCCTGGATGGGACCCTGCCCCACGGTCTCACAGCGAATAGAGCCTGGAAAGAGGCTTTGCTGTCATCCGCTCTGGGTCGCCCATGGCGTGGCTGGGCTGGGACAAGCACCAGCCGCCTCCTTCCCCAGGGGAGCTGGAGCTGGTCACATCGTTGTGCAGGTTTTGGCAGTCGTTCTCCTTGCTGGTGTTCTCCAGATGACCTGAATCCCAGAGCACAAAATCTTTCCTATTGAGATTTCTCCCAAACAGGCACGGGTGTCAGAGCCGGCGAGCTCCAGAGTGAGCGCTGTGCTGTCCCCGCGCTGTCCTTTGTCCCTGCGTGAGCAGTGAAAGCCTGGCAGCTGTGTGGGGGTGTTATTTTTCTCTGCTAAAGTGGCTGAAGCATTTCAAAGGGTTTCCCCAGGTGTTCTTGGCAGAGAGCTAAAGCCAGGCACATTTCCCTGGCCTCTGCATCACCCAAGACACTTCAGTTCTGCTTTTCCACCAAGCTGAGTGGTGTTGTCGATGCGCTGGAGGGAAGGGGTGGCATCCAGAGGGACCTGGACAGGCTGGGGGGTCCATGTGAACCTCGTGAAATTCAACCAGGCCAAGTGCAAGGTCCTGCACCTGGGTCAGGGCAATACCCAGTACCAGCACAGACTGGGGGAGGATGGATGGATGGATGGATGGATGGATGGATGGATGGATGGATGGATGGATAGCAACCCTGTGGAGAAGGGCTGGTGGGTGACAAAAGGGACATAAGTCTGCAATGTGCATTTGCAGCCCAGAGAGCCAAGTGTCTCCTGGGCCACATCACCAGCAGGTGGAGGGAGGGGATGCTCCCCCTCTGCTCTGCTCTCCTGGGGCCCCCCAGAGAACCGAGTCCAACTCTGGGTTGTCTGGCACAAGACAGACATGGACCCCAGGGGCTCTGTCCCTCTGTCACCAGTGCTGCCTCAGTCCCACCCTGCTCCCTCCAGCATTTTAGAACGATGCTAAAACCCAACCTGTGGCTGGTGATGCCAACCCAGGCGATGTGTGGGTCAAAAATCACCATCACATGTATTAACCCTCCTAAAACCAACATGGAAATGGCAGATGTTTATGCCTCCTTGTGTGGATGCAGCTCTGGCTGCCTCGTCCCGCATCCCACCCTTGCAGCTCCAGGACAGACCCCACACTGGTGGCCCTGCCTGCATCTCCCGTCCCAGAACAGCCAAAGGAGCCGCTTGTTTTGGCCTCCAACTGGCTGATTTAGCCTGGTTCCCTTTCTCCATGAAGGATAAAACGCGGTGCTGAGGCTCCGGTGTCAGTCCCAGCCTGTGCCTACCCTTCGTTGTGTGTCATTTCATGTGATTTTGATCACATCCTTGAAAACAAAAAGAACCTCCAACCCACTCAATCTCAGCCCTCCCAAGGCAGAGATATTTCCGCGTGGTGAACGCTCCCATGCAAATTCTCCCATGTCCTATTTTAGGTTTCTCGCCGGCACTGGCTGCAGACAACTGCGCTGGAGCTCCTGTCAAGCCTTAGACAAGGGTCTCAGGGATATGGGTCAGTGCCAGGGGTGGGTTATGGTTGGGTTCCATGATCTTGAGGGTCTTTTCCAACCAAAATGATTAATGAGTTTTTAGGGTTTATCCCAAATGATGGGAACCCCCGGTTCCAGCTCTACTCTTTACCACATACCTTTTAGAGGCTGAAGAGGAAGGAGACGCAACACCTCAGCATACGGGGGGTCTTCCCCAAAGCTTCCCAGTGTCCCTTCTGTCTCCTCTGCACATCAGGGCAGGGCACAAGGGACAAAGTACCACCAGCACGCTCTGAAAGGTCATCATTTCTACCAACTGCAACCTGATCTGGGTGAAGATGTCCCTGCTCATGGCAGAGGTTGGACTGCATGAACTGTGAAGGTCCCTTCCAACCCAAACTGTTCTGTGAGTCTGATGGCTGCACTCCAGTGGCGGGGATTCAGTTCAGGAGGGACCCAGGTTTTCAGGAATGCGGACCCAGGAGTTTGGGAGAGAGGACCCAGGAGTCCTGGAGAGAGGACCCAGGCGTCCGGGAAAGGGACCCAGGAGTTCGGGAAAGGGACCCAGGAGTTCGGGAAAGGGACCCAGGCGTTCAGGAAAGGGGACCCAGGAGTTCGGGAAAGGGACCCAGGAGTTCGGGAGAGAGGACCCAGGAGTTCAGGTGGGGATTTAGTTCAGGAGGGACCCAGGAGTACCCCTAAGGACCCAGTAGTTGGGGAGGGACCCAGGAATTTGGGAAAGGGACCCAGGAGTCCTGGAGAGGGGACCCAGGAGTTCGGGAAAGGGGACCCAGGGGTACCCCTAAGGACCCAGTAGTTGGGGGGGGACCCAGGAGTGCCCCAAGGGACCCAGGAGTTCGGGAGAGAGGACCCAGGCGTTCGGGCGATCCCGCTGCGTGGCCACGCCCCCTCCCCATCACCCCGCCCCCCTCTCCTTGGCCCCGCCCCCTCCGCCCCTGCACCGCGCGGCCTCCCCGGAGCCGAGCGGGCTCCGTCCCTCTCCTCCCCCCCCGCCCCCCCTGTGCTCCGGGTGCCGAGTTCGAATCCCCCCGCAGCCGCCTCCCCCCCCCGCTCCCTCGGTGTGCGGGGCCTTGCGGGAGCGCTGCGTGCGGGGCAACGCGGGGCGGGAGCCCCCGGCGCCCCCGGGATGCGTGAGGGCGGCCGGCAGGGCCTGCGGCTGAGAGGAATCAACCTGACAAGAGGTTTTGTTCCATGGAACAGGACAGGATGGGTCTTCCCTGAATATCGCTGGATCTGTTACAGTTGGATTAATATTAGGATGGCAACCAGCCCTGTAGCCATAGAACTCTTGTGATCAGTAACCAAACTCTGTTCTTAAAGCTGACATAGATTTATGGTATATTCTTACAAGGCAGGTAACTGTAACCGAGCCTTATTCTTAAGGTGGACATAGATTTACGATATATTCTTTTAAAGTTGGTACCGTAGAAAATAACTGATAATTGTAGCATCTTTTAGATAGGAAGTTTGTGTTATTACAGGTGTGGAATATTCTAATGGTTGTCAGGGGTGTAATGAATATGTATGTGGCTGACTTGTATAATAAGGTATGGTCTGAATCAGCTGTTGGAAGCTTTGGGTGCGAACCCCTGGTTTCCCAGCGCTGGAATAAAGCACCGCATGGAACTGTGCCCGTGGTTCTGTGTCCTGATTGCTGACATTAGCACAAATCACAACTGCATTTTTCACATCCTCCTCCTCCTCCTCCTCCCGCTCCTGTCCGGGATGTGCAGCTGCAGCAGGCTCAGTGCCAGGGCCACAAGGTGCAGGGGCACCAAGAGCGGGGCCGCAGCCGAGCGGGTCCAGCAGAGCCTTGGGGAGGGCTGCCCTTGGAGCAGGGCCGGAGCTCCAGCCCTCTCCCTGCAGGCCTTTCCCTGCCCCCCCAGCGCTCACCCACTGCCCAGCGCAGCCTCACAGCCACCAAGGAAACACCCACAGCGTGAGACCCAGCGGTTTGCAGGGGGGGCTTTACTGATGGGGGCAAGAGCTGGTGCCAGCAGCCTGGCCGGCACTGGCGCTCGTCACGCCGGAGAAGGCTCTTGCTGGACGTCTCTCTCGCGAGCCTCAGCGCCTGAGACGGTCTCCTGGCACTGGCCGACGTGGAGCAGATCCGCTCTCCAGAGCTGCGGAGTTGAGTACAAAGCTCTGCAGTCTTGTATGCACAGAGGTGCAGAGCAACAAGTCTGGTCAGGACACCTGTGGTGGGATCTGCTGCTGTCTGGAGAGAGCAGGTTCAGGTCCCTGGGGTGCAGTCCCACCCTGCTGCTCTCCGTGCCCCCAGGGCTGTCAGGAAAACACCCTCTTTGCCCAGCTCTGGCCTGAAGCTGGCCCACAGCCCCTTTTTCAGAGGCGAGCACTCCAAAAGGCAAACACTCAACTGGGAATGCTCTTTCCCCAGTTGTTTTTCACGGCCTGCGGTACCTGGGCCTCCCATTGCTCTGGCTCTTTTCTCCAGGCCTTTGGCGGTGCCACTGCTGCGCTTCTGCTCTATCTTGCTGCACAAGGACTCCCAGAGCTTGCGTGTTTCCTCCTCCGTGCACACGCGGGGCTGCGCCTGCAGGACCACGGCAATGCAGCAGCAGGCAGTGTTGGTGTCCCTGGCAGGGGCTGGGGGGATTTCAGCGCCCCCCCTCCCTCCTGCCCCTTCTTTTCAGCCTCTCCATCAGCCCTGCTTTGCTCACGGTCCCGACTGCAGAGCCTTTCTGCAACGACCCCTGAGCCAAGGGAGCGCGGGGCTGAAAGCAACCCGGCTGCTTGCTGTCCCAGACCAGCCTGGCCGCACCGTTGCGCCGTCGCCATTACAAACGCCACCACATCGAGCCTTGGGGACGTACCGGTCCTGCCCTCCTCTCCCCCGCCTTGGCAGGGAGTGCAGCCTGGGGTGCAGCTTCCCGCAGGTGTTGGCTGCTGCCTGCCTCTTTCCCCGACCGTTCCCAGCGCAGCACGGCCAGCTCGCTGCAGACACACAGCGGGAGGAGGTGGTGTGAGCACAGGAGCGCGCTCCAGCCGGGCTCCCAGCTGGGCGCCAGCCGCGGCCGCAGGAGCGGCTCTGCCGAGAGGCCGGTGCCAGGAGAAGCGGCTCTCTCCCGCGGGGCTGCGGGGAGCAGGAGGAAGGGACTGCGGGAGAGGAAGCGCTGCCCGTGTCCGGAGAGATTTACCACTGGAGCTTGTCCTGCAGATCCAGCTGCTCATCCCTCTCCCCTCTCCTCTTGCGGGCCACCTGCCCCAGGATGCAGGTCACCACCTCCCGCAGGGCCCGGTCTGTCCGTGGGGAAAGGCTCCTGCAACAGCAAGGACAAAGTCTCCCTGACTCTGCAGCTGGGACCGTCCTGCCTCTTCCCACACTCACCCCACAGCTATGCGGCCCCGTTCTGCCCCACAGCCCCCTGGAGGCAGGAGGGGTTTCAAGCCCCTGCTCTGGCCCCTGCCGTGGGGTCTAACCCAGCCCGTTCCCGTGGCTGCAGAAATCCCCGGGCGCCCTGTGCAGCCCCGTGGCTCAGGTGTTGGCTCCCTGTACCCACCACCTCTGGCTCACCCCCCACGGCCCCAGGGCTCGGCTGGAGCGGACACACTCGTACCGCTTCGGGGGGACGCTGTTGTCCTCAGGGACTGTGGGGGGCTCTTCTCCGGCCTCTTCCCAGTCCTCCATAATGGTCCTGATCTCCAGCAGGTCACAGCTGGACTCGTCTGACTCCACGCTGCTCGGGGAGCTGTCTGAGGAGCACTCAGGGGAGCTGGATTCCTGCACAGGAGGAGACTCTCACACAACAGCCCCGCACCCGGAGGGTGCTGCTTCCCAGCACGCAGACCCCAGAACACTTCTGGATGGACCACAGGGGACGGGGAGAACCGGGAGAAGGAGCTCAGCAGGCCCTGGGGTGACCTCTGAGTGTCACCAGGGTTTCACTGCAACTCTGTGTCCCCCTTCTTGCTCAGGAAGGGCAGCATCACCCGCCCGGCTCTGCTGCAGCAACGCTGCTGTGACGGCTTGGGTGCCAGGGTACTTTGCGGTCTCAGCCGCCCCGCGGGAGAAAGTGCTCTTCTTCTGCAGGAATCCCAAGTACCTGGCTCCTCTGCATCTCCTCTGGGTTTTCTGCCTCTCCTTCCACACCGGGTGTCTCCTTTTCTGCCTCGGCCTTTGCTTTCATTGCTCCGGCTGACGGCCGTTTACTTTTTTCCCCTACCGCCGCCTCTTTTTTCTTCTTTTCCTCTCCTTCCAGGAATTTCTGGATATACTGTGGAAGCTTCTCCTCTTTCTTCTTCTGCCGTTTATTCTGGAGGCCGAATGAAATGCAATAGCAGGCAGCATCAGTCTGTCCTGCCACGGCTGAGCTGTTTCCCTCCCTTCCCTCCCTTCTCTTCTGCCTCGCTGTCCACGCTGGTTTGCTCCCAGGTTCCCGCAGGCTCCACCGAGGAGCCCGTCTGGGATGACCAGGGAGATCAGCCACCACCGGGCTACAAACCAGCCGGCAGCTGGCGAGCCCAGACCAGCCCTGCAGCCACCGGGCCGACAGAAACAGCCCCACGTGAGGGCTCTGGGGGTGTTTCCAGGCTGCTGGAAGTGACAAGTATATTCTCAACTGACAGTGACCCGCCTCTCTCCAAGCAAACACCAAAGCAACCGGTCAGTGGTCCCGTGAACACCCAGTGGAGAATCTTGTGAGCACTGGCATGTGTGGAGCAACGCTGCTCTACAGTCCAGTAGGATGTGCTCCTGCAGCATCCGGTGTCGGGTACCTTTTCTCTCCTCTCAATGGCTCTGGCTATGAAGTCCACTTCTCTGGGTGCAACCAGAGGCGGTAGCTTTCCTTTCTCCTCCTTTTCCTTCAAGCAGCTCCTCTGGATGACCGGTAGCTGCCTGCAAAGACACAACAGGGCGTGTTGGCAGGAGCGCAGGAGGAGCTGGTTCTGCATCCTGTGCTTCCAGGTGGCGCCCCTGCTTCTGCAGCAGAACGGGCTCTGCTCACATCCTTGTGATCAAGTCCCCAGGCACAGAGAAGACCCCAAGCTGTCAGCCTCGGATGTGCCCAACAGCCCCCCTGCAACCCAGGATGCCCAGGTCTCGGCCCTCTCTTGCTGGAGCACCCAGAGGAACAGGGTCCTGTGCCCGGAGATAGCGCTACGCCCTGTACGGGCAGGGTGGGCGCTGGGGACACAGTGTCAAAGGGAGGAGGACACAACCCCACGGAAAAGCCATCCTGCCACTGAGCTCTCCGTAAGACAGGCGTCAGCGCAGAAGAGGCTCCTGGTTGCTCAGGGCAATCCTCTGCAGTAACTAACTGCAGAACTCTGTTCTCAGCAAACAGAAAGGCCAGGCTCATTTCAACCTGAAGGGAACGCCAAAATGACCTTCTGCTCCTGGAACGAGCCTTTGCACTTGGCTACTCAAGAGATCTGCACATTGGAAGGGAAGAAAGAAATGGTGGTGCCAGCAGAGTCTGCCAAGAAGCTGCAGACACTGCCATGAGCAAGAAACCGTGAGTCAGTGGGACGTGGGCAAAGCGCACGTGGGGTGTTTCCGGGAGAAACGTCTCGCTCCCACAGAGACCGGAGCAGGGGGCCACGCTCACCCGTTTGTGCGAGTGTCTCACCTGGCGTGAGGCTCACTCCCCTCGGCTTTCTGACCCTGCTCCGGCGTCACAGTCAGGGCAGGTAACCGATGTGGAGGAAGCCTGGCTCGACGGAGGAGGCGCTTCCCGGCAGCATCCTCTAGAAACGGGAAAGGAGACGGTTCTTCAGAACAGCATCTCGGTGTTGTTCTGGGAACTGGGTGCCACTCGTGTGCCAGTTCCAAGGAGAGTGACGTGCGGGTCTGCTCAGGGCTGTGGTAACACTGGGGAAGGTGGTCCTTTTCATCCCTTTGGGGGAAAGCCATGTTTCCTGGGAGGTCTTAGGCCTCTTCTGACACTGTTTTTTCATCCAACGCCCCATGCCCACAGTGCACCGTTATTCCCTGGGGAAGACTGTTTGCATGGCTTTCTCTCAT
This sequence comes from Patagioenas fasciata, assembly GCF_037038585.1. Lineage (NCBI taxonomy): Eukaryota > Metazoa > Chordata > Aves > Columbiformes > Columbidae > Patagioenas > Patagioenas fasciata. The sequence continues at coordinate 8,879,287 of NC_092540.1, forward strand.
CCGTGTGCTGAAACGGGGGCTTCCATGGCAGATACTGGTGCTGTCCAGGAGTCATTCTGGGGAGGGGAATCATTTATCTCAAGGGAACCCGGCTCTGGGGTTTCTGCATTGGTCCCGCGCACACAGATTTGCTGCTGGGGCAGGTTCACACCACAGGCCATCACCTTTTCCCTTCACACATCCGTTCAGGTCTATCAGCGCTGGCACTTTGGGCACGGTCTCAAGTTGGTACCTGGCAGAGGAAGAAGGCAGCAGGCTGAAGAAAGGACACCACGTTGTTTCCCACCGCAGCCCAACCCGGAGGGACGCAGCAGAAGCTCCAGTGCCGGGAGAGGCCCCGTCAGCCTGTGCCCGCGTTTCTCCATCCCTCCCTGAGAATGGCCGTCCTCCCACAAAACCCCCTTGCTGCTGCTGGGGAAATGACTCTGCTCATCGCGCACATGGAGAGCAGAGTATTATCTAGTGCTCTGGTTTTCTAAGATGCCTTTGAATTCTGATCTTGCCCTCCGAGTTCCTCGTAGAGCCTTGCAGATTAACGTTTCCGGACCTAAGAGCAGTCTCTCCCAGAGAGGAAAGAAAAGGAGCAGGAGAAACGTAGCGGGAAATGTTGCCTAAATGCGTCTCTAGGTCCACAGCAGGACAGATGCAGAAGCTGTGCCACTGTCCCCCGTTCCTCCAAGTGAAGTCAAACGTACCATGGCAGGATGACAACACGTCCAGAAGAGGTCTGGGAAGCAGCGGTGTCATGGCGTGAGATGACCGAGTCCCTCATCTCCGGCATCTGCAACGAGGACAGAGGCGGATGACGGGAGGAGCGGACGCTGGGAAGGGCCGGCTGCTCGCTCCGCCTCAGCCCAGCGCCAGCAAAGAGCCAGAGCCGCCCAAGGGCTCTGGGCTCAGCAAGCCTTGCCCTGCCTGTGCCTCTGCTCCCGGCCCCCAGAGTGGGGCACGCAGCGCTCCCCGCCATCAACGCCGGCCTTTGCTCGCAAAGGGCAGCTCCTCTGGGGGCGGCTCTTGCAAAGCCGGGCCATTGCACGCCAGGGAGGTGCTCTGCAGAGAGCCTGCTGTGCTCTAGAGCTCCAGGAGCCCAGGGGCTGAACGAGGCATGGCCGGCCAGGGGAAAGCAGCCCCCAGAAAGCATTTCAGAAGCAGCAGGAGTGGCGCTGGGAAAGTGAAAATCCTACCTCGAGAAGAGCTTGCAGCATCTTGCCAGCGCCATTCAGCCTTTCCAGAAAGTCTAAGTAAAATCTCATTTTCACGTCTTTTCCCTGGACAATCAGCATGCCCACGTCCCTCCAGATGATGGCAACGTTCTGCCCGTTCTCTACGCAGGCATGGAAAAGGTGCGTGGTCCTTTCCATGTAGAGCTGCACGGTGCCCTCAGAGACAGCGTTCTCTGAGGCTATCTGAGCATACGGCAGCTGCTCGAAATCTTGGTGGCCTGAAAGACGAGAGAAGAGGAACACATGAGCTTGCAGACCTGCTGGGCAGGCTACAATCAAAGGTCTGCAGCCTCCAGGCCCTCGGGCAACACTTTGGTACTGGGCTGCCTGGCTGGGCCAGCGCCTCTGAGGAGACGCTCGGCTTGTCCCTTCCTCTTAAAGCGGACAGTGAGGTGCGGAGCAGACAGCGGTGGCTTCTCTGATACAGAAAGGGAAACAAAGAGTCTTAGGCACTTGGTGGGAAGAAGAGTGACTGCGGGACAAAGTGGGGAGATAGGCGCCAGGTCCCAGGGCAGCTGGAGGGTGCCAGCCCACACTCGGTGCTGTCTTTGTCTTTAGAGAGAAACGCACCCCAAACACAGCCCCAAGCTCCTGGTGCTCCCCGGGGTCCCACAACAGCTGCCCCAAAGGCAGCAGTGACCAGAAGGCGCAGGTGTCCCGCCAGTGGCTTTTGGAAGGAACCGTCTTTCCCCCCTGGGTTTCCCCTGCTTTTCCCCTGTGCAAGGAGGCTGAGGGAGCTGGAAGAGCCCCGGCATTTGCCTGGACGAGGTCTAGAGCAGCGGAAAGGGGGAGCAAGAGTTGAAGCATCATGGAACCAGAAGACACCACACCAAGGAAGCTGTGAGGGACCCTGTTGTTGAAGCAGGACAAAGAGAGTGCGCTCTTAGCTGCATTGTCCTCTGGTGATTCTTTAAAACAAACAGCTGGGCAGGGTCCTTCCACAGCCAGCTGGCTTTGTCGAGTGGAGCTCTTGGCAGGGCCGCGGTGGGTGGTTGGTGCTCCCCTCAGTCACCTCTGGAGAGCACAGCACCCCTCCCACCCTGCTCAAGGCCAGCGCCGCTTTCACGCTGCTCACCAGGAAAGTCTGTGCAAGCACAGCGGAGCTCACGGTCCTGCGCAACAGCCTTTTCAGGTTGGAACACGGGTCTCTCCACGATCACCAGATCCTGCTCGCTGAGGGCTACTCGCTGCGTGACAACCGCAAAAGTCCCGATTCCGGGAACGCGGACAGCCTGGAACAGAGGAGATGGCGGATGGGAAGAAGCCTTGGAGGGGCAGACGGGTGACTTGTCAGAGGAGGCTGATGGTGCTTAGTGCCCTGCCCTGGCCTGAGGTACAAAGGAGCAAGATGGGCTCCTTGGGAGAACACAAACAGGGGCTGCGCTTTTCCCTCGCACCCCCCTTCAGCTACGAAGAACCAAATAGGTGAGGGAAAGCTGACAAACACCCTCTGGCTCAATCAGATAGAAGGCAGGGGGTTCCCACGCTTGGAATAAATCCAGATGTGTCCCAGGCTTCCAGGTTTTCACATGCAACTCTGACGGGGGGACCTTCTTGTACATCTGAATGGACAGAGAAGGTGTCCATGTCACGGTGTGCATTGCAGTGTTGTGCTGGGGCGTTGCTCCTGCTTTCAACGCAGGGGAAGAACAGCTGCACCCGATGGCAAAGGGCTGTCAGGACTTGATCAGCGTTCATCAGGGTGTGAGGGGAGAAGGAGGCGAGGCCCACCTGGTGGAGAGCCAGCTGCAGGCTGAGGTGATACGATGTGCTGGCCCAAATCTTAGCGAACTCTGGAAGAACAAGGGAAAGACCCGTCATGCTCTGAGGCAGCAAGCTCAAGACCATTCGGCCCACTCCTGTCCAAGGAGCGATGCATCTTTCACTCAGGCATTTCAGGTGGTCTCTCTCCAGCCCGGCAAGAACCAAGGGACACCTCCTGCTGCCTCCAAGGGGCTCCTTTCCTTGCGGGTGCAGCTCTCCAGGGTGTGACCCACTCCCACGGGAAGCCGGCAGTGCTCTGCCCTGCCCGCGGGGGCACGGGGCTGCGCTCCACGCGGCTCTCGGAGGCTCAGGGCAGGCCCTGGTGTCTCCCCAGCAGGGGCCGGTTTTGCCGGGTCACATCTCTGAACACACAGAGCCCACGTGGCCCACGAGCACCTTCAGCTCTTCCATTCAGACGTGAGCTCAGCGTGGGCAATGCCCAGCGCCAGGCAAGGGCAGCCCCTTGGGGTCAGGGGCTTCTGCCTGGGCTGCCCCAGGAAGGCAGGGGCCACGTCAGGGAGGGAACCAGGAGCCCTGGCTGCCACATCAGCCCCTCAGCCCTTTGGGATGGTCAAGCAGGTCCCTCCTTGCACTCACCACTCCTGAGCAACCACCCCCCACAGTCCTCGGGTTTCCATGCCTGATTTCAGAGATGTCCTTGACCCAGACACACATGTGAAATTGGGCCTGAAGGCCTTACCATAACGCTCCAGCTTCTCAATAGTTGGGCTCAGGTGAGGCTGCAAGAAGAGCTGTCTTGCCATCTTAGTTCCACTCCTGCTTCAAGTCAACAACTGCAGAGAGTGGCTGGACAATGGCTTTACTGCTTCTCCTTGTCCTCGTCCTTCTCCTCCTCCTTCTTCTCCTGATCCTTCTTCTCCTTCTCCTCCTCCTCCTCCTCCTTCTTTTTCTCTCCTCCTCCTCCTCCTTCTCCTTCTCCACCCTTCACCCTCCTTGGTGCTGTCCTGCTCCCTCTCTCCGCCTTCTCCTCCTCACTGCAGAGCAGCTACTCCAGAGCAGAGCGGTGCGAGAGCAGCTCTCAGCACTTGGAGTCCACTCGGCCTCACCGGGTGAGTGGGGCAGACGCTGGTCACGACAGGGACAGGGGGGCTGTCACCACTGTGACGTGTGGCTGTCCCACTGTGACCCCGGACCGTGTCACAGAGGGGCTGCACACACCTGCCCCCCAGGCCCTGCCAGGGGCTCTGCAGTGGGCAGGGGCTTCCGGGAGCTGCCCCCACCCACTGTCTCCTGAGTGGGAGGGGTTTCCCCAGGCCACCCCTGCCATGTCCCCACATGGGGACACCGGGCTGCAAGGGCCGATGGGCTTCCTTCCACCCTTCCCCGCTTCTTCCTGCCCCTCTCACCCAACGTGTCTGCAGCGGGGAGCGCGGCTGCCCTGCCTGGCGCAGCTTTGGCAGGCGATGGCTGCTCACACCGGCTTTGGAGCCGGCTGCACCCCTCTCCCACCGGCCCCGGCAGCACCGGACCTGCTCCCACACGGGTCCCGCTGCAGCTCCCGCTGCTCACGGTTCCCAGTGCCATGGAGAGGACTGCTCTGATTTGCTGAAGGTGCTGAGGGGGGTGCCGTTGCCAAACTCGGGGAGGGGGTTCAGGCTGCCGAACCAAACAGGGTGGTGGTGGATGGCCGCTGCTCCCTTGGTGTTCCCAGGAGAGAGGCCTGGTCCATGCAGCAGCACTCGCGGTGCCCTAGGGCTCATTAACGCTCCGTGCCACAGGTCGCCCGGCTCCAGGCCGCCCGCCTGGTCCCACGGGCCGTCGAAGGGCTCAGGGTCGATGACTCTTGCGGGAATGGCAGGGTGTGCGGTTCCAGCTAAAGGGCCTTGGACAGGTTACACGGAAGTGTTTTCTATGGGTGTAAGACGTGATGGCCCAGACCAGTGAGAACGATATCTCGGGTCAGAAAACCACCCCCGTGTGTGCGATGTGTGAATGTTGGGCCTGCGCGTGTGAACGAGTGGGTCGGAATGCCGCCCACAAGATACGCATGGGAACGTGACTGAAACCAGTCACAATAGGAGTGTGGTGTGTTTAGAATAACAATTATTGAATAAAGTCATTTGTCTAACCTCTTAGCCCAAGCTCATCCCTGTAAAACTATAAATGGAGAACCGTTAATAAAAGAGAGCTCAGCTCTGCCCGGCTCTGCTCTTGCTGCCAACAAGAACTCTGTGCCTGTGCGCCCCCTCTGCGTCTGTGTGAATCGTTCCTCATCGCACAACGCTGACAATCCTTTTCTCAGAACCCTCCGGGTCCCCAGCACCCTCCTGTCTCGTCCTCCCTGACAATGATTCAGTCCCCATTCCTCCCCGTCTGCACAAAAACGTGGTTTGCAGGTCACCAAGCTGGGGACCCATCCCTGGGGCCGCACAGGCAGTGCCCCGGCCTTTCTGCCTTGTGGACCTGTGGATTTTCTTGAAGAATTCCTTGCCAGATTCAGGCAAGCGTATATCCGTAAGATAATTTCTCTCTAAACACATGGATGTATTTTTCCTGGGGTTAGGGACTGTAATAGACTTAACGATATATTTGTTAATCAAACCAGTCTAAATGGGTATGTTATCAGTGGCTGTGAAACCTGAGCGTGTGATATTAGTATATGCTGCCATTAAACAATGCAGCCTGTATGTAGTCTTTGTAAAAAACTTGTTCCACAGATATGTGTAAAAACCTAATTTAGCGTACCCTGCAGAACATTCAGGAAGAGACTGACAGAGAGAAGGGCCCAGTTGCATCCTTGTGTGAACGGGATAACGGGGTCTTCAGCACAAAGCGGGAGGAAAACCAGCTCAAGGCCTTGGAGCCCTGGCCAAACCCAGCGTGCTAGGCCAAGGATAAGAAATGCACAAAGAAACGGACCGCAGCCTTCATCCAAAAGACCCCCGCCCGTGACCACCCGCAGACACTGCGCAGGCGCAACAGGAAAGAGCCAGAGCTGAAGACTATAGATATAATTCCTTGGAACTCATTTTAATAAGAACGGCCTTGTTGAGGAAAAGTTATGAATGTGTATAGGCGTTCCTGGAATAACCATGAATATGTAATCCTTTGCCACATGTAACCAAGCTGGCCGCTCCTGGAAAGGCGCCGTGGTGCAGCGCAGGCTCCCCGGCCGCCCAGCGCTCTTTTGCCCGCTTGCTGCAATAAATTCTAAGCAATTTATTCCGACGAGTGCGTGCTGTTTATCGTGATCGTCTGTAACACCGTGCACGTTTGCACGCGTACTTTCCGTGCTTAACACAAGCACGTGTATCAATTATTTCCTCGCACAATCGCGGGTGTATTTTCCTCCCCTGCTTCCGCACAAGCACGTGTAACTTTCCGTGCACATCTGCACGTGTATTAACCCTCGCAGGATTGCGAGTGTATTATAAATTTACCCTCGCAGAACCGCGAGTGTGCACTTTCCGTACTCACTACAGTACGTGTATCTCTTCAAAATAACCCCACACCGTGTTCAGGCAAGTGCGGACTCCTCCCGGACTCAGGGACGGCTCCGGCACTGTTTTGGTGAAGCCACGTGCATGCACTCTGTGCACCGCCTGTCGTATTGGTTGCTGCCCCTTCATCATTTTCCTCAACTGGTATCCGAACCTGTATTCGAGTCACTTTTGGATGCTAAAACCCTGTTTCTCACCGGTTTAACAGAAGTTGTTTTGGACCCTGTTGTCCCTTAAACGAACCTGGGGTGCCTCCGGGACACCCCCCTTTCCATATTGATCCCCAGGAATGAGTCCCCCCTCAGTCTCCTCTTCTCCAGCTCCAGAGCCCCAGCTCCCTCAGCCTTTCCTCACACGGCAGATGCTCCACTCCCTCCAGCATCTTGGTGGCTGCGCTGGGCTCCCTGCAGCAGTTCCCTGTCCTTCTGGAGCTGAGGGAGAACTGGACACAACATTCCAGGGGTGGTCTCCCCAGGGCAGAGCAGGGGGGCAGGAGAACCTCTCTCATCATCTTGCACAATAACGCCCCCAAACTGAGTAGTTTTGCCAAAAAGAAATTGCAAATCTTCCAAACTCTCGCAAATAAATTTGTAATTTAACCAAAAAATGCGCAAATCTTGCCTCAAAATACTAATTTCCCCCCCAATTGCAAATCTTGCCCCAAAACCTTGCAATTTTGCGCCAAAATCTACAAATCTTGACAAGAAAATCCGTAATTTTGCCCAAACTTGGCAAATTTGCAAAAAAATTTATAACCTTTTTGGGGGAAACACTCATTTTTTGATCAATTTTTTCAGAGGAAACACATTTTTTTATTAGAAACAAGTGCATATTTTGGAGAAAACCCCAATTTTAGGGCCATATTTGGGGAGAAACACCCATCTTTGGACCCATTTTTGGAGGGTGCACACAGTTTTGGGTGCACTCATTTTTTTTGGGGGGGAAAAACAACTTTTGGGCCCACATTTTGTGGGCAAACACCATTTTTTGGACACATTTTTGGAATGAAACACCCATTTTCAGTCCCATTTTTCGTGGGGTAGTACCCATTCTGGAGGGAACAAGACCCATTGTTTTGGGAAAAAAACCAATACTTCCAATACTTGAGGTCCATTTTTGGGGGAAAACACTCAGTTTTGCGGGGAACCCATTTTTATGGGGAAAAAGCATTTTTGGGGCCCATTTTTTGGGCAAAGTACACAATTTGGGGGTGTCCTGGTTATGTCACAAACCAGACCGGGTCTCTTTCAGTGATTTTCTCTCAGCTAAGCTCTTCTCGGTCGCTGTACCTTTCTGGGTCAGCCTGCATATTTTTCCCAGGATGCCCGTGGCGCCGAACTGGAACTCGCCTCCAACCCTCGTCATCTTTTCGGTCCCCTAGCGGTGCCCGACAGCGACAGGGCAGGGGCTGTCTCAGGTCCTCCCCCTCTGCCCAACAGGGCAGGGCTCCATCGCCTTTGGGGGTGTACCCTGGAGCCTCTCCGAGTGGCGCCAGCAGCTCCGCGCTCAACACCAGCGGGTGCGGCCCCTCCTGAGGGGATGGGGGATGAGGGGGCGGGGCCACCGGCCGGCGGCGCGCGGGGCTGAGGCGGCGAGCTGCGATTGGCCGGGCGGGACGCAGCGGCCGTTCCCGCCTGAGCCTTGGGGCGGAGCCAGAGCGGAAGTGCGGGGGGCGGCCGGGCCAGGAGCCGCCCGCAGAGCGCGCGGAGAGCGGGCTTCGGGGACTCTGCCCGGGAACGAGCGGCAGGAGGAGAGGAGACGGCCCCAGCGGTACCGGGTGAGCTTCTGGCTGGAGCCTGGGAGCTGTTCCTCCCAGCGAGGGCTGTCGGGCACTGAACGGGCTGCGCAGGGCAGGGCAGGGCTGGAGCCGCCATCCCTGGAGGGGTTTCCACAGGAGCTCCTGAGGGCCGTGGGCAGTGCCGGGGGGTTGTGCTTGGACTCCAGCACCTTCAAGGTGTTTGACACCCAAAGGGATTCTGTGGCACACTCAATTTTCACATTGCCATGGAGCCCGGAGGTCCCAGCGGGGTTTGGATCAGCGTGTTCTGGAACATTCTCAGTGGTTGCGTCTGTGTGCAGAGTGTGGTGGGAATGAGAAGAGAGGAGGTGGAGAGAACAGTGGGGAGGTGGAGGAGCAGGAGTGGAGGTGAATACCAGAGAGAGCGAGCGTGTGCGGATCAGCAGTGATCACCCCAAACCTGCCCCGCAGACACGGCACCCAAAATCCTGCACCCCAAAATACTCTTCCCAAACCTGCACCCCAGATCCTGACCCCAAGCTCTGCACCAAAACGCTGCCCCTCAATCCTGCACCCCCAAATCCTCCACCCCCGATCCTGTCTTCCCAAACCCTGCACCCCAGATCCTGCACCCCCAAATTCGGCCCTACCAAAGTCTGCACCCCTAAACCCTACAACTGAAACCTTGCACCCCCTAATCCTGCCCTCCCTACCTTCCTGAACCCCCTTTGTCTCCAGGGCCCATTGTGATGTCCCAGGACCCCCTTCTCCCCAGGACCCATCGTGACACCATGGGGACCCTCCTTGTCACTGGGGACCCATTCCGACACCCTGGGGAGCTCCCCTTGTCCTCAGGGCCCATTGTGACATCCTGGGCATCCCCCTTTGTCCCCCGGGACCATTGTAACACCGTGGGGACCCCCTTTGTCCCCAGGGCCCATTGTGACACTATGGGGACCCCCATTGTCCCCAGGGCCTATTATTCCGTCCCGGGACCCCCATTGTCCCCAGGGCCCATTGTGACACCTTCGGGACCCCCCTTGTCACTGGGGACCCATTGTGACACCATGGGGACCACCCCTTGTCCTCAGGGCCTATTGTGAACATCCTGGGGAACCTCCATTGTCCCCAGAGCCCACTGTGAGTCCTGGGGACCCCCTTGTCCCCAGGTCCCCTTGTGACATCCTGGGGAGCCTCTTTGTCCCCAGGGCCCATTGTGACATCCTGGGGACCCCCTTTGTCCCCAGGGCCCATTGTGACGTCCCAGGACCCCCCATTGTCGCCAGGGCCCATTGTGACATCCTGGGGATCTCCCATTGTCCTCAGTGCCCATTGAGACATCCTGGGGACCCCCTTTGTCACTGGGGACCCATTGCGACATCCCAGGAACCCCATTGTCCCAAGGGCCCATTGTGACATCCAGGGGACCCCCCTTTGTCTCCAGGACTTATTGTGACACCGTGGGGACCTCATTAGTCCCCAGGGCCCATTGTGACATCCTAGGGACCTCCCTTTGTCCCCAGGGCTCATTGTGGCACCATGGGGACCCCCTTTGTCACTGTGGCACATTGTGATATCCCAGAACCCCACTTTGTCCCCATGGCCCATTTTGACATCCTGGGGACCCCCTTTCTCCCCAGGGGCCATTGTGACATTCAGGGGACCCCCCCCTTGTCCCCAGGGCCTATTGTTACGTCCCAGGACCCCCATTGTCCCCAGGGCCCATTGTGACACTTGGGGACCCGCCTTGTCACTGGGGACCCATTGTGACACCATGGGGACCACCCCTTGTCCTCAGGGCCTATTGTGAACATCCTGGGGAACCTCCATTGTCCCCAGAGCCCATTGTGAGATCCTGTGGAGCCCCTTGTCCCCAGGTCCCATTGTGACATCCTGGGGACCCCCTTTATCCCCAGGGCCCATTGTGACGTCCCAGGACCCCCCATTGTCCCCAGGGCCCATTGTGGCATCCTGGGGACCTCCTTGTCCCCAGGACCCATCGTGGCACCGTGGGGACCTCCCTTGTCACTGGGGACCCTTTGTGACACCATGGGGACCTCCCATTGTCCTCAGGGCCCATTGAGACATCCTGGGGACCCCCTTTGTCACTGGGGACCCATTGTGACATCCCAGGAACCCCATTGTGCCAAGAACCCATTGTAACATCCTGGGGACCCCCCTTTTCCTCCAGGACACATTGTGACACCGTGGGGACCTCATTAGTCCCCAGGGCCCATTGTGACATCGTAGGGACCTCCCTTTGTCCCCAGGGCTCATTGTGGCACCATGGGTACCCCCCCTTGTTACTGGGGACCCATTGTGACACCATGGAGACCCCCCCTTGTCCTCAGGGTCCATTGTGACATCGTGGGCACCCCCCATTGTCCCCAGGACCCATTGTGACATCCTGGCCACCCCCTTGCTCCCAGGGCCCATTTTAGCACCATGGGGACCGCCTTTGACCCCAGGGCCCCTTGTGGCACCATGGCAACCACTTTTGTTCCCAGGGCCCATTGTGACATTCAGGGGACCCCATTGTCCCCAGGGCCTATTGTGACACCATGGGGACCCCTCCTTGTCACTGGGGACCCATTGTGACACCATGGGGACCCCCCCATGTCCTCAGGACTCATTTTCACATCCTGGGCACCCCCCATTGTCCCCAGGGCCCATTGTGACATCCCAGAACCTCCTATTGTCCCCAAGGCCCATAGTGACATCCTGGGGACCCCCATAGTCCCCAGTGCCCATTGTGACATTCCAGGACCCCCCATTGTCCCCAGGGCCCATTGTGACATCCTCGGCACGCCCTTGTCCCCAGGGCCCATTGTGACATCCTGGGGACCCCTCCTTGTCACTGGGGCCCATTGTGACGTCCCAGGACCCCCCATTGTCCCCAGGGCCCATTGTGACATCCTGGGGATCCCTCCTTGTCCCCAGGGCCCATTGTGACGTCCCAGGACCCCACATTGTACCCAGGACCCATTGTGACATTCAGGGGACCCCCTTTGTCACTGGGGCCCATTGTGACATCCCAGGACCCCACATTGTCCCCAGGACCTATTGTGACATCCTGGGGACCCCACTTGTCCCCAGGACCCATTGTGACACTATGGGGACCCCCCTTGTTCCCAGGGCCCATTGTGACACCATCGACACCCCCCTTGTCCGCAAGGGTCATTGTGACATCCTGGGGACCCTCCTTGTCCCCAGAGCCCATTGTGGCATCCAGGGGACCCCCTTTCTCCCCAGGGCCCATTGTGACATCGCAGGACCCCCCTGGTCCCCAGGGCCCATTGTGACATCCTGGGGATCCCCCTTTGTCCCCAGGGTCCATTGTGACATCCTGGGCAACCCCATTGTCCCCAGGGCCCATTGTGACATCTGGGGGACCCCCTTGTCCCCAGGACCCATCGTGGCACCGTGGGGACCCTCCTTGTCACTTGGGCCCATTGTGACACCATGGGGACCTCCCCTTTGTCCCCAGTGCCCATTGTGACATCCTGCGGACCCCGCTTTGTCCCCAGGGCCCATTTTGACATTCAGGGGACCCACCATTGTCCCCAGGGCCCATTGTGACCTTCAAGGGACCCCCATTGTTCCCAGGGCCCATTGTGACATCCTGGGGAGCCCCCTCTGCTCCCAAGGCTCATTGTGACTTTCAGGGGATCCCCCCTTGTACCCAGGGCTGATTGTGACGTTGTAGGGCCCCTCTTTGTCCCCAGGGCCCATTGTGACATCCTGGGGAACCCCCTTGTTCCCCGGGCCCATTGTGATGTCCCGGGACCCCCCATTGTCCCCATGGCCCTTTGTGACATCCTGGGGATCCCTCCTTGTCCCCAGGGCCCATTGTGACGTCCCAGGACCCCCCATTGTCCCCAGGGCCTATTGTGACATCCTCTGCACCCCCTTGTCCCCAGGGCCCATTGTGACATTCAGGGGACACCTCTTTGTCCCCAGGGCCCATTGTGACATCCTGGGGACCCCCTCTTGTCCCCAGGGCCCATTGTGACGTCCCAGGACCCCCCATTGTCCCCAGGGCCCATTGTGACATCCTGGGGATCCCTCCTTGTCCCCAGGGCCCATTGTGACGTCCCAGGACCCCCCCATTGTCCCCAGGGCCCATTGTGACATTCAGGGGACCCCCTTTGTCACTGGGGCCCATTGTGACATCCCAGGACCCCACATTGTCCCCAGGGCCCATTGTGACATCCTGGGGACCCCTCTTTGTCCTAAGGACCCATTGTGACGTCCCAGGACCCTGCATTGTCCCCAGAGCCCATTGTGACATCCTGGAGACACCCTTTGTCCCCAGGACCCATTGTGACACCATGGGGACCCTCCTTGTCACTGGGGACCCATTGTGACACCATGGAGACCCCTCCTTGTCCTCAGGGCCCATTGTGACATCCTGGGCATCCCCCTTTGTCACCCGGGACCATTGTAACACCGTGGGGACCCCCTTTGTCCCTAGGGCCTATTGTTACATCCCAGGACCCCCCATTTTTCCCAGGGCCCATTGTGACACCTTGGGGACCCCCTTGTCACTGGGGACCCATTGTGACAGCATGGGGACCACCCCTTGTCCTCAGGGCCTATTGTGAACATCCTGGGGAACCTCCATTGTCCCCAGGTCCCATTGTGACATCCTGGGGAGTCTCTTTGTCCCCAGGGCCCATTGTGACATCCTGGGGACCCCCTTTGTCCCCAGGGCCCATGGTGACATCCTGGGGACCTCCTTGTCCGCAGGACCCATCCTGGCACCATGGGGACCTCCCTTGTCACTGGGGACCCTTTGTGACACCATGGGGACCTCCCATTGTCCTCAGGGCCCATTGAGACATCCTGGGGACCTCCCTTTGTCCCCAGGGCTCATTGTGGCACCATGGGGACCCCCTTTGTCACTGTGTCACATTGTGATATCCAAGAACCCCACTTTGTCCCCAAGGCCCATTTTGACATCCTGGGGACCCCCTTTCTCCCCAGGGCCCATTGTGACATTCAGGGGACCCCCCCCTTGTCCCCAGGGCCCATTGTGACTTCCCAGGACCCCCCATTGTCCCTAGAGCCCATTGTGACATCCTGGGGATCCCTCCTTGTCCCCAGGGCCCATTGTGACGTCCCAGGACCCCCCATTGTCCCCAGGGCCCATTGTGACATCCTGGGGATCCCTCCTTGTCCCCAGGGCCCATTGTGACGTCCCAGGACCCCCCATTGTCCCCAGGACCCATTGTGACATTCAGGGGACCCCCTTTGTCACTGGGGCCCATTGTGACATCCCAGGACCCCACATTGTCCCCAGGGCCCATTGTGACATCCTCTGCACCCCCTTGTCCCCAGGGCCCATTGTGACATTCAGGGGACCCCTCTTTGTCCCCAGGGCCTATTGTGACATCCTGGGGATCCCTCGTTGTCCCCAGGGCCCATTGTGACGTCCCAGCACCCCCCATTGTCCCCAGGACCTATTGTGACATTCAGGGGAGCCCCTTTGTCACTGGGGCCCATTGTGACACCATGGAGACCCCCGCTTGTCCTCAGGGTCCATTGTGACATCCTGGGCACCCCCTTGCTTTCAGGGCCCATTGTGGCACCATGGGGATACCCCCTTTGTCCCCAGGGCCCATTGTGACATCCCAGGACCCCCCTTTGTCCCCAGGGCCATTGTGAAATCCTGGGGACCCCTTTTGTCCCCAGGGCCCATTGTGGCACCATGGGGAACCCCTTTGTCACTGGGGGCCATTGTGACATTCCAGGATTCCACTTTGTCCCCAGGGCTCGTTCTGACACCTTGGGGACTCCCATTGTCCCCAGGGCCCATTGTGACATCCCAGGACCCCACTTTATCCCCAGGGCTTATTGTGACATCTGGGGGACGCCCTTGTCCCCAGGACCCATCGTGGCACCGTGGGGACCCTCCTTGTCACTTGGGCCCATTGTGACACCATGGGGACCCACCCTTTGTCCCCAGTGCCCATTGTGACATCCTGCGGACCCCCCGTTGTCCCCAGGGCCCATTGTGACATTCAGGGGACCCACCGTTGTCCTCATGGCCCATTGTGACGTCCCAGGACCCCCCATTGTCCCCAGGGCCCATTGTGACATCCTCAGCACCCCCTTGTCCCCAGGGCCCATTGTGACATTCAGGGGACCCCTCTTTTTCCCCAGGGCCCATTGTGACATCCTGGGGACCCCCCATTGTCCCCAGGGCCTATTGTGACACCATGGGGACCCCTCCTTGTCACTGGGGACCCATTGTGACACCATGGGGACCCCTGCTTGTCCTCAGGGTCCATTGTGACATCCTGGAGACACCCCCTTGTCCCCAGGGCCCATTGTGACGTCCCAGGACCCCCCATTGTCTCCAGGGCCCATTGTGACATCCTGGGGATCCCTCTTTGTCCCCAGGGCCCATTGTGACATCCTGGGGACCCGTTTCTCCCCACGGCGTATTGTGGCACCATGGGGACTCCCCCTTGTCACTGGGGTCCATTGTGACACCATGGAGACCCCTGCTTGTCCTCAGGGTCCATTGTGACATCCTGGGCACCCCCTTGCTCCCAGGGCCCATTGTGGCACCATGGGGATACCCCCTTGTCCCCAGGGCCCATTGTGACATTCTAGGACCCCACTTTGTCCCCAGGGCCTATTGTGACACCATGGGGACCCCTCCTTGTCACTGGGGACCCATTGTGACACCATGGGGACCCCTCCTTGTCCTCAGGACTCATTCTCACATCCTGGGTACCCCCCATTGTCCCCAGGGCCCATTGTGACATCGTGGGGACCCCACTTGTCCCCAGGACCCATTGTGACACTATGGGGACCCCCCCTTGTCCCCAGGGCCCATTGTGACATTCAGGGGACCCCACATTGTCCCCAGGGCCCATTGTGACATCCTGGGGACCCCACTTGTCTCCAGGACCCATTGTGGCACTATGGGGACCCCCCCTTGTGCCCAGGGCCCATTGTGACACCGTGGGTACCACCCTTGTCTGCAGGGCTCGTTGTGACATCCCAGGACCCCCCATTGTCCCCAGGGCCCATTGTGACATTCAGGGGACCCCTTTTGTCCCCAGGGCCCATTGTGACATCCTGGGGACCCCCATTGTCCTCAGGGTCCATTGTGACAGCCCAGGACCTTACATTGTCCCCAGGGCCCATTGTGTTATCTGGGGGAACCCCTTGTTCCCAAGGCCCATTGTGACATCCTGGGGACCCCCCCTTGTCCCCAGGGCCCATTGTGACATCCCAGGACCCCCCATTGTCCCCAGGGCCCATTGTGACATCCTCGGCACCCCCTTGTCCCCAGGGCCCATTGTGACATTCAGGGGACCCCTCTTTGTCCCCAGGGCCCATTGTGACATCCTGGGGATCCCTCCTTGTCCCCAGGGCCCATTGTGACGTCCCAGGACCCCCCATTGTCCCCAGGACCTATTGTGACATCCTGGCCACCCCCTTGCTCCCAGGGCCCATTGTGGCACCATGGGGACACTCCCTTGTCCCCGGTGCCCATTGTGACATCCCAGGACCCCCCTTTGTCCCCAGGACCCATTGTAGCACCATGGGGACCCCTTTTGTCCCCAGGGCCCATTGTGACATTCTAGGACCCCACTTTGTCCCCAGGGCCTATTGTGACACCATGCGGACCCCTCCTTGTCCTCAGGACTCATTCTCACATCCTGGGCACCCGCCATTGTCCCCAGGGCCCATTGTGACATCCTGGGGACCCTCATTGTCCTCAGGGTCCATTGTGACATCCTGGCCACCCCCTTGCTCCCAGGGCCCATTGTGGTACCATGGCAAGCCCTTTTGTCCCCAGGGCCCATTGTGTATCACAGTGACATTCTTGGACCCCACTTTGTCCCCAGGGCCTATTGTGATACCATGGGGACACCTCCTTGTCACTGGGGACCCATTGTGACACCATAGGGACCCCCCCTTGTCCTCAGGACTCATTCTCACATCCTGGACACCCCCCATTGTCCCCAGGGCCCATTGTGACATCCACTGCACCCCCTTGTCCCCAGGGCCCATTGTGACATTCAGGGGACCCCTCTTTGTCCCCAGGGCCCATTGTGACATGCTGGGGACGCTCTTTGTCCCCAGGGCCCATTGTGACATCCTGGGGACCCTCCTTGTCCCCAGAGCCCATTGTGACATCCAGGGGACCCCCTTTGTCCCCAGGGCCCATTGTGGCACCATGAGGACCCTCTTTGTCATGGGGGCCGATTGTGACATCCCAGGACCCCCCTTTGTCCCCAGGGCCCATTGTGACATCCCAGGACCCCACTTTGTCCCCAGGGCTTATTGTGACACCATGGGGATCTCCCTTGTCCCCAGGGCCCATTGTGACATCCCATGACCCCCCTTTGTCCCCAGTGCTATTGTGAAATCCTGGGGACCCCTTATGTCCCCAGGGCCCATTATGACACCATGGGGAACCCCTTTGTCACTGGGGGCCATTGTGACATTCCAGGATTCCACTTTGTCCCCAGGGCTCGTTCTGACACCTTGGGGACTCCCATTGTCCCCAGGGCCCATTGTGACATCCTGGGGACCCCCCCTTGTCACTGGGGCCCATTGTGACGTCCCAGGACCCCCCATTGTCCCCAGGGCCCATTGTGACATCCTGGGGATCCCTCCTTGTCCCCAGGGACCATTGTGACGTCTTAGGACCCCCCATTGTCCCCAGTGCCCATTGTGACATTCAGGGCACCCCCTTGTCCCCAGGGCCCATTGTGACATTCAGGGGACCCCTCTTTGTACCCAGGGCACACTGTGACATCCTGGGGACCCCCCCTTGTCACTGGGGCCCATTGTGACGTCCCAGGACCCCCCATTGTCCCCAGGGCCCATTGTGACATCCTGGGGATCCCTTCTTGTCCCCAGGGCCCATTGTGACGTCCCAGGACCCCCCATTGTCCCCAGGACCCATTGTGACATTCAGGGGGCCCCTTTGTCACTGGGGCCCATTGTGACATCCCAGGACCCCACATTGTCCCCAGGACACATTGTCACATCCTGGGGACCCCACTTGTCCCCAGGACCCATTGTGACACTATGGGGACCCCCCCTTGTGCCCAGGGCCCATTGTGACACCGTGGGTACCACCCTTGTCCGCAGGGCTCATTGTGACATCCCAGGACCCCCCTTTGTCCCCAGGGCCCATTCTGATACCGTGGGGATCCCCTTTGTCCCCAGAGTCCATTGTGACATCCAGGGGACCCCCTTTGTCCCCAGGGCCCATTGTGACATCGCAGGACCCCCCTGGGCCCCAGGGCGCATTTTGACATCCTGGGGATGCCCCCTTGTCAACGGGGCCCATTGTGACGTCCCAGGACCCCCCATTGTGTCCAGGGCCCATTGTGACATCCTGGGGATCCCTGCTTGGCCCCAGGGCCCATTGTGACGTCTTAGGACCCCCCGTTGTCCCCAGGGCCCATTGTGACATCCTGGGGACCCCCCCTTGTCCCCAGGGCCCATTGTGACATCCTGGGGACCCCCCCTTGTCCCCAGGGCCCATTGTGACGTCCCAGGACCCCCCACTGTCCTCAGGACCCATTGTAACATTCAGGGGACCCCCTTTGTCACTGGGGCCCATTGTGACATCCCAGGACCCCACATTGTCCCCAGGGCCCATTGTGACATCCTGGGGACCCCATTTTCCCCAGGATCCATTGTGACACTATGGGTACCCCCCCTTGTCCCCAGGGCCAATTGTGACGTCTCAGGACCCCCCATTGTGACATCCAGGGCCCATTGTGATGTCCTTGGGAGCCCCCTCTCTTCCCAGGGCTCATTGTGACTCTCAGGGGACCCCACCTTGTCCCCAGGACTGATTGTGACGTCCTAGGGCCCCTCTGTGTCCCCAGGGCCCATTGTGACGTCCCAGGACCCCCATTGTCCCCAGGGCCCATTGTGACATCCCAGGACCCCACTTTGTCCCCAGGGCCTATTGTTACGTCCCAGGACCCCCATTGTCCCCAGGGCCCATTGTGACACCTTGGGGACCCCCTTGTCACTGGAGACCCATTGTGACAGCATGGGGACCACCCCTTGTCCTCAGGGCCTATTGTGAACATCCTGGGGAACCTCCATTGTCCCCAGAGCCCATTGTGAGTTCCTGGAGACCCCCTTGTCCCCAGGTCCCATTGTGACATCCTGGGCAGCCTCTTTGTCCCCACGGCCCATTGTGACATCCTGGGGACCTCCTTGTCCCCAGGACCCATCCTGGCACCGTGGAGACCTCCCTTGTCACTGGGGACCCATTGTGACACCATGGGGACCTCCCATTGTCCTCAGGGCCCATTGAGACATCCTGGGGACCCCCTTTGTCACTGGGGACCCATTGTGACATCCCAGGAACCCCATTGTCCCAAGGGCCCATTGTGACATCCTGGGGACCTCCCTTTGTCTCCAGGACATATTGTGACACCGTGGGGACCTCATTAGTCCCCAGGGCCCACTGTGACATCCTAGGGATCCCCTCTTGTCCCCAGGGCCCATTGTGACGTCCCAGGACCCCCCATTGTCCCCAGGACCCATTGTGACCTCCTCGGCACCCCCTTGTCCCTAGGGCCCATTGTGACATTCACGGGACCCCCCTTTGTCCCCAGGGCCCATTGTGACATCCTGGGGACGCCCTTTGTCCCCAGGGCCCATTTTTACACCATCGACACCCCCCTTTGTCCCCAGGACCCATTGTGACATCCTGGGGACCCTCCTTGTCCCCAGAGCCCATTGTGACATCCAGGGGACCCCCTTTGTCCCCAGGGCCCATTGTGACATCCTGGGGTCCCCCCTTTGTCCCCAGGGCCCATTGAAATGTCCCAGGACCACCGTTTGTCCCCAGGGTTCATTGTGACATCCTGGGGACCCCATTTGTCCCCACGGCCCATTGTGGCACCATGGGGACCCCCTTTGTCACTGGGGCCCATTGTGACATCCCAGGACCCCACTTTGTCCCCAGGGCTATTGTGAAATCCTGGGGACCCCTTTTGTCCCCAGGGCCCATTGTGGCACCATGGGGAACCCCTTTGTCACTGGGGGCCATTGTGACATCCCAGGATTCCACTTTGTCCCCAGGGCTCGTTCTGACACCTTGGGGACTCCCATTGTCCCCAGGGCCCATTGTGACATCTGGGGAACGCCCTTGTCCCCAGGACCCATCGTGGCACTGTGGGGACCCTCCTTGTCACTTGGGCCCATTGTGACACCATGGGGACCCCCCCTTTGTCTCCAGTGCCCATTGTGACATCCTGTGCACCCCCCTTTGTCCCCAGGGTCCATTGTGACATCGTGGGCAACCCCATTGTCCCCAGGGCCCATTGTGACATCTGGGGGACGCCCTTGTCCCCAGGACCCATCGTGGCACCGTGGGGACCCTCCTTGTCACTTGGGCCCATTGTGACACCATGGGGATCCCCCCTTTGTCTCCAGTACCCATTGTGACATCCTGGGGATCCCTCCTTGTCCCCAGGGCCCATTGTGACGTCCCAGGACCCCCCATTGTCCCCAGGACCCATTGTGACATTCAGGGGACCCCCTTTGTCACTGGGGCCCATTGTGAAATCCCAGGACCCCACATTGTCCCCAGGGCCCTTGTGACATCCTGGGGACCCCACTTGGGGACCCCACTTGTCCCCAGGACCCATTGTGACACTATAGGGACCCCCCCTTGTGCCCAGTGACCATTGTGACACCGTGGGTACCACCCTTGTCCGCAGGGCCCATTGTGACATCCTGGGGACACCCCCTTGTCTCCAGGGCCCATTGTGACATCCTGGGAATCCCTCCTTGTCCCCAGGGCCCATTTTGACATTCAGGGGACCCCCCATTGTCCCCAGGGCCCATTGTGACATCCTCGGCACCCCCTTGTCCACAGGGCCCATTGTGACATCCTCAGCACCCCCTTGTCCACAGGGCCCATTGTGACATTCAGGGGACCCCACATTGTCCCCAGGGCCCATTGTGACATCCTGGGGACCCCACTTGTCCCCAGGACCCATTGTGACACTATGGGGAGCCCCCCTTGTGCCCAGGGCCCATTGTGACACTGTGGGTACCACCCTTGTCTGCAGGGCTCATTGTTTCATCCCTGGACCCCCCATTGTCCCCAGGGCCCATTGTGACATTCAGGGGACCCTCCTTGTCCCCAGAGCTCATTGTGACATCCAGGGGACCCCCTTTGTCCCCAGGGCCCATTGTGACATCCTGGGGACCCTCCTTGTCCCCAGAGCTCATTGTGACATCCAGGGGACCCCCTTTGTCCCCAGGGCCCATTGTGGCACCATAGGGACCCCCTTTGTCACTGGGGCCCATTGTGACATCCCAGGACCCCCCCTGGTCCCCAGGCCCCATTGTGACATCCTGGGGACCCCCCTTGTCCTCAGGGTCCATTGTGACAGCCCAGGACCTTACATTGTCCCCAGGGCCCATTGTGATATCTGGGGGAACCCCTTCTTCCCAAGGCCCATTGTGACATCCTGGGGACCCACCCTTGTCCCCAGGGCCCATTGTGACGTCCTCGGCACCCCCTTGTCCCCAGGGCCCATTGTGACATTCAGGGAACCCCTCTTTGTCCCCAGGGCCCATTGTGACATCCTGGGGATCCCTCGTTGTCCCCAGGGCCCATTGTGACGTCCCAGGACCCCCCATTGTCCCCAGGACCTATTGTGACATTCAGGGGAGCCCCTTTGTCACTGGGGCCCATTGTGACACCATGGAGACCCCCGCTTGTCCTCAGGGTCCATTGTGACATCCTGGGCACCCCCTATTTTCCCCAGGACCCATTGTAACATCCTGGCCACCCCCTTGCTCCCAGGGCCCGTTGTGGCACCATGGGGACACCCCCTTTGTCCCCAGGGCCCATTGTGACATCCCAGGACCCCCCTTTGTCCCCAGGGCCCATTGTAGCACCATGGGGACCCCCTTTGACCCCAGGGCCCATTGTGGCACCATGGCAACCCCTTTTGTCCCCAGGGCCCATTGTGACATTCTTGGACCCCACTTTGTCCCCAGGGCCTATTGTGACACCATGGGGACCCCTCCTTGTCACTGGGGACCCATTGTGACACCATGGGGACCCCGCCTTGTCCTCAGGACTCATTCTCACATCCTGGACACCCCCCATTGTCCCCAGGCCCCATTGTGACATCCTGGGGACCCTCCTTGTCCCCAGAGCCCATTGTGACATCCAGGGGACCCCCTTTGTCCCCAGGGCCCATTGTGGCACCATGAGGACCCTCTTTGTCACTGGGCCCCATTGTGACATTCCAGGACCCCCCTTTGTCCCCAGGGCCCATTGTGACATCCTGGGGACCCTCCTTGTCCCCAGAGCCCATTGTGACACCCCGGGACCCCACTTTGTCCCCAGGGCTTATTGTGACACCATGGGGATCTCCCTTGTCCCCAGGGCCCATTGTGACATCCCATGACCCCCCTTTGTCCCCAGTGCTATTGTGAAATCCTGGGGACCCCTTTTGTCCCCAGGGCCCATTGTGACACCATGGGGAACCCCTTTGTCACTGGGGGCCATTGTGACATTCCAGGATTCCACTTTGTCCCCAGGGCTCGTTCTGACACCTTGGGGACTCCCATTGTCCCCAGGGCCCATTGTGACATCCTGGGCAACCCCATTGTCCCCAGGGCCCATTGTGACATCCTGGGGACCTCCATTGTCCCCAAGGCCCATTGCGACATTCCAGGACCCCCCATTGTCCCCAGGGCCCATTGTGACATCCTCTGCACCCCCTTGTCCCCAGAGCCCATTGTGACATTCGGGGACCCCTCTTTGTCCCCAGGGCCCATTGTGACATCCTGGGGACCCCCCCTTGTCCCCAGGGCCCATTGTGACGTCCCAGGACCCCCCACTGTCCCCAGGGCCCATTGTGACATCCTGGGGACCCCCCCTTGTCCCCAGGGCCCATTGTGACGTCCCAGGACCCCCCACTGTCCCCAGGGCCCATTGTGACATCCTGGGGATCCCTCCCTGTCCCCAGGGCCCGTTGTGACGTCCCAGGACCCCCCATTGTCCCCAGGACCCATTGTGACATTCAGGGGGCCCCTTTGTCACTGGGGCCAATTGTGACATCCCAGGACCCCACATTGTCCCCAGGACACATTGTGACATCCTGGGGACCCCACTTGTCCCCAGGACCCATTGTGACACTATGGGGACCCCCCCTTGTTCCCAGGGCCCATTGTGACACCATGGGTACCACCCTTGTCCGCAGGGCTCATTGTGACATCCAGGGGACCCCCTTTGTCCCCAGGGCCCATTCTGACACCGTGGGGATCCCCTTTGTCCCCAGAGCCCATTGTGACATCCAGGGGACCCCCTTTGTCCTCAGGGCCCATTGTGACATCGCAGGACCCCCCTGGGCCCCAGGGCGCATTTTGACATCCTGGGGATGCCCCCTTGTCACCGGGACCCATTGTGTCGTCCCAGGACCCCCCATTGTCTCCAGGGCCCATTGTGACATCCTGGGGATCCCTGCTTGGCCCCAGGGCCCATTGTGACGTCTTAGGACCCCCCATTGTCCCCAGGGCCCATTGCGACATTCAGGGGACGCCTCTTTGTCCCCAGGGCCCATTGTGACATCCTGGAGACCCCCCCTTGTCCCCAGGGCCCATTGTGACGTCCCAGGACCCCCCATTGTTCCTAGGGCCCATTGTGACGTCCTGGGGAGCCCCCTCTGTTCCCAGGGCTCATTGTGACTTTCAGGGGACCCCCCCTTGTCCCCAGGGCTGATTGTGACTTCCTAGGGCCCCTCTGTGTCCCCAAGGCCCATTGTGACGTCCCAGGACCCCCATTGTCCCCAGGGCCCATTGTGACATCCTCGGCACCCCCTTGTCCCCAGGGCCCATTGTGACATTCAGGGGACCCCTCTTTGTCCCCAGGGCCCATTGTGACATCCTGGGGACCCCCTCTTGTCCCCAGGGCCCATTGTGACGTCCCAGGACCCCCATTGTCCCCAGGGCCCATTGTGACATCCTGGGGATCCCTCCTTGTCCCCAGGGCCCATTGTGACGTCCCAGGACCCCCCATTGTCCCCAGGGCCCATTGTGACATTCAGGGGACCCACTTTGTCACTGGGGCCCATTGTGACATCCCAGGACCCCACATTGTCCCCAGGGCCCATTGTGACATCCAGGGGACCCCCTTTGTCTCCAGGGCCCATTGTGACGTCCCAGGACCCCCCATTGTCCCCAGGGTCCATTGTTACATCCTGGGGACCCCCTTGTCCCCAGGACCCATCGTGACACCATGGGGACCCAGTGACCCATTGTGACACCATGGGGACCCCCCCTTGTCCTCAGGGCCCATTGTGACATCCTGGGCATCCCCCTTTGTCCCCCGGGACCATTGTAACACCGTGCGGACCCCCTTTGTCCCCAGGGCCCATTGTGACACTGTGGGGAACCCCCTTGTCCCCAGGGCCTATTGTTACGTCCCAGGACCCCCCATTGTCCCCAGGGCCCATTGTGACACCTTGGGGACCCCCTTGTCACTGGAGACCCATTGTGACAGCATGGGGACCACCCCTTGTCCTCAGGGCCTATTGTGAACATCCTGGGGAACCTCCATTGTCCCCAGAGCCCATTGTGAGTTCCTGGAGACCCCCTTGTCCCCAGGTCCCATTGTGACATCCTGGGCAGCCTCTTTGTCCCCACGGCCCATTGTGACATCCTGGGAACCTCCTTGTCCCCAGGACCCATCCTGGCACCGTGGAGACCTCCCTTGTCACTGGGGACCCATTGTGACACCATGGGGACCTCCCATTGTCCTCAGAGTCCATTGAGACATCCTGGGGACCCCCTTTGTCACTGGGGACCCATTGTGACATCGCAGGAACCCCATTGTCCCAGGGGCCCATTGTGACATCCTTGGGACCCCCCTTTGTCTCCAGGACATATTGTGACACCGTGGTGACCTCATTAGTCCCCAGGGCCCATTGTGATATCTGGGGGACCCCCTTGTTCCCAGGGCCCATTGTGACATCCTGGAGACCCCGCCTTGTCCCCAGGGCCCATTGTGACGTCCCAGGACCCCCCATTGTCTCCAGGGCCCATTGTGACATCCTGGGGATCCCTCCTTGTCCCCAGGGCCCATTGTGACATCCGGCGGACCCCCCTTTGTCCCTAGGGCCCATTGTGACATCCTGGGCACCCCTTTTGTCCCCACGGCCCATTGTGGCACCATGGGGACCCCCTTTGTCACTGGGGCCCATTGTGACATCCCAGGACCCCACTTTGTCCCCAGGGCTGATTGTGACGTCCCAGGGCCCCTCTGTGTCCCCAGGACCCATCCTGGCACCGTGGAGACCTCCCTTGTCACTGGGGACCCATTGTGACACCATTGGGACCTCCCATTGTCCTCAGGGCCCATGGAGACATCCTGGGGACCCCCTTTGTTACTGGGGACCCATTGTGACATCCCAGGAACCCCATTGTCCCAAGGGCCCATTGTGACATCCTGGGGAACCCCCTTTGTCTCCAGGACATATTGTGACACCGTGGGGACCTCATTAGTCCCCAGGGCCCATTGTGATATCCTAGGGATCCCCTCTTGTCCCCAGGGCCCATTGTGACGTCCCAGGACCCCCCATTGTCCCCAGGGCCCATTGTGACCTCCTCGGCACCCCCTTGTCCCTAGGGCCCATTGTGACATTCACGGGACCCCTCTTTGTCCCCAGGGCCCATTGTGACATCCTGGGGACGCCCTTTGTCCCCAGGGCCCATTTTGACACCATCGACACCCCCCTTTGTCCCCAGGACCCATTGTGACATCCTGGGGACCCTCCTTGTCCCCAGAGCCCATTGTGACATCCAGGGGACCCCCTTTGTCCCCAGGGCCCATTGAAATGTCCCAGGACCACCGTTTGTCCCCAGGGTTCATTGTGACATCCTGGGGACCCCATTTGTCCCCACGGCCCATTGTGGCACCATGGGGACCCCCTTTGTCACTGGGGCCCATTGTGACATCCCAGGACCCCACTTTGTCCCCAGGGCTTATTGTGACACCATGGGGATCTCCCTTGTCCCCAGGGCCCATTGTGACATCCCATGACCCCCCTTTATCCCCAGTGCTGTTGTGAAATCCTGGGGACCCCTTTTGTCCCCAGGGCCCATTGTGGCACCATGGGGAACCCCTTTGTCACTGGGGGCCATTGTGACATCCCAGGATTCCACTTTGTCCCCAGGGCTCGTTCTGACACCTTGGGGACTCCCATTGTCCCCAGGGCCCATTGTGACATCCTTGGCAACCCCATTGTCCCCAGGGCCCATTGTGACATCTGGGGAATGCCCTTGTCCCCAGGACCCATCGTGGCACTGTGGGGACCCTCCTTGTCACTTGGGCCCATTGTGACACCATGGGGACCCCCCCTTTGTCTCCAGTGCCCATTGTGACATCCTGTGCACCCCCCTTTGTCCCCAGGGTCCATTGTGACATCGTGGGCAACCCCATTGTCCCCAGGGCCCATTGTGACATCTGGGGGACGCCCTTGTCCCCAGGACCCATCGTGGCACCGTGGGGACCCTCCTTGTCACTTGGGCCCATTGTGACACCATGGGGATCCCCCCTTTGTCTCCAGTACCCATTGTGACATCCTGGGGATCCCTCCTTGTCCCCAGGGCCCATTGTGACGTCCCAGGACCCCCCATTGTCCCCAGGACCCATTGTGACATTCAGGGGACCCCCTTTGTCACTGGGGCCCATTGTGAAATCCCAGGACCCCACATTGTCCCCAGGGCCCTTGTGACATCCTGGGGACCCCACTTGGGGACCCCACTTGTCCCCAGGACCCATTGTGACACTATAGGGACCCCCCCTTGTGCCCAGTGACCATTGTGACACCGTGGGTACCACCCTTGTCCGCAGGGCCCATTGTGACATCCTGGGGACACCCCCTTGTCTCCAGGGCCCATTGTGACATCCTGGGAATCCCTCCTTGTCCCCAGGGCCCATTTTGACATTCAGGGGACCCCCCATTGTCCCCAGGGCCCATTGTGACATCCTCGGCACCCCCTTGTCCACAGGGCCCATTGTGACATTCAGGGGACCCCACATTGTCCCCAGGGCCCATTGTGACATCCTGGGGACCCCACTTGTCCCCAGGACCCATTGTGACACTATGGGGACCCCCCCTTGTGCCCAGGGCCCATTGTGACACTGTGGGTACCACCCTTGTCTGCAGGGCTCATTGTTTCATCCCAGGACCCCCCATTGTCCCCAGGGCCCATTGTGACATTCAGGGGACCCTCCTTGTCCCCAGAGCTCATTGTGACATCCAGGGGACCCCCTTTGTCCCCAAGGCCCATTGTGACATCCTGGGGACCCTCCTTGTCCCCAGAGCTCATTGTGACATCCAGGGGACCCCCTTTGTCCCCAGGGCCCATTGTGGCACCATAGGGACCCCCTTTGTCACTAGGGCCCATTGTGACATCCCAGGACCCCCCCTAGTTCCCAGGGCCCATTGTGACATCCTGGGGATGCTCTTTGTCCCCAGGGCCCATTGTGACATCCTGGGGACCCTCCTTGTCCCCAGAGCCCATTGTGACATCCAGGGGACCCCCTTTGTCCCCAGGGCCCATTGTGGCACCATAGGGACCCCCTTTGTCACTGGGGCCCATTGTGACATCCCAGGACCCCCCCTGGTCCCCAGGCCCCATTGTGACATCCTGGGGACCCCCCTTGTCCTCAGGGTCCATTGTGATAGCCCAGGACCTTACATTGTCCCCAGGGCCCATTGTGATATCTGCGGGAACCCCTTGTTCCCAAGGCCCATTGTGACATCCTGGGGACCCACCCTTGTTCCCAGGGCCCATTGTGACATCCTCGGCACCCCCTTGTCCCCAGGGCCCATTGTGACATTCAGGGGACCCCTCTTTGTCCCCAGGGCCCATTGTGACATCCTGGGGATCCCTCGTTGTCCCCAGGGCCCATTGTGACGTCCCAGGACCCCCCATTGTCCCCAGGACCTATTGTGACATTCAGGGGAGCCCCTTTGTCACTGGGGCCCATTGTGACACCATGGAGACCCCCGCTTGTCCTCAGGGTCCATTGTGACATCCATGGCACCCCCTATTTTCCCCAGGACCCATTGTGACATCCTGGCCACCCCCTTGCTCCCAGGGCCCGTTGTGGCACCATGGGGACACCCCCTTTGTCCCCAGGGCCCATTGTGACATCCCAGGACCCCCCTTTGTCCCCAGGGCCCATTGTAGCACCATGGGGACCCCCTTTGACCCCAGGGCCCATTGTGGCACCATGGCAACCCCTTTTGTCCCCAGGGCCCATTGTGACATTCTTGGACCCCACTTTGTCCCCAGGGCCTATTGTGACACCATGGGGACCCCTCCTTGTCACTGGGGACCCATTGTGACACCATGGGGACCCCGCCTTGTCCTCAGGACTCATTCTCACATCCTGGACACCCCCCATTGTCCCCAGGCCCCATTGTGACATCCTGGGGACCCTCCTTGTCCCCAGAGCCCATTGTGACATCCAGGGGACCCCCTTTGTCCCCAGGGCCCATTGTGGCACCATGAGGACCCTCTTTGTCACTGGGCCCCATTGTGACATCCCAGGACCCCCCTTTGTCCCCAGGGCCCATTGTGACATCCTGGGGACCCTCCTTGTCCCCAGAGCCCATTGTGACACCCCGGGACCCCACTTTGTCCCCAGGGCTTATTGTGACACCATGGGGATCTCCCTTGTCCCCAGGGCCCATTGTGACATCCCATGACCCCCCTTTGTCCCCAGTGCTATTGTGAAATCCTGGGGACCCCTTTTGTCCCCAGGGCCCATTGTGACACCATGGGGAACCCCTTTGTCACTGGGGGCCATTGTGACATTCCAGGATTCCACTTTGTCCCCAGGGCTCGTTCTGACACCTTGGGGACTCCCATTGTCCCCAGGGCCCATTGTGACATCCTGGGCAACCCCATTGTCCCCAGGGCCCATTGTGACATCCTGGGCAACCCCATTGTCCCCAGGGCCCATTGTGACATCCTGGGGACCCCCATTGTCCCCAAGGCCCATTGTGACATTCCAGGACCCCCCATTGTCCCCAGGGCCCATTGTGACATCCTCTGCACCCCCTTGTCCCCAGAGCCCATTGTGACATTCAGGGGACCCCTCTTTGTCCCCAGGGCCCATTGTGACATCCTGGGGACCCCCCCTTGTCCCCAGGGACCATTGTGACGTCCCAGGACCCCCCACTGTCCCCAGGGCCCATTGTGACATCCTGGGGATCCCTCCCTGTCCCCAGGGCCCATTGTGACGTCCCAGGACCCCCCACTGTCCCCAGGGCCCATTGTGACATCCTGGGGACCCCCCCTTGTCCCCAGGGCCCATTGTGACATCCTGGGGATCCCTCCCTGTCCCCAGGGCCCGTTGTGACGTCCCAGGACCCCCCATTGTCCCCAGGACCCATTGTGACATTCAGGGGGCCCCTTTGTCACTGGGGCCCATTGTGACATCCCAGGACCCCACATTGTCCCCAGGACACATTGTGACATCCTGGGGACCCCACTTGTCCCCAGGACCCATTGTGACACTATGGGGACCCCCCCTTGTTCCCAGGGCCCATTGTGACACCATGGGTACCACCCTTGTCCGCAGGGCTCATTGTGACATCCAGGGGACCCCCTTTGTCCCCAGGGCCCATTCTGACACCGTGGGGATCCCCTTTGTCCCCAGAGCCCATTGTGACATCCAGGGGACCCCCTTTGTCCTCAGGGCCCATTGTGACATCGCAGGACCCCCCTGGGCCCCAGGGCGCATTTTGACATCCTGGGGATGCGCCCTTGTCACCGGGACCCATTGTGTCGTCCCAGGACCCCCCATTGTCTCCAGGGCCCATTGTGACATCCTGGGGATCCCTGCTTGGCCCCAGGGCCCATTGTGACGTCTTAGGACCCCCCATTGTCCCCAGGGCCCATTGCGACATTCAGGGGACGCCTCTTTGTCCCCAGGGCCCATTGTGACATCCTGGAGACCCCCCCTTGTCTCCAGGGCCCATTGTGACGTCCCAGGACCCCCCATTGTTCCCAGGGCCCATTGTGACGTCCTCGGCACCCCCTTGTCCCCAGGGCCCATTGTGACATTCAGGGGACCCCTCTTTGTCCCCAGGGCCCATTGTGACATCCTGGGGACCCCCTCTTGTCCCCAGGGCCCATTGTGACGTCCCAGGACCCCCCATTGTCCCCAGGGCCCATTGTGACATCCTGGGGATCCCTCCTTGTCCCCAGGGCCCATTGTGACGTCCCAGGACCCCCCATTGTCCCCAGGGCCCATTGTGACATTCAGGGGACCCACTTTGTCACTGGGGCCCATTGTGACATCCCAGGACCCCACATTGTCCCCAGGGCCCATTGTGACATCCAGGGGACCCCCTTTGTCTCCAGGGCCCATTGTGACGTCCCAGGACCCCCCATTGTCCCCAGGGTCCATTGTTACATCCTGGGGACCCCCTTGTCCCCAGGACCCATCGTGATACCATGGGGACCCAGTGACCCATTGTGACACCATGGGGACCCCCCCTTGTCCTCAGGGCCCATTGTGACATCCTGGTCATCCCCCTTTGTCCCCCGGGACCATTGTAACACCGTACGGACCCCCTTTGTCCCCAGGGCCCATTGTGACATTGTGGTGAACCCCCTTGTCCCCAGGGCCTATTGTTACGTCCCAGGACCCCCCATTGTCCCCAGGGCCCATTGTGACACCTTGGGGACCCCCTTGTCACTGGAGACCCATTGTGACAGCATGGGGACCACCCCTTGTCCTCAGGGCCTATTGTGAACATCCTGGGGAACCTCCATTGTCCCCAGAGCCCATTGTGAGTTCCTGGAGACCCCCTTGTCCCCAGGTCCCATTGTGACATCCTGGGGAGCCTCTTTGTCGCCAGGGCCCATTGTGACATCCTGGGAACCTCCTTGTCCCCAGGACCCATCCTGGCACCGTGGAGACCTCCCTTGTCACTGGGGACCCATTGTGACACCATGGGGACCTCCCATTGTCCTCAGAGTCCATTGAGACATCCTGGGGACCCCCTTTTTCACTGGGGACCCATTGTGACATCCCAGGAACCCCATTGTCCCAAGGGCCCATTGTGACATCCTTGGGACCCCCCTTTGTCTCCAGGACATATTGTGACACCGTGGTGACCTCATTAGTCCCCAGGGCCCATTGTGATATCTGGGGACCCCCTTGTTCCCAGGGCCCATTGTGACATCCTGGAGACCCCGCCTTGTCCCCAGGGCCCATTGTGACGTCCCAGGACCCCCCATTGTCTCCAGGGCCCATTGTGACATCCTGGGGATCCCTCCTTGTCCCCAGGGCCCATTGTGACATCCGGCGGACCCCCCTTTGTCCCTAGGGCCCATTGTGACATCCTGGGGACCCGTTTCTCCCCAGGGCGTATAGTGGCACCATGGGGACTCCCCCTTATCACTGGGGGCCCATTGTGACACCATGGAGACCCCTGCTTGTCCTCAGGGTCCATTGTGACATCCTGGGCACCCCCCATTTTCCCCAGGACCCATTGTGACATCCTGGCCACCCCCTTGCTCCCAGGGCCCATTGTAGCACCATGGGGACACCCCCTTGTCCCCAGGGCCCATTGTGACATCCCAGGACCCCCCTTTGTCCCCAGGACCCATTGTAGCACCATGGGGACCCCTTTTGTCCCCAGGGCCCATTGTGACATTCTAGGACCCCACTTTGCCCCAGGGCCTATTGTGACACCATGGGGACCCCTCCTTGTCACTGGGGACCCATTGTGACACCATGGGGACCCCTCCTTGTCCTCAGGACTCATTCTCACATCCTGGGTACCCCCCATTGTCTCCAGGGCCCATTGTGACATTGTGGGGACCCACTTGTCCCCAGGACCCATTGTGACACTATGGGGACCCCCCCTTGTCCCCAGGGCCCATTGTGACATTCAGGGGACCCCACATTGTCCCCAGGGCCCATTGTGACATCCTGGGGACCCCACTTGTCCCCAGGACCCATGGTGGCACTATGGGGACCCCCCCTTGTGCCCAGGGCCCATTGTGACACCGTGGGTACCACCCTTGTCTGCAGGGCTCATTGTGACATCCCAGGACCCCCCATTGTCCCCAGGGCCCATTGTGACATTCAGGGGACCCTCCTTTGTCCCCAGGGCCCATTCTGATACCGTGGGGACCCCCTTTGTCCCCAGGGCCCATTGTGACATGCTGGGGACGCTCTTTGTCCCCAGGGCCCATTGTGACATCCTGGGGACCCTCCTTGTCCCCAGAGCCCATTGTGACATCCAGGGCACCCCCTTTGTCCCCAGGGCCCATTGTGGCACCATAGGGACCCCCTTTGTCACTAGGGCCCATTGTGACATCCCAGGACCCCCCCTAGTCCCCAGGGCCCATTGTGACATCCTGGGGACCCCACTTGTCCCCAGAGCCCATTGTGACATCCAGGGGACCCCCTTTGTCCCCAGGGCCCATTGTGGCACCATAGGGACCCCCTTTGTCACTGGGGCCCATTGGTGACATCCCAGGACCCCCCCTGGTCCCCAGGCCCCATTGTGACATCCTGGGGACCCCCTTTCTCCCAGGACTTCATTGTGACATCCTGGGGACCCCCCTTGTCCTCAGGGTCCATTGTGACAGCCCAGGACCTTACATTGTCCCCAGGGCCCATTGTGATATCTGGGAGAACCCCTTCTTCCCAAGGCCCATTGTGACATCCTGGGGACCCACCCTTGTCCCCAGGGCCCATTTTGACATCCCAGGACCCCCCTTTGTCCCCAGGACCCATTGTACCACCATGGGGACCCCTTTTGTCCCCAGGGCCCATTGTAACATTCTAGGACCCCACTTTGTCCCCAGGGCCTATTGTGACACCATGGGGACCCCTCCTTGTCCTCAGGACTCATTCTCACATCCTGGGCACCCGCCATTGTCCCCAGGGCCCATTGTGACATCCTGGGGACCCTCATTGTCCTCAGGGTCCATTGTGACATCCTGGGCACCCCCCATTTTCCCCAGGACCCATTGTAACATCCTGGCCACCCCCTTCCTCCCAGGGCCCGTTGTGGCACCATGGGGACACCCCCTTTGACCCCAGGGCCCATTGTGGCACCATGGCAAGCCCTTTTGTCCCCAGGGCCCATTGTGACATTCTTGGACCCCACTTTGTCCCCAGGACCTATTGTGATACCATGGGGACACCTCCTTGTCACTGGGGACCTATTGTGACACCATGGGGACCCCCCCTTGTCCTCAGGACTCATTCTCACATCCTGGACACCCCCCATTGTCCCCAGGGCCCATTGTGACATCCACTGCACCCCCTTGTCCCCAGGGCCCATTGTGACATTCAGGGGACCCCTCTTTGTCCCCAGGGCCCAATGTGACATGCTGGGGATGCTCTTTGTCCCCAGGGCCCATTGTGACATCCTGGGGACCCTCCTTGTCCCCAGAGCCCATTGTGACATCCAGGGGACCCCCTTTGTCCCCAGGGCCCATTGTGGCACCATGAGGACCCTCTTTGTCACTGGGCCCCATTGTGACATCCCAGGACCCCCCTTTGTCCCCAGGGCCCATTGTGACATCCCAGGACCCCACTTTGTCCCCAGGGCTTATTGTGACACCATGGGGATCTCCCTTGTCCCCAGGGCCCATTGTGACATCCCATGACCCCCCTTTGTCCCCAGTGCTATTGTGAAATCCTGGGGACCCCTTTTGTCCCCAGGGCCCATTATGACACCATGGGGAACCCCTTTGTCACTGGGGGCCATTGTGACATTCCAGGATTCCACTTTGTCCCCAGGGCTCGTTCTGACACCTTGGGGACTCCCATTGTCCCCAGGGCCCATTGTGACATCCTGGGGACCCCCCCTTGTCACTGGGGCCCATTGTGACGTCCCACGACCCCCCATTGTCCCCAGGGCCCATTGTGACATCCTGGGGATCCCTCCTTGTCCCCAGGGACCATTGTGACGTCTTAGGACCCCCCATTGTCCCCAGGGCCCATTGTGACATTCAGGGCACCCCCTTGTCCCCAGGGCCCATTGTGACATTCAGGGGACCCCTCTTTGTCCCCAGGGCACACTGTGACATCCTGGGGACCCCCCCTTGTCACTGGGGCCCATTGTGACGTCCCAGGACCCCCCATTGTCCCCAGGGCCCATTGTGACATCCTGGGGATCCCTTCTTGTCCCCAGGGCCCATTGTGACGTCCCAGGACCCCCCATTGTCCCCAGGACCCATTGTGACATTCAGGGGGCCCCTTTGTCACTGGGGCCCATTGTGACATCCCAGGACCCCACATTGTCCCCAGGACACATTGTCACGTCCTGGGGACCCCACTTGTCCCCAGGACCCATTGTGACACTATGGGGACCCCCCCTTGTGCCCAGGGCCCATTGTGACACCGTGGGTACCACCCTTGTCCGCAGGGCTCATTGTGACATCCCAGGACCCCCCTTTGTCCCCAGGGCCCATTCTGATACCGTGGGGATCCCCTTTGTCCCCAGAGTCCATTGTGACATCCAGGGGACCCCCTTTGTCCCCAGGGCCCATTGTGACATCGCAGGACCCCCCTGGGCCCCAGGGCGCATTTTGACATCCTGGGGATGCCCCCTTGTCAACGGGGCCCATTGTGACGTCCCAGGACCCCCCATTGTGTCCAGGGCCCATTGTGACATCCTGGGGATCCCTGCTTGGCCCCAGGGCCCATTGTGACGTCTTAGGACCCCCCGTTGTCCCCAGGGCCCATTGTGACATCCTGGGGACCCCCCCTTGTCCCCAGGGCCCATTGTGACATCCTGGGGATCCCTCCTTGTCCCCAGGGCCCATTGTGACGTCCCAGGACCCCCCACTGTCCTCAGGACCCATTGTAACATTCAGGGGACCCCCTTTGTCACTGGGGCCCATTGTGACATCCCAGGACCCCACATTGTCCCCAGGGCCCATTGTGACATCCTGGGGACCCCATTTTCCCCAGGACCCATTGTGACACTATGGGTACCCTTCCTTGTCCCCAGGGCCAATTGTGACGTCCCAGGACCCCCCATTGTGACATCCAGGGCCCATTGTGATGTCCTTGGGAGCCCCCTCTCTTCCCAGGGCTCATTGTGACTCTCAGGGGACCCCACCTTGTCCCCAGGACTGATTGTGACGTCCTAGGGCCCCTCTGTGTCCCCAGGGCCTATTGTGACGTCCCAGGACCCCCATTGTCCCCAGGGCCCATTGTGACATCCCAGGACCCCACTTTGTCCCCAGGGCCTATTGTTACGTCCCAGGACCCCCATTGTCCCCAGGGCCCATTGTGACATCCTGGGGATCCCTCCTTGTCCCCAGGGACCATTGTGACGTCTTAGGACCCCCCATTGTCCCCAGGGCCCATTGTGACATTCAGGGCACCCCCTTGTCCCCAGGGCCCATTGTGACATTCAGGGGACCCCTCTTTGTACCCAGGGCACACTGTGACATCCTGGGGACCCCCCCTTGTCACTGGGGCCCATTGTGACGTCCCAGGACCCCCCATTGTCCCCAGGGCCCATTGTGACATCCTGGGGATCCCTTCTTGTCCCCAGGGCCCATTGAGACGTCCCAGGACCCCCCATTGTCCCCAGGACCCATTGTGACATTCAGGGGGCCCCTTTGTCACTGGGGCCCATTGTGACATCCCAGGACCCCACATTGTCCCCAGGACACATTGTCACATCCTGGGGACGCCACTTGTCCCCAGAGCCCATTGTGACACCCCGGGACCCCCTTTGTCCCCAGGGCCCATTGTGGCACCATGAGGACCCTGTTTGTCACTGGGCCCCATTGTGACATCCCAGGACCCCCCTTTGTCCCCAGGGCCCATTGTGACATCCTGGGGACCCTCCTTGTCCCCAGAGCCCATTGTGACACCCCGGGACCCCACTTTGTCCCCAGGGCTTATTGTGACATCATGGGGATCTCCCTTGTCCCCAGGGCCCATTTTGACATCCCATGACCCCCCTTTGTCCCCAGTGCTATTGTGAAATCCTGGGGACCCCTTTTGTCCCCAGGGCCCATTGTGACACCATGGGGAACCCCTTTGTCACTGGGGGCCATTGTGACATTCCAGGATTCCACTTTGTCCCCAGGGCTCGTTCTGACACCTTGGGGACTCCCATTGTCCCCAGGGCCCATTGTGACATCCTGGTCAACCCCATTGTCCCCAGGGCCCATTGTGACATCCTGGGCAACCCCATTGTCCCCAGGGCCCATTGTGACATCCTGGGGACCCCCATTGTCCCCAAGGCCCATTGTGACATTCCAGGACCCCCCATTGTCCCCAGGGCCCATTGTGACATCCTCTGCACCCCCTTGTCCCCAGGGCCCATTGTGACATTCAGGGGACCCCTCTTTGTCCCCAGGGCCCATTGTGACATCCTGGGGACCCCCCCTTGTCCCCAGGGACCATTGTGACGTCCCAGGACCCCCCACTGTCCCCAGGGCCCATTGTGACATCCTGGGGATCCCTCCCTGTCCCCAGGGCCCATTGTGACGTCCCAGGACCCCCCACTGTCCCCAGGGCCCATTGTGACATCCTGGGGACCCCCCCTTGTCCCCAGGGCCCATTGTGACATCCTGGGGATCCCTCCCTGTCCCCAGGGCCCGTTGTGACGTCCCAGGACCCCCCATTGTCCCCAGGACCCATTGTGACATTCAGGGGGCCCCTTTGTCACTGGGGCCAATTGTGACATCCCAGGACCCCACATTGTCCCCAGGACACATTGTGACATCCTGGGGACCCCACTTGTCCCCAGGACCCATTGTGACACTATGGGGACCCCCCCTTGTTCCCAGGGCCCATTGTGACACCATGGGTACCACCCTTGTCCGCAGGTCTCATTGTGACATCCAGGGGACCCCCTTTGTCCCCAGGGCCCATTCTGACACCGTGGGGATCCCCTTTGTCCCCAGAGCCCATTGTGACATCCAGGGGACCCCCTTTGTCCTCAGGGCCCATTGTGACATCGCAGGACCCCCCTGGGCCCCAGGGCGCATTTTGACATCCTGGGGATGCCCCCTTGTCACCGGGACCCATTGTGTCGTCCCAGGACCCCCCATTGTCTCCAGGGCCCATTGTGACATCCTGGGGATCCCTGCTTGGCCCCAGGGCCCATTGTGACGTCCCAGGACCCCCCATTGTTCCCAGGGCCCATTGTGACGTCCTGGGGAGCCCCCTCTGTTCCCAGGGCTCATTGTGACTTTCAGGGGACCCCCCCTTGTCCCCAGGGCTGATTGTGACTTCCTAGGGCCCGTCTGTGTCCCCAAGGCCCATTGTGACGTCCCAGGACCCCCATTGTCCCCAGGGCCCATTGTGACATCCTCGGCACCCCCTTGTCCCCAGGGCCCATTGTGACATTCAGGGGACCCCTCTTTGTCCCCAGGGCCCATTGTGACATCCTGGGGACCCCCTCTTGTCCCCAGGGCCCATTGTGACGTCCCAGGACCCCCCATTGTCTCCAGGGCCCATTGTGACATCCTGGGGATCCCTCCTTGTCCCCAGGGCCCATTGTGACGTCCCAGGACCCCCCATTGTCCCCAGGGCCCATTGTGACATTCAGGGGACCCACTTTGTCACTGGGGCCCATTGTGACATCCCAGGACCCCACATTGTCCCCAGGGCCCATTGTGACATCCAGGGGACCCCCTTTGTCTCCAGGGCCCATTGTGACGTCCCAGGACCCCCCATTGTCCCCAGGGTCCATTGTTACATCCTGGGGACCCCCTTGTCCCCAGGACCCATCGTGATACCATGGGGACCCAGTGACCCATTGTGACACCATGGGGACCCCCCTTGTCCTCAGGGCCCATTGTGACATCCTGGGCATCCCCCTTTGTCCCCCGGGACCATTGTAACACCGTGCGGACCCCCTTTGTCCCCAGGACCCATTGTGACATTCAGGGGACCCCCTTTGTCACTGGGGCCCATTGTGAAATCCCAGGACCCCACATTGTCCCTAGGCCCCTTGTGACATCCTGGGGACCCCACTTGGGGACCCCACTTGTCCCCAGGACCCATTGTGACACTATAGGGACCCCCCCTTGTGCCCAGTGACCATTGTGACACCGTGGGTACCACCCTTGTCCGCAGGGCCCATTGTGACATCCTGGGGACACCCCCTTGTCTCCAGGGCCCATTGTGACATCCTGGGAATCCCTCCTTGTCCCCAGGGCCCATTTTGACATTCAGGGGACCCCCCATTGTCCCCAGGGCCCATTGTGACATCCTCGGCACCCCCTTGTCCACAGGGCCCATTGTGACATTCAGGGGACCCCACATTGTCCCCAGGGCCCATTGTGACATCCTGGGGACCCCACTTGTCCCCAGGACCCATTGTGACACTATGGGGACCCCCCCTTGTGCCCAGGGCCCATTGTGACACTGTGGGTACCACCCTTGTCTGCAGGGCTCATTGTTTCATCCCAGGACCCCCCATTGTCCCCAGGGCCCATTGTGACATTCAGGGGACCCTCCTTGTCCCCAGAGCTCATTGTGACATCCAGGGGACCCCCTTTGTCCCCAGGGCCCATTGTGACATCCTGGGGACCCTCCTTGTCCCCAGAGCTCATTGTGACATCCAGGGGACCCCCTTTGTCCCCAGGGCCCATTGTGGCACCATAGGGACCCCCTTTGTCACTAGGGCCCATTGTGACATCCCAGGACCCCCCCTAGTTCCCAGGGCCCATTGTGACATCCTGGGGATGCTCTTTGTCCCCAGGGCCCATTGTGACATCCTGGGGACCCTCCTTGTCCCCAGAGCCCATTGTGACATCCAGGGGACCCCCTTTGTCCCCAGGGCCCATTGTGGCACCATAGGGACCCCCTTTGTCACTGGGGCCCATTGTGACATCCCAGGACCCCCCCTGGTCCCCAGGCCCCATTGTGACATCCTGGGGACCCCCCTTGTCCTCAGGGTCCATTGTGACAGCCCAGGACCTTACATTGTCCCCAGGGCCCATTGTGATATCTGCGGGAACCCCTTGTTCCCAAGGCCCATTGTGACATCCTGGGGACCCACCCTTGTCCCCAGGGCCCATTGTGACATCCTCGGCACCCCCTTGTCCCCAGGGCCCATTGTGACATTCAGGGGACCCCTCTTTGTCCCCAGGGCCCATTGTGACATCCTGGGGATCCCTCGTTGTCCCCAGGGCCCATTGTGACGTCCCAGGACCCCCCATAGTCCCCAGGACCTATTGTGACATTCAGGGGAGCCCCTTTGTCACTGGGGCCCATTGTGACACCATGGAGACCCCCGCTTGTCCTCAGGGTCCATTGTGACATCCTGGGCACCCCGTTGCTCCCAGGGCCCGTTGTGGCACCATGGGGACACCCCCTTTGTCCCCAGGGCCCATTGTGACATCCCAGGACCCCCCTTTGTCCCCAGGGCCCATTGTAGCACCATGGGGACCCCCTTTGACCCCAGGGCCCATTGTGGCACCATGGCAACCCCTTTTGTCCCCAGGGCCCATTGTGACATTCTTGGACCCCACTTTGTCCCCAGGGCCTATTGTGACACCATGGGGACCCCTCCTTGTCACTGGGGACCCATTGTGACACCATGGGGACCCCGCCTTGTCCTCAGGACTCATTCTCACATCCTGGGCACCCCCCATTGTCCCCAGGCCCCATTGTGACATCCTGGGGACCCTCCTTGTCCCCAGAGCCCATTGTGACATCCAGGGGACCCCCTTTGTCCCCAGGGCCCATTGTGGCACCATGAGGACCCTCTTTGTCACTGGGCCCCATTGTGACATCCCAGGACCCCCCTTTGTCCCCAGGGCCCATTGTGACATCCTGGGGACCCTCCTTGTCCCCAGAGCCCATTGTGACACCCCGGGACCCCACTTTGTCCCCAGGGCTTATTGTGACACCATGGGGATCTCCCTTGTCCCCAGGGCCCATTGTGACATCCCATGACCCCCCTTTGTCCCCAGTGCTATTGTGAAATCCTGGGGACCCCTTTTGTCCCCAGGGCCCATTGTGACACCATGGGGAACCCCTTTGTCACTGGGGGCCATTGTGACATTCCAGGATTCCACTTTGTCCCCAGGGCTCGTTCTGACACCTTGGGGACTCCCATTGTCCCCAGGGCCCATTGTGACATCCTGGGCAACCCCATTGTCCCCAGGGCCCATTGTGACATCCGGGGGACCCCCATTGTCCCCAAGGCCCATTGTGACATTCCAGGACCCCCCATTGTCCCCAGGGCCCATTGTGACATCCTCTGCACCCCCTTGTCCCCAGAGCCCATTGTGACATTCAGGGGACCCCTCTTTGTCCCCAGGGCCCATTGTGACATCCTGGGGACCCCCCCTTGTCCCCAGGGCCCATTGTGACGTCCCAGGACCCCTCACTGTCCCCAGGGCCCATTGTGACATCCTGGGGATCCCTCCCTGTCCCCAGGGCTCGTTGTGACGTCCCAGGACCCCCCATTGTCCCCAGGACCCATTGTGACATTCAGGGGGCCCCTTTGTCACTGGGGCCAATTGTGACATCCCAGGACCCCACATTGTCCCCAGGACACATTGTGACATCCTGGGGACCCCACTTGTCCCCAGGACCCATTGTGACACTATGGGGACCCCCCCTTGTTCCCAGGGCCCATTGTGACACCATGGGTACCACCCTTGTCCGCAGGGCTCATTGTGACATCCAGGGGACCCCCTTTGTCCCCAGGGCCCATTCTGACACCGTGGGGATCCCCTTTGTCCCCAGAGCCCATTGTGACATCCAGGGGACCCCCTTTGTCCTCAGGGCCCATTGTGACATCGCAGGACCCCCCTGGGCCCCAGGGCGCATTTTGACATCCTGGGGATGCCCCCTTGTCACCGGGACCCATTGTGTCGTCCCAGGACCCCCCATTGTCTCCAGGGCCCATTGTGACATCCTGGGGATCCCTGCTTGGCCCCAGGGCCCATTGTGACGTCTTAGGACCCCCCATTGTCCCCAGGGCCCATTGCGACATTCAGGGGACGCCTCTTTGTCCCCAGGGCCCATTGTGACATCCTGGAGACCCCCCCTTGTCCTCAGGGCCCATTGTGACGTCCCAGGACCCCCCATTGTTCCCAGGGCCCATTGTGACGTCCTGGGGAGCCCCCTCTGTTCCCAGGGCTCATTGTGACTTTCAGGGGACCCCCCCTTGTCCCCAGGGCTGATTGTGACTTCCTAGGGCCCCTCAGTGTCCCCAAGGCCCAATGTGACGTCCCAGGACCCCCATTGTCCCCAGGGCCCATTGTGACATCCTCGGCACCCCCTTGTCCCCAGGGCCCATTGTGACATTCAGGGGGCCCCTTTGTCACTGGGGCCCATTGTGACATCCCAGGACCCCACATTGTCCCCAGGACACATTGTCACGTCCTGGGGACCCCACTTGTCGCCAGGACCCATTGTGACACTATGGGGACCCCCCCTTGTGCCCAGGGCCCATTGTGACACCGTGGGTACCACCCTTGTCCGCAGGGCTCATTGTGACATCCGAGGACCCCCCTTTGTCCCCAGGGCCCATTCTGATACCGTGGGGATCCCCTTTGTCCCCAGAGTCCATTGTGACATCCTGGGGATCCCTGCTTGGCCCCAGGGCCCATTGTGACATCGCAGGACCCCCCTGGGCCCCAGGGCGCATTTTGACATCCTGGGGACCCCCCCTTGTCCCCAGGGCCCATTGTGACATCCTGGGGATCCCTCCTTGTCCCCAGGGCCCATTGTGACGTCCCAGGACCCCCCACTGTCCTCAGGACCCATTGTAACATTCAGGGGACCCCCTTTG
This sequence comes from Patagioenas fasciata, assembly GCF_037038585.1. NCBI lineage: Eukaryota > Metazoa > Chordata > Aves > Columbiformes > Columbidae > Patagioenas > Patagioenas fasciata. Next base: position 8,920,280 of record NC_092540.1, read on the forward strand.
TCACTGGGGCCCATTGTGACATCCCAGGACCCCACATTGTCCCCAGGGCCCATTGTGACATCCTGGGGACCCCATTTTCCCCAGGACCCATTGTGACACTATGGGTACCCTTCCTTGTCCCCAGGGCCAATTGTGACGTCCCAGGACCCCCCATTGTGACATCCAGGGCCCATTGTGATGTCCTTGGGAGCCCCCTCTCTTCCCAGGGCTCATTGTGACTCTCAGGGGACCCCACCTTGTCCCCAGGACTGATTGTGACGTCCTAGGGCCCCTCTGTGTCCCCAGGGCCCATTGTGACGTCCCAGGACCCCCATTGTCCCCAGGGCCCATTGTGACATCCCAGGACCCCACTTTGTCCCCAGGGCCTATTGTTACGTCCCAGGACCCCCATTGTCCCCAGGGCCCATTGTGACATCCTGGGGATCCCTCCTTGTCCCCAGGGACCATTGTGACGTCTTAGGACCCCCCATTGTCCCCAGGGCCCATTGTGACATTCAGGGCACCCCCTTGTCCCCAGGGCCCATTGTGACATTCAGGGGACCCCTCTTTGTACCCAGGGCACACTGTGACATCCTGGGGACCCCCCCTTGTCACTGGGGCCCATTGTGACGTCCCAGGACCCCCCATTGTCCCCAGGGCCCATTGTGACATCCTGGGGATCCCTTCTTGTCCCCAGGGCCCATTGAGACGTCCCAGGACCCCCCATTGTCCCCAGGACCCATTGTGACATTCAGGGGGCCCCTTTGTCACTGGGGCCCATTGTGACATCCCAGGACCCCACATTGTCCCCAGGACACATTGTCACATCCTGGGGACGCCACTTGTCCCCAGAGCCCATTGTGACACCCCGGGACCCCCTTTGTCCCCAGGGCCCATTGTGGCACCATGAGGACCCTCTTTGTCACTGGGCCCCATTGTGACATCCCAGGACCCCCCTTTGTCCCCAGGGCCCATTGTGACATCCTGGGGACCCTCCTTGTCCCCAGAGCCCATTGTGACACCCCGGGACCCCACTTTGTCCCCAGGGCTTATTGTGACATCATGGGGATCTCCCTTGTCCCCAGGGCCCATTGTGACATCCCATGACCCCCCTTTGTCCCCTGTGCTATTGTGAAATCCTGGGGACCCCTTTTGTCCCCAGGGCCCATTGTGACACCATGGGGAACCCCTTTGTCACTGGGGCCCATTGTGACATCCCAGGACCCCACATTGTCCCCAGGGCCCATTGTGACATCCTGGGGACCCCCATGTCACTGGGAACCATTGTGACGTCCCAGGACCCCGCATTGTCCCCAGAACTCATTGTGACATCCTGGAGACCCCCTTGTCCCCAGGACCCATCATGACACCATGGGGACCCTCCTTGTCAGTGGGGACCCATTGTGACACCATGGGGACCCCTCCTTGTCCTCAGGGCCCATTGTGACATCCTGGGCATCCCCCTTTGTCCCCTGGGACCATTGTAACACCGTGCGGACCCCCTTTGTCCCCAGGGCCCATTGTGACACTGTGGGGAACCCCCTTGTCCCCAGGGCCTATTGTTACGTCCCAGGACCCCCCATTGTCCCCAGGGCCTATTGTGACACCTTGGGGACCCCCTTGTCACTGGAGACCCATTGTGACAGCATGGGGACCACCCCTTGTCCTCAGGGCCTATTGTGAACATCCTGGGGAACCTCCATTGTCCCCAGAGCCCATTGTGAGTTCCTGGAGACCCCCTTGTCCCCAGGTCCCATTGTGACATCCTGGGGATCCCTCCTTGTCCCCAGGGCCCATTGTGACGTCCCAGGACCCCCCCTTGTCCCCAGGTCCCATTGTGACATCCTGGGGATCCCTCCTTGTCCTCAGGGCCCATTGTGAGGTCCCAGGACCCCCCATTGTCCCCAGGGCCCATTGTGACATCCTCGGCACCCCCTTGTCCCCAGGGCCCATTGTGACATTCAGGGGACCCCACATTGTCCCCAGGGCCCATTGTGACATCCTGGGGACCCCACTTGTCCCCAGGACCCATGGTGGCACTATGGGGACCCCCCCTTGTGCCCAGGGCCCATTGTGACACCGTGGGTACCACCCTTGTCTGCAGGGCTCATTGTGACATCCCAGGACCCCCCATTGTCCCCAGGGCCCATTGTGACATTCAGGGGACCCCCCTTTGTCCCCAGGGCCCATTCTGATACCGTGGGGACCCCCTTTGTCCCCAGGGCCCATTGTGACATGCCGGGGACGCTCTTTGTCCCCAGGGCCCATTGTGACATCCTGGGGACCCCCCTTGTCCCCAGGGCCCATTGTGGCACCATAGGGACCCCCTTTGTCACTAGGGCCCACTGTGACATCCCAGGACCCCCCCTAGTCCCCAGGGCCCATTGTGACATCCTGGGGGCGCTCTTTGTCCCCAGGGCCCATTGTGACATCCTGGGGACCCCCCTTGTCCCCAGGGCCCATTGTGACGTCCCAGGACCCCCCATTGTCCCCAGGGCCCATTGTGACATCCTCTGCACCCCCTTGTCCCCAGGGCCCATTGTGACATTCAGGGGACCCCTCTTTGTCCCCAGGGCCCATTGTGACATCCTGGGGATCCCTCCTTGTCCCCAGGGCCCATTGTGACGTCCCAGGACCCCCCATTGTCCCCAGGACCTATTGTGACATTCAGGGGACCTCCTTTTTTCACTGGGGCCCATTGTGACACCATGGAGACCCCCGCTTGTCCTCAGGGTCCATTGTGACATCCTGGCCACCCCCTTGCTCCCAGGGCCCATTGTGGCACCATGGGGACACCCCCTTGTCCCCAGGGCCCATTGTGACATCCCAGGACCCCCCTTTGTCTCCAGGACCCATTGTACCACCATGGGGACCCCTTTTGTCCCCAGGGCCCATTGTGACATTCTAGGACCCCACTTTGTCCCCAGGGCCTATTGTGACACCATGGGGACCCCTCCTTGTCCTCAGGACTCATTCTCACATCCTGGGCACCCGCCATTGTCCCCAGGGCCCATTGTGACATCCTGGGGACCCTCATTGTCCTCAGGGTCCATTGTGACATCCTGGGCACCCCCCATTTTCCCCAGGACCCATTGTAACATCCTGGCCACCCCCTTGCTCCCAGGGCCCGTTGTGGCACCATGGGGACGCCCCCTTTGACCCCAGGGCCCATTGTGGCACCATGGCAAGCCCTTTTGTCCCCAGGGCCCATTGTGACATTCTTGGACCCCACTTTGTCCCCAGGGCCTATTGTGATACCATGGGGACACCTCCTTGTCACTGGGGACCTATTGTGACACCATGGGGACCCCCCCTTGTCCTCAGGACTCATTCTCACATCCTGGACACCCCCTATTGTCCCCAGGGCCCATTGTGACATCCACTGCACCCCCTTGTCCCCAGGGCCCATTGTGACATTCAGGGGACCCCTCTTTGTCCCCAGGGCCCATTGTGACATGCTGGGGACGCTCTTTGTCCCCAGGGCCCATTGTGACATCCTGGGGACCCTCCTTGTCCCCAGAGCCCATTGTGACATCCAGGGGACCCCCTTTGTCCCCAGGGCCCATTGTGGCACCATGAGGACCCTCTTTGTCACTGGGCCCCATTGTGACATCCCAGGACCCCCCTTTGTCCCCAGGGCCCATTGTGACATCCCAGGACCCCACTTTGTCCCCAGGGCTTATTGTGACACCATGGGGATCTCCCTTGTCCCCAGGGCCCATTGTGACATCCCATGACCCCCCTTTGTCCCCAGTGCTATTGTGAAATCCTGGGGACCCCTTTTGTCCCCAGGGCCCATTGTGGCACCATGGGGAACCCCTTTGTCACTGGGGGCCATTGTGACATTCCAGGATTCCACTTTGTCCCCAGGGCTCGTTCTGACACCTTGGGGACTCCCATTGTCCCCAGGGCCCATTGTGACATCCTGGGGACCCCCCCTTGTCACTGGGGCCCATTGTGACGTCCCAGGACCCCCCATTGTCCCCAGGGCCCATTGTGACATCCTGGGGATCCCTCCTTGTCCCCAGGGACCATTGTGACGTCTTAGGACCCCCCATTGTCCCCAGGGCCCATTGTGACATTCAGGGCACCCCCTTGTCCCCAGGGCCCATTGTGACATTCAGGGGACCCCTCTTTGTACCCAGGGCACACTGTGACATCCTGGGGACCCCCCCTTGTCACTGGGGCCCATTGTGATGTCCCAGGACCCCCCATTGTCCCCAGGGCCCATTGTGACATCCTGGGGATCCCTTCTTGTCCCCAGGGCCCATTGTGACGTCCCAGGACCCCCCATTGTCCCCAGGACCCATTGTGAACATTCAGGGGGCCCCTTTGTCACTGGGGCCCATTGTGACATCCCAGGACCCCACATTGTCCCCAGGACACATTGTCACATCCTGGGGACCCCACTTGTCCCCAGGACCCATTGTGACACTATGGGGACCCCCCCTTGTCCTTAGGGCCCATTGTGACATCCTGGGCATCCCCCTTTGTCCCCTGGGAACATTGTAACACCGTGCGGACCCCCTCTGTCCCCAGGGCCCATTGTGACACTGTGGGGAACCCCCTTGTCCCCAGGGCCTATTGTTACGTCCCAGGACCCCCCATTGTCCCCAGGGCCCATTGTGACACCTTGGGGACCCCCTTGTCACTGGAGACCCATTGTGATAGCATGGGGACCACCCCTTGTCCTCAGGGCCTATTGTGAACATCCTGGGGAACCTCCATTGTCCCCAGAGCCCATTGTGAGTTCCTGGAGACCCCCTTGTCCCCAGGTCCCATTGTGACATCCTGGGGATCCCTCCTTGTCCCCAGGGCCCATTGTGACGTCCCAGGACCCCCCATTGTCCCCAGGGCCCCATTTTGACATTCAGGGGACCCACCATTGTCCTCAGGGCCCATTGTGAGGTCCCAGGACCCCCCATTTTCCCCAGTGCCCATTGTGACATCCTGGGGACCCCACTTGTCCCCAGGACCCATGGTGGCACTATGGGGACCCCCCCTTGTGCCCAGGGCCCATTGTGACACTGTGGGTACCACCCTTGTCTGCAGGGCTCATTGTGACATCCCAGGACCCCCCATTGTCCCCAGGGCCCATTGTGACATTCAGGGGACCCCCCTTTGTCCCCAGGGCCCATTCTGATACCGTGGGGACCCCCTTTGTCCCCAGGGCCCATTGTGACATGCCGGGGACGCTCTTTGTCCCCAGGGCCCATTGTGACATCCTGGGGACCCTCCTTGTCCCCAGAGCCCATTGTGACATCCAGGGGACCCCCTTTGTCCCCAGGGCCCATTGTGGCACCATAGGGACCCCCTTTGTCACTAGGGCCCACTGTGACATCCCATGACCCCCCCTAGTCCCCAGGGCCCATTGTGACATCCTGGGGGCGCTCTTTGTCCCCAGGGCCCATTGTGACATCCTGGGGACCCTCCTTGTCCCCAGGGCCCATTGTGACATCCTGGGGACCCTCCTTGTCCCCAGGGCCCATTGTGACGTCCCAGGACCCCCCATTGTCCCCAGGGCCCATTGTGACATCCTCTGCACCCCCTTGTCCCCAGGGCCCATTGTGACATTCAGGGGACCCCTCTTTGTCCCCAGGGCCCATTGTGACATCCTGGGGATCCCTCCTTGTCCCCAGGGCCCATTGTGACGTCCCAGGACCCCCCATTGTCCCCAGGACCTATTGTGACATTCAGGGGACCCCCTTTGTCACTGGGGCCCATTGTGACACCATGGAGACCCCCGCTTGTCCTCAGGGTCCATTGTGACATCCTGGCCACCCCCTTGCTCCCAGGGCCCATTGTGGCACCATGGGGACACCCCCTTGTCCCCAGGGCCCATTGTGACATCCCAGGACCCCCCTTTGTCCCCAGGACCCATTGTACCACCATGGGGACCCCTTTTGTCCCCAGGGCCCATTGTGACATTCTAGGACCCCACTTTGTCCCCAGGGCCTATTGTGACACCATGGGGACCCCTCCTTGTCCTCAGGACTCATTCTCACATCCTGGGCACCCGCCATTGTCCCCAGGGCCCATTGTGACATCCTGGGGACCCTCATTGTCCTCAGGGTCCATTGTGACATCCTGGGCACCCCCCATTTTCCCCAAGACCCATTGTAACATCCTGGCCACCCCCTTGCTCCCAGGGCCCGTTGTGGCACCATGGGGACGCCCCCTTTGACCCCAGGGCCCATTGTGGCACCATGGCAAGCCCTTTTGTCCCCAGGGCCCATTGTGACATTCTTGGACCCCACTTTGTCCCCAGGGCCTATTGTGATACCATGGGGACACCTCCTTGTCACTGGGGACCTATTGTGACACCATGGGGACCCCCCCTTGTCCTCAGGACTCATTCTCACATCCTGGACACCCCCTATTGTCCCCAGGGCCCATTGTGACATCCACTGCACCCCCTTGTCCCCAGGGCCCATTGTGACATTCAGGGGACCCCTCTTTGTCCCCAGGGCCCATTGTGACATGCTGGGGACGCTCTTTGTCCCCAGGGCCCATTGTGACATCCTGGGGACCCTCCTTGTCCCCAGAGCCCATTGTGACATCCAGGGGACCCCCTTTGTCCCCAGGGCCCATTGTGGCACCATGAGGACCCTCTTTGTCACTGGGCCCCATTGTGACATCCCAGGACCCCCCTTTGTCCCCAGGGCCCATTGTGACATCCCAGGACCCCACTTTGTCCCCAGGGCTTATTGTGACACCATGGGGATCTCCCTTGTCCCCAGGGCCCATTGTGACATCCCATGACCCCCCTTTGTCCCCAGTGCTATTGTGAAATCCTGGGGACCCCTTTTGTCCCCAGGGCCCATTGTGGCACCATGGGGAACCCCTTTGTCACTGGGGGCCATTGTGACATTCCAGGATTCCACTTTGTCCCCAGGGCTCGTTCTGACACCTTGGGGACTCCCATTGTCCCCAGGGCCCATTGTGACATCCTGGGGACCCCCCCTTGTCACTGGGGCCCATTGTGACGTCCCAGGACCCCCCATTGTCCCCAGGGCCCATTGTGACATCCTGGGGACCCCCCCTTGTCACTGGGGCCCATTGTGACATCCCAGGACCCCACATTGTCCCCAGAGCCCATTGTGACATCCTGGGGACCCCATTTTCCCCAGGACCCATTGTGACACTATGGGTACCCCCCCTTGTCCCCAGGGCCAATTGTGACGTCCCAGGACCCCCCATTGTGACATCCAGTGCCCATTGTGATGTCCTTGGGAGCCCCCTCTCTTCCCAGCGCTCATTGTGACTCTCAGGGGACCCCACCTTGTCCCCAGGACTGATTGTGACGTCCTAGGGCCCCTCTGTGTCCCCAGGGCCCATTGTGACGTCCCAGGACCCCCATTGTCCCCAGGGCCCATTGTGACATCCTCGGCACCCCCTTGTCCCCAGGGCCCATTGTGACATCCTGGGGACCCCCTCTTGTCCCCAGGGCCCATTGTGACGTCCCAGGACCCCCCATTGTCCCCAGGGCCCATTGTGACATCCTGGGGATCCCTCCTTGTCCCCAGGGCCCATTGTGACGTCCCAGGAACCCCCATTGTCCCCAGGGCCCATTGTGACATTCAGCGGAGCCCCTTTGTCACTGGGGCCCATTGTGACATCCCAGGACCCCACATTGTCCCCAGGGCCCATTGTGACATCCTGGGGACCCCCATGTTACTGGGGCCCATTGTGACGTCCCAGGACCCCGCATTGTCCCCAGAACCCATTGTGACATCCTGGAGACCCCCTTTGCCTCCAGGGCCCATTGTGACGTCCCAGGACCCCCCATTGTCCCCAGGGTCCATTGTTACATCCTGGGGACCCCCTTGTCCCCAGGACCCATCATGACACCATGGGGACCCTCCTTGTCACTGGGGACCCATTGTGACACCATGGGGACCCCCCCTTGTCCTCAGGGCCCATTGTGACATCCTGGGCATCCCCCTCTGTCCCCAGGGCCCATTGTGACACTGTGGGGAACCCCCTTGTCCCCAGGGCCTATTGTTACGTCCCAGGACCCCCCATTGTCCCCAGGGCCCATTGTGACACCTTGGGGACCCCCTTGTCACTGGAGACCCATTGTGACAGCATGGGGACCACCCCTTGTCCTCAGGGCCTATTGTGAACATCCTGGGGAACCTCCATTGTCCCCAGAGCCCATTGTGAGTTCCTGGAGACCCCCTTGTCCCCAGGTCCCATTGTGACATCCTGGGGATCCCTCCTTGTCCCCAGGGCCCATTGTGACGTCCCAGGACCCCCCATTGTCCCCAGGAACCATTGTGACATTCAGGGGACCCCCTTTGTCACTGGGGCCCATTGTGAAATCCCAGGACCCCCCATTGTCCCCAGGGCCCATTGTGACATCCTGGGGACCCCCTTGTCCCCAGGGCCCATTGTGACATCCTGGGGACCCCACTTGTCCCCAGGACCCATTGTGACACTATGGGGACCCCCCCTTGTGCCCAGGGCCCATTGTGACACCGTGGGTACCACCCTTGTCTGCAGGGCTCATTGTGACATCCCAGGACCCCCCATTGTCCCCAGGGCCCATTGTGACATTCAGGGGACGCTCTTTGTCCCCAGGGCCCATTGTGACATCCTGGGGACCCTCCTTGTCCCCAGAGCCCATTGTGACATCCAGGGGACCCCCTTTGTCCCCAGGGCCCATTGTGGCACCATAGGGACCCCCTTTGTCACTGGGGCCCATTGTGACATCCCAGGACACCCCCTGGTCCCCAGGCCCCATTGTGACATCCTGGGGACGCCCTTTGTCCCAAGACTTCATTGTGACATCCTGAGGACCCCCCTTGTCCTCAGGGTCCATTGTGACAGCCCAGGACCTTACATTGTCCCCAGGGCCCATTGTGATATCTGGGGGACCCCCTTGTTCCCAAGGCCCATTGTGACATCCTGGGGACCCCCCCTTGTCCCCAGGGCCCATTGTGACATCCCAGGACCCCCCATTGTCCCCAGGGCCCATTGTGACATCCTGGGGACCCCCCCTTGTCCCCAGGGCCCATTGTGACATCCTGGGGACCCCCCCTTGTCCCCAGGGCCCGTTGTGACGTCCCAGGACCCCCCATTGTCCCCAGGGCCCATTGTGACATCCTGGGAATCCCTCCTTGTCCCCAGTGCCCATTGTGACGTCCCTGGACCCCCCATTGTCCCCAGGACCTATTGTGACATTCAGGGGACCCCCTTTGTCACTGGGGCCCATTGTGACATCATGGAGACCCCCGCTTGTCCTCAGAGTCCATTCTGACCTCCTGGGCACCCCCAATTTTCCCCAGGACCCATTGTGACATCCTGGCCACCCCCTTGCTCCCAGGGCCCGTTGTGGCACCATGGGGACACCCCCTTTGTCCCCAGGGCCCATTGTGACATCCCAGGACCCCCCTTTGTCCCCAGGGCCCATTGTAGCACCATGGGGACCCCCTTTGACCCCAGGGCCCATTGTGGCACCATGGCAACCCCTTTTGTCCCCAGGGCCCATTGTGACATTCTTGGACCCCACTTTGTCCCCAGGGCCTATTGTGACACCATGGGGACCCCTCCTTGTCACTGGGGACCCATTGTTACACCATGGGGACCCCCCCTTGTCCTCAGGACTCATTCTCACATCCTGGACACCCCCCATTGTCCCCAGGGCCCATTGTGACATTCAGGGGACCCCTCTTTGTCCCCAGGACCCATTGTGAGATCCTGGGGACCCCCCCTTGTCCCCAGGGCCCATTGTGACGTCCCAGGACCCCCCATTGTCCCCAGGGCCCATTGTGACATCCTCGGCACCCCCGTGTCCCCAGGGCCCATTGTGACATCCTGGGGACCCCCCCTTGTCCCCAGGGCCCATTGTGACGTCCCAGGACCCCCCATTGTCCCCAGGGCCCATTGTGACATCCTGGGGATCCCTCCTTGTCCTCAGGGCCCATTGTGATGTCCCAGGACCCCCCATTGTCCCCAGGGCCCATTGTGACATCCTGGGGACCCCCCCTTGTCCCCAGGGCCCATTGTGACATTCAGGGGACCCCTCTTTGTCCCCAGGGCCCATTGTGACATCCTGGCGACCCCACCTTGTCCTCAGGGCCCATTGTGACGTCCCAGGACCCCCCATTGTCCCCAGGGCCCATTGTGACATTCAGGGGACCCCCCTTTGTCCCCAGGGCCCATTGTGACATCCTGGGGACCCCCTTTGTCCCCAGGTCCCATTGTGACATGCTGGGGACGCTCTTTGTCCCCAGGGCCCATTGTGACATCCTGGGGACCCTCTTTGTCCCCAGAGCCCATTGTGACATCCAGGGGACCCCCTTTGTCCCCAGGGCCCATTGTGGCACCATGAGGACCCTCTTTGTCACTGGAGCCCATTCTGACACCCCAGGACCCCCCTTTGTCCCCAGAGCCCATTGTGACATCCCAGGACCCCACTTTGTCCCCAGGGCTTATTGTGACACCATGGGGATCTCCCTTGTCCCCAGGGCCCATTGTGACATCCCATGACCCCCCTTTGTCCCCAGTGCTATTGTGAAATCCTGGGGACCGCTTTTGTCCCCAGGGCCCATTGTGACATCCTGGGGACCCCCTTTGTCCCCAGGTCCCATTGTGACATGCTGGGGACGCTCTTTGTCCCCAGGGCCCATTGTGACATCCTGGGGACCCTCCTTGTCCCCAGAGCCCATTGTGACATCCAGGGGACCCCCTTTGTCCCCAGGGCCCATTGTGGCACCATGAGGCCCCTCTTTGTCACTGGAGCCCATTGTGACATCCCATGACCCCCCTTTGTCCCTAGTGCTATTGTGAAATCCTGGGGACCCCTTTTGTCCCCAGGGCCCATTGTGACATTCAGCGGAGCCCCTTTGTCACTGGGGCCCATTGTGACATCCCAGGACCCCACATTGTCCCCAGGGCCCATTGTGACATCCTGGGGACCCCCATGTTACTGGGGCCCATTGTGACGTCCCAGGACCCCGCATTGTCCCCAGAACCCATTGTGACATCCTGGAGACCCCCTTTGCCTCCAGGGCCCATTGTGACGTCCCAGGACCCCCCATTGTCCCCAGGGTCCATTGTTACATCCTGGGGACCCCCTTGTCCCCAGGACCCATCATGACACCATGGGGACCCTCCTTGTCACTGGGGACCCATTGTGACACCATGGGGACCCCCCCTTGTCCTCAGGGCCCATTGTGACATCCTGGGCATCCCCCTCTGTCCCCAGGGCCCATTGTGACACTGTGGGGAACCCCCTTGTCCCCAGGGCCTATTGTTACGTCCCAGGACCCCCCATTGTCCCCAGGGCCCATTGTGACACCTTGGGGACCCCCTTGTCACTGGAGACCCATTGTGACAGCATGGGGACCACCCCTTGTCCTCAGGGCCTATTGTGAACATCCTGGGGAACCTCCATTGTCCCCAGAGCCCATTGTGAGTTCCTGGAGACCCCCTTGTCCCCAGGTCCCATTGTGACATCCTGGGGATCCCTCCTTGTCCCCAGGGCCCATTGTGACGTCCCAGGACCCCCCATTGTCCCCAGGAACCATTGTGACATTCAGGGGACCCCCTTTGTCACTGGGGCCCATTGTGAAATCCCAGGACCCCCCATTGTCCCCAGGGCCCATTGTGACATCCTGGGGACCCCCTTGTCCCCAGGGCCCATTGTGACATCCTGGGGACCCCACTTGTCCCCAGGACCCATTGTGACACTATGGGGACCCCCCCTTGTGCCCAGGGCCCATTGTGACACCGTGGGTACCACCCTTGTCTGCAGGGCTCATTGTGACATCCCAGGACCCCCCATTGTCCCCAGGGCCCATTGTGACATTCAGGGGACGCTCTTTGTCCCCAGGGCCCATTGTGACATCCTGGGGACCCTCCTTGTCCCCAGAGCCCATTGTGACATCCAGGGGACCCCCTTTGTCCCCAGGGCCCATTGTGGCACCATAGGGACCCCCTTTGTCACTGGGGCCCATTGTGACATCCCAGGACACCCCCTGGTCCCCAGGCCCCATTGTGACATCCTGGGGACGCCCTTTGTCCCAAGACTTCATTGTGACATCCTGAGGACCCCCCTTGTCCTCAGGGTCCATTGTGACAGCCCAGGACCTTACATTGTCCCCAGGGCCCATTGTGATATCTGGGGGACCCCCTTGTTCCCAAGGCCCATTGTGACATCCTGGGGACCCCCCCTTGTCCCCAGGGCCCATTGTGACATCCCAGGACCCCCCATTGTCCCCAGGGCCCATTGTGACATCCTGGGGACCCCCCCTTGTCCCCAGGGCCCATTGTGACATCCTGGGGACCCCCCCTTGTCCCCAGGGCCCGTTGTGACGTCCCAGGACCCCCCATTGTCCCCAGGGCCCATTGTGACATCCTGGGAATCCCTCCTTGTCCCCAGTGCCCATTGTGACGTCCCTGGACCCCCCATTGTCCCCAGGACCTATTGTGACATTCAGGGGACCCCCTTTGTCACTGGGGCCCATTGTGACATCATGGAGACCCCCGCTTGTCCTCAGAGTCCATTCTGACCTCCTGGGCACCCCCAATTTTCCCCAGGACCCATTGTGACATCCTGGCCACCCCCTTGCTCCCAGGGCCCGTTGTGGCACCATGGGGACACCCCCTTTGTCCCCAGGGCCCATTGTGACATCCCAGGACCCCCCTTTGTCCCCAGGGCCCATTGTAGCACCATGGGGACCCCCTTTGACCCCAGGGCCCATTGTGGCACCATGGCAACCCCTTTTGTCCCCAGGGCCCATTGTGACATTCTTGGACCCCACTTTGTCCCCAGGGCCTATTGTGACACCATGGGGACCCCTCCTTGTCACTGGGGACCCATTGTTACACCATGGGGACCCCCCCTTGTCCTCAGGACTCATTCTCACATCCTGGACACCCCCCATTGTCCCCAGGGCCCATTGTGACATTCAGGGGACCCCTCTTTGTCCCCAGGACCCATTGTGAGATCCTGGGGACCCCCCCTTGTCCCCAGGGCCCATTGTGACGTCCCAGGACCCCCCATTGTCCCCAGGGCCCATTGTGACATCCTCGGCACCCCCGTGTCCCCAGGGCCCATTGTGACATCCTGGGGACCCCCCCTTGTCCCCAGGGCCCATTGTGACGTCCCAGGACCCCCCATTGTCCCCAGGGCCCATTGTGACATCCTGGGGATCCCTCCTTGTCCTCAGGGCCCATTGTGATGTCCCAGGACCCCCCATTGTCCCCAGGGCCCATTGTGACATCCTGGGGACCCCCCCTTGTCCCCAGGGCCCATTGTGACATTCAGGGGACCCCTCTTTGTCCCCAGGGCCCATTGTGACATCCTGGCGACCCCACCTTGTCCTCAGGGCCCATTGTGACGTCCCAGGACCCCCCATTGTCCCCAGGGCCCATTGTGACATTCAGGGGACCCCCCTTTGTCCCCAGGGCCCATTGTGACATCCTGGGGACCCCCTTTGTCCCCAGGTCCCATTGTGACATGCTGGGGACGCTCTTTGTCCCCAGGGCCCATTGTGACATCCTGGGGACCCTCTTTGTCCCCAGAGCCCATTGTGACATCCAGGGGACCCCCTTTGTCCCCAGGGCCCATTGTGGCACCATGAGGACCCTCTTTGTCACTGGAGCCCATTCTGACACCCCAGGACCCCCCTTTGTCCCCAGAGCCCATTGTGACATCCCAGGACCCCACTTTGTCCCCAGGGCTTATTGTGACACCATGGGGATCTCCCTTGTCCCCAGGGCCCATTGTGACATCCCATGACCCCCCTTTGTCCCCAGTGCTATTGTGAAATCCTGGGGACCGCTTTTGTCCCCAGGGCCCATTGTGACATCCTGGGGACCCCCTTTGTCCCCAGGTCCCATTGTGACATGCTGGGGACGCTCTTTGTCCCCAGGGCCCATTGTGACATCCTGGGGACCCTCCTTGTCCCCAGAGCCCATTGTGACATCCAGGGGACCCCCTTTGTCCCCAGGGCCCATTGTGGCACCATGAGGCCCCTCTTTGTCACTGGAGCCCATTGTGACATCCCATGACCCCCCTTTGTCCCTAGTGCTATTGTGAAATCCTGGGGACCCCTTTTGTCCCCAGGGCCCATTATGACACCATGGGGAACCCCTTTGTCACTGGGGGCCATTGTGACATTCCAGGATTCCACTTTGTCCCCAGGGCTCGTTCTGACATCTTGGGGACTCCCATTGTCCCCAGGGCCCATTGTGACATCCTGGGCAACCCCATTGTCCCCAGGGCCCATTGTGACATCTGGGGGATGCCCTTGTCCCCAGGACCCATCGTGGCACCGTGGGGACCCTCCTTGTCACTTGGGCCCATTGTGATACCATGGGGATGCCCCCCTTTGTCCCCAGTGCCCATTGTGACATTCAGGGGACCCCTCTTTGTCCCCAGGGCCCATTGTGACATCCTGGGGACCCCCCCTTGTCCCCAGGGCCCATTGTGACGTCCCAGGACCCGCCATTGTCCCCAGGGCCCATTGTGACATCCTGGGGATCCCTCCTTGTCCCTAGGGCCCATTGTGACGTCCCAGGACCCCCCATTGTCCCCAGGACCCATTGTGACATTCAGGGGCCCCCGTTTGTCACTGGGGCCCATTGTGACATCCCAGGACCTCACATTGTCCCCAGGGCCCATTGTGACTTTCAGGGGACCCCACTTGTCCCCAGGACCCATTGTGACACTATAGGGACCCCCCCTTGTGCCCAGTGCCCATTGTGACACCGTGGGTACCACCCTTGTCCGCAGGGCCCATTGTGACATCCTGGGGACCCCCCTTTGTCCCCAGGGCCCATTGTGACATCCTCGGCACCCCCTTGTCCCCAGGGCCCATTGTGACATTCAGGGGACCCCTCTTTGTCCCCAGGGCCCATTGTGACATCCTGGGGACCCCCCCTTGTTCCCAGGGCCCACTGTGACGTCCCAGGACCCGCCATTGTCCCCAGGGCCCTGTGTGACATCCTGGGAATCCCTCCTTGACCCAAGGGCCCATTGTGACGTCCCAGGACCCCCCATTGTCCCCAGGGCCCATTGTGACATCCTCGGCACCCCCTTGTCCCCAGGGCCCATTGTGACATTCAGGGGACCCCTCTTTGTCCCCAGGGCCCATTGTGACATCCTGGGGACCCCCCCTTGTTCCCAGGGCCCACTGTGACGTCCCAGGACCCGCCATTGTCCCCAGGGCCCTGTGTGACATCCTGGGAATCCCTCCTTGACCCCAGGGCCCATTGTGACGTCCCAGGACCCCCCATTGTCCCCAGGGCCCATTGTGACATCCTCGGCACCCCCTTGTCCCCAGGGCCCATTGTGACATTCAGGGGACCCCTCTTTGTCCCCAGGGCCCATTGTGACATCCTGGGGACCCCCCCTTGTCCCCAGGGCCCATTGTGACGTCCCAGGACCCCCCATTGTCCCCAGGGCCCTGTGTGACATCCTGTGGATCCCTCCTTGTCCCCAGGGCCCATTGTGACGTCCCAGGACCCCCCATTGTCCCCAGGGCCCATTGTGATATGCTGGGGAGCCCTCTTTGTCCCCAGGGCCCATTGTGAAATTCAGGGGACCCCAACTTGTCCTCAGGGCCCATTCTGATATCCTGGGGACACTCTTTGTCCCCAGGGCCCATTGTGACATCCCAGGACCGCCTGTTGTCCCCAGGGCCCATTGTGATATCCTGAGGACCGCCCTTTGTCCCCAGGGCCCATTGTGACGTCCCAGGACCCCCCATTGTCCCCAGGGCCCATTGTGACATTCAGGGGCCCCCGTTTGTCATTGGGGCCCATTGTGAGATCCCAGGACCCCACATTGTCCCAAGGGCCCATTGTGACTTTCAGGGGACTCCACTTGTCTCCAGGACCCATTGTGACACTATAGGGACCCCCCCTTGTGCCCAGTGCCCATTGTGACACCGTGGGTACCACCCTTGTCCGCAGGGCCCATTGTGACATCCTGGGGACACCCCCTTGTCCCCAGGGCCCATTGTGACATTTTGGGAATCCCTCCTTGTCCCCAGGGCCCATTGTGATGTCCCAGGACCCCCCATTGTCCCCAGGGCCCATTGTGACATTCAGGGGACCCCTCTTTGTCCCCAGGGCCCATTGTGACATCCTGGGGACCCCTCCTTGTTCCCAGGGCCCACTGTGACGTCCCAGGACCCGCCATTGTCCCCAGGGCCCTGTGTGACATCCTGGGGTGCCCTCCTTGTCCCCAGGGCCCATTGTGACTTTCAGGGTACCCCACTTGTCCCCAGGACCCATTGTGACACTATAGGGACCCCCCCTTGTGCCCAGTGACCATTGTGACACCGTGAGTACCACCCTTGTCCGCAGGGCTCATTGTGACATCCCAGGACCCCCTATTGTCCCCAGGGCCCATGGTGACATCCTGGGGATGCCCTATTTCCCCAGGGCCCATTTTGACACCGTCGACACCCCCCTTTGTCCCCAGAGCCCATTGTGACATCCAGGGGACCCCCTTTGTCCTCAGGGCCCATTGTGGCACCATGAGGACCCTCTTTGTCACTGGGGCCCATTGTGACATCCCAGGACCCCCCCTGGTCCCCAGGGCCCATTGTGACATCCGGGGGACCCCCCTTGTCCTCAGGGTCCATTCTGACAACCCAGGACCTTACTTTGTCCCCAGGGCCATTGCGATATCTGGGGGACCACCTTGTCCCCAGGGCCCATTGTGACACCATGGGGTCCCCCCTTTGTCCCCAGGGCCCATTGAAATGTCCCAGGACCACCCTTTGTCCCCAGGGTTCATTGTGACATCCTGGAGACCCCATTTGTCCCCACGGCCCATTGTGGCACCATGGGGACCCCGTTTGTCACTGGGGCCCATTGTGACGTCCCAGGCCCCCCCTTTGTCCCCAGGGTCCATTGTGACATCATGAGGACCCCCTTGTCCCCAGGGCCCATTGTGACATCCCACGACCCCCCTTTGTCCCCAGTGCTATTGTGAAATCCTGGGGACCCCTTTTGTCCCCAGGGCCCATTGTGGCACCATGGGGAACCCCTTTGTCACTGGGGGCCATTGTGACATTCCAGGATTCCACTTTGTCCCCAGGGCTCGTTCTGACACCTTGGGGACTCCCATTGTCCCCAAGGCCCATTGTGACATCCTGGGCAACCCCATTGTCCCCAGGGCCCATTGTGACATCCTGGGGATCCCTCCTTGTCCCTAGGGCCCATTGTGACGTCCCAGGACCCCCCATTGTCCCCAGGACCCATTGTGACATTCAGGGGCCCCCGTTTGTCACTGGGGCCCATTGTGACATCCCAGGACCTCACATTGTCCCCAGGGCCCATTGTGACTTTCAGGGGACCCCACTTGTCCCCAGGACCCATTGTGACACTATAGGGACCCCCCCTTGTGCCCAGTGCCCATTGTGACACCGTGGGTACCACCCTTGTCCGCAGGGCCCATTGTGACATCCTGGGGACCCCCCTTTGTCCCCAGGGCCCATTGTGACATCCTCGGCACCCCCTTGTCCCCAGGGCCCATTGTGACATTCAGGGGACCCCTCTTTGTCCCCAGGGCCCATTGTGACATCCTGGGGACCCCCCCTTGTTCCCAGGGCCCACTGTGACGTCCCAGGACCCGCCATTGTCCCCAGGGCCCTGTGTGACATCCTGGGAATCCCTCCTTGTCCCCAGGGCCCATTGTGACGTCCCAGGACCCCCCATTGTCCCCAGGGCCCATTGTGACATCCTCGGCACCCCCTTGTCCCCAGGGCCCATTGTGACATTCAGGGGACCCCTCTTTGTCCCCAGGGCCCATTGTGACATCCTGGGGACCCTCCTTGTCCCCAGAGCCCATTGTGACATCCAGGGGACCCCCTTTGTCCCCAGGGCCCATTGTGGCACCATGAGGACCCTCTTTGTCACTGGAGCCCATTGTGACATCCCATGACCCCCCTTTGTCCCCAGTGCTATTGTGAAATCCTGGGGACCCCTTTTGTCCCCAGGGCCCATTGTGGCACCATGGGGAACCCCTTTGTCACTGGGGGCCATTGTGACATTCCAGGATTCCACTTTGTCCCCAGGGCTCGTTCTGACACCTTGGGGACTCCCATTGTCCCCAGGGCCCATTGTGACATCCTGGGCAACCTCATTGTCCCCAGGGCCCGTTGTGACATCTGGGGGACGCCCTTGTCCCCAGGACCCATCGTGGCACCGTGGGGACCCTCCTTGTAACTTGGGCCCATTGTAATACCATGGGGACGCCCCCCTTTGTCCCCAGTGCCCATTGTGACATTCAGGGGACCCACCATTGTCCTCAGGGCCCATTGTGAGGTCCCAGGACCCCCCATTGTCCCCAGGGCCCATTGTGACATCCTGGGGTTCCCTCCTTGTCCCCAGGGCCCATTGTGACATCCCAGGACCCCCCATTGTCCCCAGGGCCCATTGTGACATTCAGGGGCCCCCGTTTGTCACTGGGGCCCATTGTGACATCCCAGGACCCCACATTGTCCCCAGGGCCCATTGTGACTTTCAGGGGACCCCACTTGTCCCCAGGACCCATTGTGACACTATAGGGACCCCCCCTTGTGCCCAGTGCCCATTGTGACACCCTGGGTACCACCCTTGTCCGCAGGGCCCATTGTGACATCCTGGGGACACCCCCTTGTCCCCAGGGCCCATTGTGACATCCTGGGGACACCTCCTTGTCCCCAGGGCCCATTGTGACGTCCCAGGACCCCCATTTTCCCCAGGGCCCATTGTGACATCCTCGGCACCCCCTTGTCCCCAGGGCCCATTGTGACATTCAGGGGACCCCTCTTTGTCCCCAGGGGCCATTGTGACATCCTGGGGACCCCCCCTTGTTCCCAGGGCCCACTGTGACGTCCCAGGACCCGCCATTGTCCCCAGGGCCCTGTGTGACATCCTGGGGTGCCCTCCTTGTCCCCAGGGCCCATTGTGACTTTCAGGGTACCCCACTTGTCCCCAGGACCCATTGTGACACTATAGGGACCCCCCCTTGTCCCCAGTGACCATTGTGACACCGTGAGTACCACCCTTGTCCGCAGGTCTCATTGTGACATCCCAGGACCCCCTATTGTCCCCAGGGCCCATGGTGACATCCTGGGGATGCCCTATTTCCCCAGGGCCCATTTTGACACCGTCGACACCCCCCTTTGTCCCCAGAGCCCATTGTGACATCCAGGGGACCCCCTTTGTCCTCAGGGCCCATTGTGGCACCATGAGGACCCTCTTTGTCACTGGGGCCCATTGTGACATCCCAGGACCCCCCCTGGTCCCCAGGGCCCATTGTGACATCCGGGGGACCCCCCTTGTCCTCAGGGTCCATTCTGACAGCCCAGGACCTTACTTTGTCCCCAGGGCCATTGCGATATCTGGGGGACCACCTTGTCCCCAGGGCCCATTGTGACACCATGGGGTCCCCCCTTTGTCCCCAGGGCCCATTGAAATGTCCCAGGACCACCCTTTGTCCCCAGGGTTCATTGTGACATCCTGGAGACCCCATTTGTCCCCACGGCCCATTGTGGCACCATGGGGACCCCGTTTGTCACTGGGGCCCATTGTGACGTCCCAGGCCCCCCCTTTGTCCCCAGGGTCCATTGTGACATCATGAGGACCCCCTTGTCCCCAGGGCCCATTGTGACATCCCACGACCCCCCTTTGTCCCCAGTGCTATTGTGAAATCCTGGGGACCCCTTTTGTCCCCAGGGCCCATTGTGGCACCATGGGGAACCCCTTTGTCACTGGGGGCCATTGTGACATTCCAGGATTCCACTTTGTCCCCAGGGCTCGTTCTGACACCTTGGGGACTCCCATTGTCCCCAAGGCCCATTGTGACATCCTGGGCAACCCCATTGTCCCCAGGGCCCATTGTGACATCCTGGGGATCCCTCCTTGTCCCTAGGGCCCATTGTGACGTCCCAGGACCCCCCATTGTCCCCAGGACCCATTGTGACATTCAGGGGCCCCCGTTTGTCACTGGGGCCCATTGTGACATCCCAGGACCTCACATTGTCCCCAGGGCCCATTGTGACTTTCAGGGGACCCCACTTCTCCCCAGGACCCATTGTGACACTATAGGGACCCCCCCTTGTGCCCAGTGCCCATTGTGACACCGTGGGTACCACCCTTGTCCGCAGGGCCCATTGTGACATCCTGGGGACCCCCCTTTGTCCCCAGGGCCCATTGTGACATCCTCGGCACCCCCTTGTCCCCAGGGCCCATTGTGACATTCAGGGGACCCCTCTTTGTCCCCAGGGCCCATTGTGACATCCTGGGGACCCCCCCTTGTTCCCAGGGCCCACTGTGACGTCCCAGGACCCGCCATTGTCCCCAGGGCCCTGTGTGACATCCTGGGAATCCCTCCTTGTCCCCAGGGCCCATTGTGACGTCCCAGGACCCCCCATTGTCCCCAGGGCCCATTGTGACATCCTCGGCACCCCCTTGTCCCCAGGGCCCATTGTGACATTCAGGGGACCCCTCTTTGTCCCCAGGGCCCATTGTGACATCCTGGGGACCCCCCCTTGTTCCCAGGGCCCACTGTGACGTCCCAGGACCCGCCATTGTCCCCAGGGCCCTGTGTGACATCCTGGGGTGCCCTCCTTGTCCCCAGGGCCCATTGTGACACTATAGGGACCCCCCCTTGTGCCCAGTGACCATTGTGACACCGTGAGTACCACCCTTGTCCGCAGGGCTCATTGTGACATCCCAGGACCCCCTATTGTCCCCAGGGCCCATGGTGACATCCTGGGGACGCCCCATTTCCCCAGGGCCCATTTTGACACCGTCGACACCCCCCTTTGTCCCCAGAGCCCATTGTGACATCCAGGGGACCCCCTTTGTCCTCAGGGCCCATTGTGGCACTATGGCAACCCCTTTTGTCCCCAGGGCCCATTGTGACATTCTTGGACCCCACTTTGTCCCCAGGGCCTATTGTGACACCATGGGGACCCCTCCTTGTCACTGGGGACCCATTGTGACACCATGGGGACCCCCCCTTGTCCTCATGACTCATTCTGATATCCTGGACACCCCCCATTGTCCCCAGGGCCCATTGTGACATCCACTGCACCCCCCTGTCCCCAGGACCCATTGTGACATTCAGGGGACCCCTCTTTGTCCCCAGGGCCCATTGTGACATCCTGGGGATCCCCCCTTGTCCCCAGGGCCCATTCTGACGTCCCAGGACCCCCCATTGTCCCCAGGGCCCATTGTGACGTCCCAGGACCCCCCATTGTCCCCAGGGCCCATTGTGACATCCTGGGGATCCCTCCTTATCTTCAGGACTCATTGTGATGTCCGAGGACCCCCCATTGTCCCCAGGGCCCATTGTGACATCCTCTGCACCCCCTTGTCCCCAGGGCCCATTGTGACATTCAGGGGACCCCTCTTTGTCCCCAGGGCCCATTGTGACATCCTGGGGATCCCTCCTTGTCCCCAGGGCCCATTGTGACATCCTGGGGACCCCTCCTTGTCACTGGGGACTCATTATGACACCATGGGGACCCCCCATGTCCTCAGGACTCATTGTCACATCCTGGACACCCCGCATTGTCCCCAGGGCCCATTGTGACATCCACTCCACCCCCTTGTCCCCAGGGCCCATTGTGACATTCAGGGGACCCCTCTTTGTCCCCAGGGCCCATTGTGACATCCTGGGGACCCCCCCCTTGTCCCCAGGGCCCATTGTGACGTCCCAGGACCCCCCATTGTCCCCAGGGCCCTGTGTGACATCCTGTGGATCCCTCCTTGTCCCCAGGGCCCATTGTGACGTCCCAGGACCCCCCATTGTCCCCAGGACCTATTGTGACATTCAGGGGACCCCTTTGTCACTGGGGCCCATTGTGACACCATGGGGACCCCTCCTTGTCACTGGGGACTCATTATGACACCATGGGGACCCCCCATGTCCTCAGGACTCATTGTCACATCCTGGACACCCCGCATTGTCCCCAGGGCCCATTGTGACATCCACTCCACCCCCTTGTCCCCAGGGCCCATTGTGACATTCAGGGGACCCCTCTTTGTCCCCAGGGCCCATTGTGACATCCTGGGGACCCCCCCCTTGTCCCCAGGGCCCATTGTGACGTCCCAGGACCCCCCATTGTCCCCAGGGCCCTGTGTGACATCCTGTGGATCCCTCCTTGTCCCCAGGGCCCATTGTGACGTCCCAGGACCCCCCATTGTCCCCAGGGCCCATTGTGATATGCTGGGGAGCCCTCTTTGTCCCCAGGGCCCATTGTGAAATTCAGGGGACCCCAACTTGTCCTCAGGGCCCATTCTGATATCCTGGGGACACTCTTTGTCCCCAGGGCCCATTGTGACATCCCAGGACCGCCTGTTGTCCCCAGGGCCCATTGTGATATCCTGAGGACCGCCCTTTGTCCCCAGGGCCCATTGTGACGTCCCAGGACCCCCCATTGTCCCCAGGGCCCATTGTGACATTCAGGGGCCCCCGTTTGTCATTGGGGCCCATTGTGAGATCCCAGGACCCCACATTGTCCCAAGGGCCCATTGTGACTTTCAGGGGACTCCACTTGTCTCCAGGACCCATTGTGACACTATAGGGACCCCCCCTTGTGCCCAGTGCCCATTGTGACACCGTGGGTACCACCCTTGTCCGCAGGGCCCATTGTGACATCCTGGGGACACCCCCTTGTCCCCAGGGCCCATTGTGACATTTTGGGAATCCCTCCTTGTCCCCAGGGCCCATTGTGATGTCCCAGGACCCCCCATTGTCCCCAGGGCCCATTGTGACATTCAGGGGACCCCTCTTTGTCCCCAGGGCCCATTGTGACATCCTGGGGACCCCTCCTTGTTCCCAGGGCCCACTGTGACGTCCCAGGACCCGCCATTGTCCCCAGGGCCCTGTGTGACATCCTGGGGTGCCCTCCTTGTCCCCAGGGCCCATTGTGACTTTCAGGGTACCCCACTTGTCCCCAGGACCCATTGTGACACTATAGGGACCCCCCCTTGTCCCCAGTGACCATTGTGACACCGTGAGTACCACCCTTGTCCGCAGGTCTCATTGTGACATCCCAGGACCCCCTATTGTCCCCAGGGCCCATGGTGACATCCTGGGGATGCCCTATTTCCCCAGGGCCCATTTTGACACCGTCGACACCCCCCTTTGTCCCCAGAGCCCATTGTGACATCCAGGGGACCCCCTTTGTCCTCAGGGCCCATTGTGGCACCATGAGGACCCTCTTTGTCACTGGGGCCCATTGTGACATCCCAGGACCCCCCCTGGTCCCCAGGGCCCATTGTGACATCCGGGGGACCCCCCTTGTCCTCAGGGTCCATTCTGACAGCCCAGGACCTTACTTTGTCCCCAGGGCCATTGCGATATCTGGGGGACCACCTTGTCCCCAGGGCCCATTGTGACACCATGGGGTCCCCCCTTTGTCCCCAGGGCCCATTGAAATGTCCCAGGACCACCCTTTGTCCCCAGGGTTCATTGTGACATCCTGGAGACCCCATTTGTCCCCACGGCCCATTGTGGCACCATGGGGACCCCGTTTGTCACTGGGGCCCATTGTGACGTCCCAGGCCCCCCCTTTGTCCCCAGGGTCCATTGTGACATCATGAGGACCCCCTTGTCCCCAGGGCCCATTGTGACATCCCACGACCCCCCTTTGTCCCCAGTGCTATTGTGAAATCCTGGGGACCCCTTTTGTCCCCAGGGCCCATTGTGGCACCATGGGGAACCCCTTTGTCACTGGGGGCCATTGTGACATTCCAGGATTCCACTTTGTCCCCAGGGCTCGTTCTGACACCTTGGGGACTCCCATTGTCCCCAAGGCCCATTGTGACATCCTGGGCAACCCCATTGTCCCCAGGGCCCATTGTGACATCCTGGGGATCCCTCCTTGTCCCTAGGGCCCATTGTGACGTCCCAGGACCCCCCATTGTCCCCAGGGCCCATTGTGACATTCAGGGGACCCCTCTTTGTCCCCAGGGCCCATTGTGACATCCTGGGGACCCCCCCTTGTTCCCAGGGCCCACTGTGACGTCCCAGGACCCGCCATTGTCCCCAGGGCCCTGTGTGACATCCTGGGGTGCCCTCCTTGTCCCCAGGGCCCATTGTGACTTTCAGGGTACCCCACTTGTCCCCAGGACCCATTGTGACACTATAGGGACCCCCCCTTGTGCCCAGTGACCATTGTGACACCGTGAGTACCACCCTTGTCCGCAGGTCTCATTGTGACATCCCAGGACCCCCTATTGTCCCCAGGGCCCATGGTGACATCCTGGGGATGCCCTATTTCCCCAGGGCCCATTTTGACACCGTCGACACCCCCCTTTGTCCCCAGAGCCCATTGTGACATCCAGGGGACCCCCTTTGTCCTCAGGGCCCATTGTGGCACCATGAGGACCCTCTTTGTCACTGGGGCCCATTGTGACATCCCAGGACCCCCCCTGGTCCCCAGGGCCCATTGTGACATCCGGGGGACCCCCCTTGTCCTCAGGGTCCATTCTGACAGCCCAGGACCTTACTTTGTCCCCAGGGCCATTGCGATATCTGGGGGACCACCTTGTCCCCAGGGCCCATTGTGACACCATGGGGTCCCCCCTTTGTCCCCAGGGCCCATTGAAATGTCCCAGGACCACCCTTTGTCCCCAGGGTTCATTGTGACATCCTGGAGACCCCATTTGTCCCCACGGCCCATTGTGGCACCATGGGGACCCCGTTTGTCACTGGGGCCCATTGTGACGTCCCAGGCCCCCCCTTTGTCCCCAGGGTCCATTGTGACATCATGAGGACCCCCTTGTCCCCAGGGCCCATTGTGACATCCCACGACCCCCCTTTGTCCCCAGTGCTATTGTGAAATCCTGGGGACCCCTTTTGTCCCCAGGGCCCATTGTGGCACCATGGGGAACCCCTTTGTCACTGGGGGCCATTGTGACATTCCAGGATTCCACTTTGTCCCCAGGGCTCGTTCTGACACCTTGGGGACTCCCATTGTCCCCAAGGCCCATTGTGACATCCTGGGCAACCCCATTGTCCCCAGGGCCCATTGTGACATCCTGGGGATCCCTCCTTGTCCCTAGGGCCCATTGTGACGTCCCAGGACCCCCCATTGTCCCCAGGGCCCATTGTGACATTCAGGGGACCCCTCTTTGTCCCCAGGGCCCATTGTGACATCCTGGGGACCCCCCCTTGTTCCCAGGGCCCACTGTGACGTCCCAGGACCCGCCATTGTCCCCAGGGCCCTGTGTGACATCCTGGGGTGCCCTCCTTGTCCCCAGGGCCCATTGTGACTTTCAGGGTACCCCACTTGTCCCCAGGACCCATTGTGACACTATAGGGACCCCCCCTTGTGCCCAGTGACCATTGTGACACCGTGAGTACCACCCTTGTCCGCAGGTCTCATTGTGACATCCCAGGACCCCCTATTGTCCCCAGGGCCCATGGTGACATCCTGGGGATGCCCTATTTCCCCAGGGCCCATTTTGACACCGTCGACACCCCCCTTTGTCCCCAGAGCCCATTGTGACATCCAGGGGACCCCCTTTGTCCTCAGGGCCCATTGTGGCACCA
This sequence comes from Patagioenas fasciata, assembly GCF_037038585.1. Classification (NCBI taxonomy): domain Eukaryota; kingdom Metazoa; phylum Chordata; class Aves; order Columbiformes; family Columbidae; genus Patagioenas; species Patagioenas fasciata. Next base: position 8,945,778 of record NC_092540.1, read on the forward strand.
TGAGGACCCTCTTTGTCACTGGGGCCCATTGTGACATCCCAGGACCCCCCCTGGTCCCCAGGGCCCATTGTGACATCCGGGGGACCCCCCTTGTCCTCAGGGTCCATTCTGACAGCCCAGGACCTTACTTTGTCCCCAGGGCCATTGCGATATCTGGGGGACCACCTTGTCCCCAGGGCCCATTGTGACACCATGGGGTCCCCCCTTTGTCCCCAGGGCCCATTGAAATGTCCCAGGACCACCCTTTGTCCCCAGGGTTCATTGTGACATCCTGGAGACCCCATTTGTCCCCACGGCCCATTGTGGCACCATGGGGACCCCGTTTGTCACTGGGGCCCATTGTGACGTCCCAGGCCCCCCCTTTGTCCCCAGGGTCCATTGTGACATCATGAGGACCCCCTTGTCCCCAGGGCCCATTGTGACATCCCACGACCCCCCTTTGTCCCCAGTGCTATTGTGAAATCCTGGGGACCCCTTTTGTCCCCAGGGCCCATTGTGGCACCATGGGGAACCCCTTTGTCACTGGGGGCCATTGTGACATTCCAGGATTCCACTTTGTCCCCAGGGCTCGTTCTGACACCTTGGGGACTCCCATTGTCCCCAAGGCCCATTGTGACATCCTGGGCAACCCCATTGTCCCCAGGGCCCATTGTGACATCCTGGGGATCCCTCCTTGTCCCTAGGGCCCATTGTGACGTCCCAGGACCCCCCATTGTCCCCAGGGCCCATTGTGACATTCAGGGGACCCCTCTTTGTCCCCAGGGCCCATTGTGACATCCTGGGGACCCCTCCTTGTTCCCAGGGCCCACTGTGACGTCCCAGGACCCGCCATTGTCCCCAGGGCCCTGTGTGACATCCTGGGGTGCCCTCCTTGTCCCCAGGGCCCATTGTGACTTTCAGGGTACCCCACTTGTCCCCAGGACCCATTGTGACACTATAGGGACCCCCCCTTGTGCCCAGTGACCATTGTGACACCGTGAGTACCACCCTTGTCCGCAGGGCTCATTGTGACATCCCAGGACCCCCTATTGTCCCCAGGGCCCATGGTGACATCCTGGGGATGCCCTATTTCCCCAGGGCCCATTTTGACACCGTCGACACCCCCCTTTGTCCCCAGAGCCCATTGTGACATCCAGGGGACCCCCTTTGTCCTCAGGGCCCATTGTGGCACCATGAGGACCCTCTTTGTCACTGGGGCCCATTGTGACATCCCAGGACCCCCCCTGGTCCCCAGGGCCCATTGTGACATCCGGGGGACCCCCCTTGTCCTCAGGGTCCATTCTGACAGCCCAGGACCTTACTTTGTCCCCAGGGCCATTGCGATATCTGGGGGACCACCTTGTCCCCAGGGCCCATTGTGACACCATGGGGTCCCCCCTTTGTCCCCAGGGCCCATTGAAATGTCCCAGGACCACCCTTTGTCCCCAGGGTTCATTGTGACATCCTGGAGACCCCATTTGTCCCCACGGCCCATTGTGGCACCATGGGGACCCCGTTTGTCACTGGGGCCCATTGTGACGTCCCAGGCCCCCCCTTTGTCCCCAGGGTCCATTGTGACATCATGAGGACCCCCTTGTCCCCAGGGCCCATTGTGACATCCCACGACCCCCCTTTGTCCCCAGTGCTATTGTGAAATCCTGGGGACCCCTTTTGTCCCCAGGGCCCATTGTGGCACCATGGGGAACCCCTTTGTCACTGGGGGCCATTGTGACATTCCAGGATTCCACTTTGTCCCCAGGGCTCGTTCTGACACCTTGGGGACTCCCATTGTCCCCAAGGCCCATTGTGACATCCTGGGCAACCCCACTGTCCCCAGGGCCCATTGTGACATCTGGGGGACGCCCTTGTCCCCAGGACCCATCGTGGCACCGTGGGGACCCTCCTTGTCACTTGGGCCCATTGTGACATTCAGGGGACCCCTCTTTGTCCCCAGGGCCCATTGTGACATCCTGGGGATCCCTCCTTGTCCCCAGGGCCCATTGTGATGTCCCAGGACCCCCCATTGTCCCCAGGGCCCATTGTGACATCCTCGGCACCCCCTTGTCCCCAGGGCCCATTTGACATTCAGGGGACCCACCATTGTCCCCAGGGCCCATTGTGACATCCAATGCACCCCCTTGTCCCCAGGGCCCATTGTGTCATTGAGGGGAACCCTCTTTGTCCCCAGGGCCCATTGTGACATCCTGGGGACCCCCCCTTGTCCCCAGGGCCCATTGTGACGTCCCAGGACCCCCCATTGTCCCCAGGGCCCTTTGTGACATCCTCTGCACCCCCTTGTCCCCAGGGCCCATTGTGACGTCCCAGGACCCCCCATTGTCCCCAGGGCCCATTGTGACATTCAGGGGACCCCCCTTTGTCCCCAGGGCCCATTCTGATACCGTGGGGACCCCCTTTGTCCCCAGGGCCCATTGTGACATGCTGGGGACGCTCTTTGTCCCCAGGGCCCATTGTGACATCCTGGGGACCCTCCTTGTCCCCAGAGCCCATTGTGACATCCAGGGGACCCCCTTTGTCCCCAGGGTCCATTGTGGCACCATGAGGACCCTCTTTGTCACTGGAGCCCATTGTGACATCCCATGACCCCCCTTTGTCCCCAGTGCTATTGTGAAATCCTGGGGACCCCTTTTGTCCCCAGGGCCCATTATGACACCATGGGGAACCCCTTTGTCACTGGGGGCCATTGTGACATTCCAGGATTCCACTTTGTCCCCAGGGCTCGTTCTGACACCTTGGGGACTCCCATTGTCCCCAGGGCCCATTGTGACATCCTGGGCAACCTCATTGTCCCCAGGGCCCGTTGTGACATCTGGGGGACGCCCTTGTCCCCAGGACCCATCGTGGCACCGTGGGGACCCTCCTTGTAACTTGGGCCCATTGTAATACCATGGGGACGCCCCCCTTTGTCCCCAGTGCCCATTGTGACATTCAGGGGACCCACCATTGTCCTCAGGGCCCATTGTGAGGTCCCAGGACCCCCCATTGTCCCCAGGGCCCATTGTGACATCCTGGGGTTCCCTCCTTGTCCCCAGGGCCCATTGTGACATCCCAGGACCCCCCATTGTCCCCAGGGCCCATTGTGACATTCAGGGGCCCCCGTTTGTCACTGGGGCCCATTGTGACATCCCAGGACCCCACATTGTCCCCAGGGCCCATTGTGACTTTCAGGGGACCCCACTTGTCCCCAGGACCCATTGTGACACTATAGGGACCCCCCCTTGTGCCCAGTGCCCATTGTGACACCCTGGGTACCACCCTTGTCCGCAGGGCCCATTGTGACATCCTGGGGACACCCCCTTGTCCCCAGGGCCCATTGTGACATCCTGGGGACACCTCCTTGTCCCCAGGGCCCATTGTGACGTCCCAGGACCCCCATTTTCCCCAGGGCCCATTGTGACATCCTCCGCACCCCCTTGTCCCCAGGACCCATTGTGACATTCAGGGGACCCCTCTTTGTCCCCAGGGCCCATTGTGACATCCTGGGGACCCCCCCTTGTTCCCAGGGCCCACTGTGACGTCCCAGGACCCGCCATTGTCCCCAGGGCCCTGTGTGACATCCTGGGGTGCCCTCCTTGTCCCCAGGGCCCATTGTGACTTTCAGGGTACCCCACTTGTCCCCAGGACCCATTGTGACACTATAGGGACCCCCCCTTGTCCCCAGTGACCATTGTGACACCGTGAGTACCACCCTTGTCCGCAGGTCTCATTGTGACATCCCAGGACCCCCTATTGTCCCCAGGGCCCATGGTGACATCCTGGGGATGCCCTATTTCCCCAGGGCCCATTTTGACACCGTCGACACCCCCCTTTGTCCCCAGAGCCCATTGTGACATCCAGGGGACCCCCTTTGTCCTCAGGGCCCATTGTGGCACCATGAGGACCCTCTTTGTCACTGGGGCCCATTGTGACATCCCAGGACCCCCCCTGGTCCCCAGGGCCCATTGTGACATCCGGGGGACCCCCCTTGTCCTCAGGGTCCATTCTGACAGCCCAGGACCTTACTTTGTCCCCAGGGCCATTGCGATATCTGGGGGACCACCTTGTCCCCAGGGCCCATTGTGACACCATGGGGTCCCCCCTTTGTCCCCAGGGCCCATTGAAATGTCCCAGGACCACCCTTTGTCCCCAGGGTTCATTGTGACATCCTGGAGACCCCATTTGTCCCCACGGCCCATTGTGGCACCATGGGGACCCCGTTTGTCACTGGGGCCCATTGTGACGTCCCAGGCCCCCCCTTTGTCCCCAGGGTCCATTGTGACATCATGAGGACCCCCTTGTCCCCAGGGCCCATTGTGACATCCCACGACCCCCCTTTGTCCCCAGTGCTATTGTGAAATCCTGGGGACCCCTTTTGTCCCCAGGGCCCATTGTGGCACCATGGGGAACCCCTTTGTCACTGGGGGCCATTGTGACATTCCAGGATTCCACTTTGTCCCCAGGGCTCGTTCTGACACCTTGGGGACTCCCATTGTCCCCAAGGCCCATTGTGACATCCTGGGCAACCCCATTGTCCCCAGGGCCCATTGTGACATCCTGGGGATCCCTCCTTGTCCCTAGGGCCCATTGTGACGTCCCAGGACCCCCCATTGTCCCCAGGGCCCATTGTGACATTCAGGGGACCCCTCTTTGTCCCCAGGGCCCATTGTGACATCCTGGGGACCCCCCCTTGTTCCCAGGGCCCACTGTGACGTCCCAGGACCCGCCATTGTCCCCAGGGCCCTGTGTGACATCCTGGGGTGCCCTCCTTGTCCCCAGGGCCCATTGTGACTTTCAGGGTACCCCACTTGTCCCCAGGACCCATTGTGACACTATAGGGACCCCCCCTTGTGCCCAGTGACCATTGTGACACCGTGAGTACCACCCTTGTCCGCAGGTCTCATTGTGACATCCCAGGACCCCCTATTGTCCCCAGGGCCCATGGTGACATCCTGGGGATGCCCTATTTCCCCAGGGCCCATTTTGACACCGTCGACACCCACCTTTGTCCCCAGAGCCCATTGTGACATCCAGGGGACCCCCTTTGTCCTCAGGGCCCATTGTGGCACCATGAGGACCCTCTTTGTCACTGGGGCCCATTGTGACATCCCAGGACCCCCCCTGGTCCCCAGGGCCCATTGTGACATCCGGGGGACCCCCCTTGTCCTCAGGGTCCATTCTGACAGCCCAGGACCTTACTTTGTCCCCAGGGCCATTGCGATATCTGGGGGACCACCTTGTCCCCAGGGCCCATTGTGACACCATGGGGTCCCCCCTTTGTCCCCAGGGCCCATTGAAATGTCCCAGGACCACCCTTTGTCCCCAGGGTTCATTGTGACATCCTGGAGACCCCATTTGTCCCCACGGCCCATTGTGGCACCATGGGGACCCCGTTTGTCACTGGGGCCCATTGTGACGTCCCAGGCCCCCCCTTTGTCCCCAGGGTCCATTGTGACATCATGAGGACCCCCTTGTCCCCAGGGCCCATTGTGACATCCCACGACCCCCCTTTGTCCCCAGTGCTATTGTGAAATCCTGGGGACCCCTTTTGTCCCCAGGGCCCATTGTGGCACCATGGGGAACCCCTTTGTCACTGGGGGCCATTGTGACATTCCAGGATTCCACTTTGTCCCCAGGGCTCGTTCTGACACCTTGGGGACTCCCATTGTCCCCAAGGCCCATTGTGACATCCTGGGCAACCCCATTGTCCCCAGGGCCCATTGTGACATCCTGGGGATCCCTCCTTGTCCCTAGGGCCCATTGTGACGTCCCAGGACCCCCCATTGTCCCCAGGGCCCATTGTGACATTCAGGGGACCCCTCTTTGTCCCCAGGGCCCATTGTGACATCCTGGGGACCCCTCCTTGTTCCCAGGGCCCACTGTGACGTCCCAGGACCCGCCATTGTCCCCAGGGCCCTGTGTGACATCCTGGGGTGCCCTCCTTGTCCCCAGGGCCCATTGTGACTTTCAGGGTACCCCACTTGTCCCCAGGACCCATTGTGACACTATAGGGACCCCCCCTTGTGCCCAGTGACCATTGTGACACCGTGAGTACCACCCTTGTCCGCAGGGCTCATTGTGACATCCCAGGACCCCCTATTGTCCCCAGGGCCCATGGTGACATCCTGGGGATGCCCTATTTCCCCAGGGCCCATTTTGACACCGTCGACACCCCCCTTTGTCCCCAGAGCCCATTGTGACATCCAGGGGACCCCCTTTGTCCTCAGGGCCCATTGTGGCACCATGAGGACCCTCTTTGTCACTGGGGCCCATTGTGACATCCCAGGACCCCCCCTGGTCCCCAGGGCCCATTGTGACATCCGGGGGACCCCCCTTGTCCTCAGGGTCCATTCTGACAGCCCAGGACCTTACTTTGTCCCCAGGGCCATTGCGATATCTGGGGGACCACCTTGTCCCCAGGGCCCATTGTGACACCATGGGGTCCCCCCTTTGTCCCCAGGGCCCATTGAAATGTCCCAGGACCACCCTTTGTCCCCAGGGTTCATTGTGACATCCTGGAGACCCCATTTGTCCCCACGGCCCATTGTGGCACCATGGGGACCCCGTTTGTCACTGGGGCCCATTGTGACGTCCCAGGCCCCCCCTTTGTCCCCAGGGTCCATTGTGACATCATGAGGACCCCCTTGTCCCCAGGGCCCATTGTGACATCCCACGACCCCCCTTTGTCCCCAGTGCTATTGTGAAATCCTGGGGACCCCTTTTGTCCCCAGGGCCCATTGTGGCACCATGGGGAACCCCTTTGTCACTGGGGGCCATTGTGACATTCCAGGATTCCACTTTGTCCCCAGGGCTCGTTCTGACACCTTGGGGACTCCCATTGTCCCCAAGGCCCATTGTGACATCCTGGGCAACCCCATTGTCCCCAGGGCCCATTGTGACATCCTGGGGATCCCTCCTTGTCCCTAGGGCCCATTGTGACGTCCCAGGACCCCCCATTGTCCCCAGGGCCCATTGTGACATTCAGGGGACCCCTCTTTGTCCCCAGGGCCCATTGTGACATCCTGGGGACCCCCCCTTGTTCCCAGGGCCCACTGTGACGTCCCAGGACCCGCCATTGTCCCCAGGGCCCTGTGTGACATCCTGGGGTGCCCTCCTTGTCCCCAGGGCCCATTGTGACTTTCAGGGTACCCCACTTGTCCCCAGGACCCATTGTGACACTATAGGGACCCCCCCTTGTGCCCAGTGACCATTGTGACACCGTGAGTACCACCCTTGTCCGCAGGTCTCATTGTGACATCCCAGGACCCCCTATTGTCCCCAGGGCCCATGGTGACATCCTGGGGATGCCCTATTTCCCCAGGGCCCATTTTGACACCGTCGACACCCCCCTTTGTCCCCAGAGCCCATTGTGACATCCAGGGGACCCCCTTTGTCCTCAGGGCCCATTGTGGCACCATGAGGACCCTCTTTGTCACTGGGGCCCATTGTGACATCCCAGGACCCCCCCTGGTCCCCAGGGCCCATTGTGACATCCGGGGGACCCCCCTTGTCCTCAGGGTCCATTCTGACAGCCCAGGACCTTACTTTGTCCCCAGGGCCATTGCGATATCTGGGGGACCACCTTGTCCCCAGGGCCCATTGTGACACCATGGGGTCCCCCCTTTGTCCCCAGGGCCCATTGAAATGTCCCAGGACCACCCTTTGTCCCCAGGGTTCATTGTGACATCCTGGAGACCCCATTTGTCCCCACGGCCCATTGTGGCACCATGGGGACCCCGTTTGTCACTGGGGCCCATTGTGACGTCCCAGGCCCCCCCTTTGTCCCCAGGGTCCATTGTGACATCATGAGGACCCCCTTGTCCCCAGGGCCCATTGTGACATCCCACGACCCCCCTTTGTCCCCAGTGCTATTGTGAAATCCTGGGGACCCCTTTTGTCCCCAGGGCCCATTGTGGCACCATGGGGAACCCCTTTGTCACTGGGGGCCATTGTGACATTCCAGGATTCCACTTTGTCCCCAGGGCTCGTTCTGACACCTTGGGGACTCCCATTGTCCCCAAGGCCCATTGTGACATCCTGGGCAACCCCATTGTCCCCAGGGCCCATTGTGACATCCTGGGGATCCCTCCTTGTCCCTAGGGCCCATTGTGACGTCCCAGGACCCCCCATTGTCCCCAGGGCCCATTGTGACATTCAGGGGACCCCTCTTTGTCCCCAGGGCCCATTGTGACATCCTGGGGACCCCTCCTTGTTCCCAGGGCCCACTGTGACGTCCCAGGACCCGCCATTGTCCCCAGGGCCCTGTGTGACATCCTGGGGTGCCCTCCTTGTCCCCAGGGCCCATTGTGACTTTCAGGGTACCCCACTTGTCCCCAGGACCCATTGTGACACTATAGGGACCCCCCCTTGTGCCCAGTGACCATTGTGACACCGTGAGTACCACCCTTGTCCGCAGGGCTCATTGTGACATCCCAGGACCCCCTATTGTCCCCAGGGCCCATGGTGACATCCTGGGGATGCCCTATTTCCCCAGGGCCCATTTTGACACCGTCGACACCCCCCTTTGTCCCCAGAGCCCATTGTGACATCCAGGGGACCCCCTTTGTCCTCAGGGCCCATTGTGGCACCATGAGGACCCTCTTTGTCACTGGGGCCCATTGTGACATCCCAGGACCCCCCCTGGTCCCCAGGGCCCATTGTGACATCCGGGGGACCCCCCTTGTCCTCAGGGTCCATTCTGACAGCCCAGGACCTTACTTTGTCCCCAGGGCCATTGCGATATCTGGGGGACCACCTTGTCCCCAGGGCCCATTGTGACACCATGGGGTCCCCCCTTTGTCCCCAGGGCCCATTGAAATGTCCCAGGACCACCCTTTGTCCCCAGGGTTCATTGTGACATCCTGGAGACCCCATTTGTCCCCACGGCCCATTGTGGCACCATGGGGACCCCGTTTGTCACTGGGGCCCATTGTGACGTCCCAGGCCCCCCCTTTGTCCCCAGGGTCCATTGTGACATCATGAGGACCCCCTTGTCCCCAGGGCCCATTGTGACATCCCACGACCCCCCTTTGTCCCCAGTGCTATTGTGAAATCCTGGGGACCCCTTTTGTCCCCAGGGCCCATTGTGGCACCATGGGGAACCCCTTTGTCACTGGGGGCCATTGTGACATTCCAGGATTCCACTTTGTCCCCAGGGCTCGTTCTGACACCTTGGGGACTCCCATTGTCCCCAAGGCCCATTGTGACATCCTGGGCAACCCCACTGTCCCCAGGGCCCATTGTGACATCTGGGGGACGCCCTTGTCCCCAGGACCCATCGTGGCACCGTGGGGACCCTCCTTGTCACTTGGGCCCATTGTGACACAATGGGGACCCCCCCTTTATCCCCAGTGCCCATTGTGACATCCTGCGGACCCCCCTTTGTCCCCAGGGACCATTTTGACATTCAGGGGACCCACCATTGTCCTCAGGGCCCATTGTGAGGTCCCAGGACCCCCCATTGTCCCCAGGCCCCATTGTGACATCCTCGGCACTCCCTTGTCCCCAGGGTCCATTGTGACACTATGGGGACCCCCCCTTGTGCCCAGGGCCCATTGTGACACCGTGGGTACCACCCATGTCCCCAGGGCTCATTGTGACATCCCAGGACCCCCCATTGTCCCCAGGGCCCATTGTGACATTCGGGGGACCCCCCTTGTCCCCAGGGCCCATTCTGACACCGTGGGGACCCCCTTTGTCCCCAGGGCCCATTGTGATATCCTGGGGACCCCCTTTGTCCCAAGACTTCATTGTGACATCCTAGGGTCCCCCCTTGTCCTCAGGGTCCATTGTGACAGCCCAGGACCTTACATTGTCCCCAGGGCCCATTGTGACGTCCCAGGACCCCCCATTGTCCCCAGGGCCCATTGTGACATCCTCGGCACGCCCTTGTCCCCAGGGCCCATTGTGATATCCCAGGACCTCCCATTGTCCCCAGGGCCCATTGTGACACTATGGGGACCCCCCCTTGTGCCCAGGGCCCATTGTGACACCGTGGGTACCACCGATGTCCCCAGGGCTCATTGTGACATCCCAGGACCCCCCATTGTCCCCAGGGCCCATTGTGACATTCGGGGGACCCCCCTTGTCCCCAGGGCCCATTCTGACACCGTGGGGACCCCCCTTGTCCCCAGGGCCCATTGTGATATCCTGGGCACCCCCTTTGTCCCAAGACTTCATTGTGACATCCTGGGGTCCCCCCCTGTCCTCAGGGTCCATTGTGACAGCCCAGGACCTTACATTGTCCCCAGGGCCCATTGTGACGTCCCAGGACCCCCCATTGTCCCCAGGGCCCATTGTGACATCCTCAGCACGCCCTTGTCCCCAGGGCCCATTGTGATATCCCAGGACCTCCCATTGTCCCCAGGGCCCATTGTGACATCCTCGGCACGCCCTTGTCCCCAGGGCCCATTGTGACATCCTGGGGACCCCCCCTTGTCCCCAGGGCCCATTGTGACGTCCCAGGACCCCCCATTGTCCCCAGGGCCCATTGTGACATCCTGGGGATCCCTCCTTGTCCCCAGGGCCTATTGTGATGTCCCAGGACCCCCCATTGTCCCCAGGGCCCATTGTGACATCCACTGCACCCCCTTGTCCCCAGGGCCCATTGTGACATTCAGGGGACCCCTCTTTGTCCCCAGGGCCCATTGTGACATCCTGGGGATCCCTCCTTGTCCCCAGGGCCCATTGTGATGTCCCAGGACCCCCCATTGTCCCCAGGGCCCATTGTGACATCCTCTGCACCCCCTTGTCCCCAGGGCCCATTGTGACATCCTGGGGACCCCCCCTTGTCCCCAGGGCCCATTGTGACATCCTGGGGACCCCCCCTTGTCCCCAGGGCCCATTGTGACGTCCCAGGACCCCCCATTGTCCCCAGGGCCCATTGTGACATCCTGGGGATCCCTCCTTGTCCCCTGGGCCCATTGTGACGTCCCAGGACCCTCCATTGTCCCCAGGACCTATTGTGACATTCAGGGGACCCCCTTTGTCACTGGGGCCCATTGTGACACCATGGAGACCCCCGCTTGTCCTCCGGGTCCATTGTGACATCCTGGGTACCCCCCATTTTCCCCAGGGCCTATTGTGACATCCTGGCCATCCCCTTCCTCCCAGGGCCCGTTGTGGCACCATGGGGACACCCCCTTTGTCCCCAGGGCCCATTGTGACATCCCAGGACCCCCCTTTGTCCCCAGGGCCCATTGTAGCACCATGGGGACCCCCTTTGACCCCAGGGCCCATTGTGGCACTATGGCAACCCCTTTTGTCCCCAGGGCCCATTGTGCCATTCTTGGACCCCACTTTGTCCCCAGGGCCTATTGTGACACCATGGGGACCCCTCCTTGTCACTGGGGACCCATTGTGACACCATGGGGACCCCCCCTTGTCCTCATGACTCATTCTGATATCCTGGACACCCCCCATTGTCCCCAGGGCCCATTGTGACATCCACTGCACCCCCCTGTCCCCAGGACCCATTGTGACATTCAGGGGACCCCTCTTTGTCCCCAGGGCCCATTGTGACATCCTGGGGATCCCCCCTTGTCCCCAGGGCCCATTGTGACGTCCCAGGACCCCCCATTGTCCCCAGGGCCCATTGTGACATCCTGGGGATCCCTCCTTATCTTCAGGACCCATTGTGATGTCCGAGGACCCCCCATTGTCCCCAGGGCCCATTGTGACATCCTCTGCACCCCCTTGTCCCCAGGGCCCATTGTGACATTCAGGGGACCCCTCTTTGTCCCCAGGGCCCATTGTGACATCCTGGGGATCCCTCCTTGTCCCCAGGGCCCATTGTGACATCCTGGGGACCCCATTGTCCCCAGGGCCCATTGTGACATCCCAGGACCGCCTGTTGTCCCCAGGGCCCATTGTGATATCCTGAGGACCGCCCTTTGTCCCCAGGGCCCATTGTGACGTCCCAGGACCCCCCATTGTCCCCAGGGCCCATTGTGACATTCAGGGGCCCCCGTTTGTCATTGGGGCCCATTGTGAGATCCCAGGACCCCACATTGTCCCAAGGGCCCATTGTGGCTTTCAGGGGACTCCACTTGTCCCCAGGACCCATTGTGACACTATAGGGACCCCCCCTTGTGCCCAGTGCCCATTGTGACACCGTGGGTACCACCCTTGTCCGCAGGGCCCATTGTGACATCCTGGGGACACCCCCTTGTCCCCAGGGCCCATTGTGACATTTTGGGAATCCCTCCTTGTCCCCAGGGCCCATTGTGATGTCCCAGGACCCCCCATTGTCCCCAGGGCCCATTGTGACATCCACTGCACCCCCTTGTCCCCAGGGCCCATTGTGACATTCAGGAGACCCCTCTTTGTCCCCAGGGCCCATTGTGACATCCTGGGGATCCCTCCTTGTCCCCAGGGCCCATTGTGATGTCCCAGGACCCCCCATTGTCCCCAGGGCCCATTGTAACATCCTCTGCACCCCCTTGTCCCCAGGGCCCATTGTGACATTCAGGGGACCCCTCTTTGTCCCCAGGGCCCATTGTGACATCCTGGGGACCCCCCCTTGTTCCCAGGGCCCACTGTGACGTCCCAGGACCCGCCATTGTCCCCAGGGCCCTGTGTGACATCCTGGGGTGCCCTCCTTGTCCCCAGGGCCCATTGTGACATCCTGGGGACCCCCCCTTGTCCCCAGGGCCCATTGTGACATCCTGGGGACCCCCCCTTGTCCCCAGGGCCCATTGTGACGTCCCAGGACCCCCCATTGTCCCCAGGGCCCATTGTGACATCCTGGGGATCCCTCCTTGTCCCCTGGGCCCATTGTGACGTCCCAGGACCCTCCATTGTCCCCAGGACCTATTGTGACATTCAGGGGACCCCCTTTGTCACTGGGGCCCATTGTGACACCATGGAGACCCCCGCTTGTCCTCCGGGTCCATTGTGACATCCTGGGTACCCCCCATTTTCCCCAGGGCCTATTGTGACATCCTGGCCATCCCCTTCCTCCCAGGGCCCGTTGTGGCACCATGGGGACACCCCCTTTGTCCCCAGGGCCCATTGTGACATCCCAGGACCCCCCTTTGTCCCCAGGGCCCATTGTAGCACCATGGGGACCCCCTTTGACCCCAGGGCCCATTGTGGCACTATGGCAACCCCTTTTGTCCCCAGGGCCCATTGTGCCATTCTTGGACCCCACTTTGTCCCCAGGGCCTATTGTGACACCATGGGGACCCCTCCTTGTCACTGGGGACCCATTGTGACACCATGGGGACCCCCCCTTGTCCTCATGACTCATTCTGATATCCTGGACACCCCCCATTGTCCCCAGGGCCCATTGTGACATCCACTGCACCCCCCTGTCCCCAGGACCCATTGTGACATTCAGGGGACCCCTCTTTGTCCCCAGGGCCCATTGTGACATCCTGGGGATCCCCCCTTGTCCCCAGGGCCCATTGTGACGTCCCAGGACCCCCCATTGTCCCCAGGGCCCATTGTGACATCCTGGGGATCCCTCCTTATCTTCAGGACCCATTGTGATGTCCGAGGACCCCCCATTGTCCCCAGGGCCCATTGTGACATCCTCTGCACCCCCTTGTCCCCAGGGCCCATTGTGACATTCAGGGGACCCCTCTTTGTCCCCAGGGCCCATTGTGACATCCTGGGGATCCCTCCTTGTCCCCAGGGCCCATTGTGACATCCTGGGGACCCCATTGTCCCCAGGGCCCATTGTGACATCCCAGGACCGCCTGTTGTCCCCAGGGCCCATTGTGATATCCTGAGGACCGCCCTTTGTCCCCAGGGCCCATTGTGACGTCCCAGGACCCCCCATTGTCCCCAGGGCCCATTGTGACATTCAGGGGCCCCCGTTTGTCATTGGGGCCCATTGTGAGATCCCAGGACCCCACATTGTCCCAAGGGCCCATTGTGGCTTTCAGGGGACTCCACTTGTCCCCAGGACCCATTGTGACACTATAGGGACCCCCCCTTGTGCCCAGTGCCCATTGTGACACCGTGGGTACCACCCTTGTCCGCAGGGCCCATTGTGACATCCTGGGGACACCCCCTTGTCCCCAGGGCCCATTGTGACATTTTGGGAATCCCTCCTTGTCCCCAGGGCCCATTGTGATGTCCCAGGACCCCCCATTGTCCCCAGGGCCCATTGTGACATCCACTGCACCCCCTTGTCCCCAGGGCCCATTGTGACATTCAGGAGACCCCTCTTTGTCCCCAGGGCCCATTGTGACATCCTGGGGATCCCTCCTTGTCCCCAGGGCCCATTGTGATGTCCCAGGACCCCCCATTGTCCCCAGGGCCCATTGTAACATCCTCTGCACCCCCTTGTCCCCAGGGCCCATTGTGACATTCAGGGGACCCCTCTTTGTCCCCAGGGCCCATTGTGACATCCTGGGGACCCCCCCTTGTTCCCAGGGCCCACTGTGACGTCCCAGGACCCGCCATTGTCCCCAGGGCCCTGTGTGACATCCTGGGGTGCCCTCCTTGTCCCCAGGGCCCATTGTGACTTTCAGGGGACCCCACTTGTCCCCAGGACCCATTGTGACACTATAGGGACCCCCCCTTGTGCCCAGTGACCATTGTGACACCGTGAGTACCACCCTTGTCCGCAGGGCTCATTGTGACATCCCAGGACCCCCTATTGTCCCCAGGGCCCATGGTGACATCCTGGGGACGCCCCATTTCCCCAGGGCCCATTTTGACACCGTCGACACCCCCCTTTGTCCCCAGAGCCCATTGTGACATCCAGGGGACCCCCTTTGTCCTCAGGGCCCATTGTGGCACTATGGCAACCCCTTTTGTCCCCAGGGCCCATTGTGACATTCTTGGACCCCACTTTGTCCGCAGGGCCTATTGTGACACCATGGGGACCCCTCCTTGTCACTGGGGACCCATTGTGACACCATGGGGACCCCCCCTTGTCCTCATGACTCATTCTGATATCCTGGACACCCCCCATTGTCCCCAGGGCCCATTGTGACATCCACTGCACCCCCCTGTCCCCAGGACCCATTGTGACATTCAGGGGACCCCTCTTTGTCCCCAGGGCCCATTGTGACATCCTGGGGATCCCCCCTTGTCCCCAGGGCCCATTGTGACGTCCCAGGACCCCCCATTGTCCCCAGGGCCCATTGTGACGTCCCAGGACCCCCCATTGTCCCCAGGGCCCATTGTGACATCCTGGGGATCCCTCCTTATCTTCAGGACTCATTGTGATGTCCGAGGACCCCCCATTGTCCCCAGGGCCCATTGTGACATCCTCTGCACCCTCTTGTCCCCAGGGCCCATTGTGACATTCAGGGGACCCCTCTTTGTCCCCAGGGCCCATTGTGACATCCTGGGGATCCCTCCTTGTCCCCAGGGCCCATTGTGACATCCTGGAGATCCCTCCTTGTCCCCAGGGCCCATTGTGACGTCCCAGGACCCCCCATTGTCCCCAGGACCTATTGTGACATTCAGGGGACCCCCATTGTCACTGGGGCCCATTGTGACACCATGGGGACCCCTCCTTGTCACTGGGGACTCATTATGACACCATGGGGACCCCCCATGTCCTCAGGACTCATTGTCACATCCTGGACACCCCGCATTGTCCCCAGGGCCCATTGTGACATCCACTCCACCCCCTTGTCCCCAGGGCCCATTGTGACATTCAGGGGACCCCTCTTTGTCCCCAGGGCCCATTGTGACATCCTGGGGACCCCCCCTTGTCCCCAGGGCCCATTGTGACGTCCCAGGACCCCCCATTGTCCCCAGGGCCCTGTGTGACATCCTGTGGATCCCTCCTTGTCCCCAGGGCCCATTGTGACGTCCCAGGACCCCCCATTGTCCCCAGGGCCCATTGTGATATGCTGGGGAGCCCTCTTTGTCCCCAGGGCCCATTGTGAAATTCAGGGGACCCCAACTTGTCCTCAGGGCCCATTCTGATATCCTGGGGACACTCTTTGTCCCCAGGGCCCATTGTGACATCCCAGGACCGCCTGTTGTCCCCAGGGCCCATTGTGATATCCTGAGGACCGCCCTTTGTCCCCAGGGCCCATTGTGACGTCCCAGGACCCCCCATTGTCCCCAGGGCCCATTGTGACATTCAGGGGCCCCCGTTTGTCATTGGGGCCCATTGTGAGATCCCAGGACCCCCCATTGTCCCAAGGGCCCATTGTGACTTTCAGGGGACTCCACTTGTCTCCAGGACCCATTGTGACACTATAGGGACCCCCCCTTGTGCCCAGTGCCCATTGTGACACCGTGGGTACCACCCTTGTCCGCAGGGCCCATTGTGACATCCTGGGGACACCCCCTTGTCCCCAGGGCCCATTGTGACATTTTGGGAATCCCTCCTTGTCCCCAGAGCCCATTGTGATGTCCCAGGACCCCCCATTGTCCCCAGGGCCCATTGTGACATCCAC
Source organism: Patagioenas fasciata (assembly GCF_037038585.1). Lineage (NCBI taxonomy): Eukaryota > Metazoa > Chordata > Aves > Columbiformes > Columbidae > Patagioenas > Patagioenas fasciata. The sequence continues at coordinate 8,962,124 of NC_092540.1, forward strand.
TGCACCCCCTTGTCCCCAGGGCCCATTGTGACATTCAGGGGACCCCTCTTTGTCCCCAGGGCCCATTGTGACATCCTGGGGATCCCTCCTTGTCCCCAGGGCCCATTGTGATGTCCCAGGACCCCCCATTGTCCCCAGGGCCCATTGTGACATCCTCGGCACCCCCTTGTCCCCAGGGCCCATTGTGACATTCAGGGGACCCACCATTGTCCCCAGGGCCCATTGTGACATCCTGGGGACCCCCCCTTGTCCCCAGGGCCCATTGTGACGTCCCAGGACCCGACATTGTCCCCAGGGCCCATTGTGACATCCTCTGCACCCCCTTGTCCCCAGGGCCCATTGTGACGTCCCAGGACCCCCCATTGTCCCCAGGGCCCATTGTGACATTCAGGGGACCCCCCTTTGTCCCCAGGGCCCATTCTGATACCGTGGGGACCCCCTTTGTCCCCAGGGCCCATTGTGACATGCTGGGGACGCTCTTTGTCCCCAGGGCCCATTGTGACATCCTGGGGACCCTCCTTGTCCCCAGAGCCCATTGTGACATCCAGGGGACCCCCTTTGTCCCCAGGGCCCATTGTGGCACCATGAGGACCCTCTTTGTCACTGGAGCCCATTGTGACATCCCATGACCCCCCTTTGTCCCCAGTGCTATTGTGAAATCCTGGGGACCCCTTTTGTCCCCAGGGCCCATTATGACACCATGGGGAACCCCTTTGTCACTGGGGGCCATTGTGACATTCCAGGATTCCACTTTGTCCCCAGGGCTCGTTCTGACACCTTGGGGACTCCCATTGTCCCCAGGGCCCATTGTGACATCCTGGGCAACCTCATTGTCCCCAGGGCCCGTTGTGACATCTGGGGGACGCCCTTGTCCCCAGGACCCATCGTGGCACCGTGGGGACCCTCCTTGTCACTTGGGCCCATTGTAATACCATGGGGACGCCCCCCTTTGTCCCCAGTGCCCATTGTGACATTCAGGGGACCCACCATTGTCCTCAGGGCCCATTGTGAGGTCCCAGGACCCCCCATTGTCCCCAGGGCCCATTGTGACATCCTGGGGATCCCTCCTTGTCCCCAGGGCCCATTGTGACGTCCCAGGACCCCTCATTGTCCCCAGGGCCCATTGTGACATTCAGGGGCCCCCGTTTGTCACTGGGGCCCATTGTGACATCCCAGGACCCCACATTGTCCCCAGGGCCCATTGTGACTTTCAGGGGACCCCACTTGTCCCCAGGACCCATTGTGACACTATAGGGACCCCCCCTTGTGCCCAGTGCCCATTGTGACACCCTGGGTACCACCCTTGTCCGCAGGGCCCATTGTGACATCCTGGGGACACCCCCTTGTCCCCAGGGCCCATTGTGACATCCTGGGGACACCTCCTTGTCCCCAGGGCCCATTGTGACGTCCCAGGACCCCCATTTTCCCCAGGGCCCATTGTGACATCCTCGGCACCCCCTTGTCTCCAGGGCCCATTGTGACATTCAGGGGACCCCTCTTTGTCCCCAGGGCCCATTGTGACATCCTGGGGACCCCCCCTTGTTCCCAGGGCCCACTGTGACGTCCCAGGACCCGCCATTGTCCCCAGGGCCCTGTGTGACATCCTGGGGTGCCCTCCTTGTCCCCAGGGCCCATTGTGACTTTCAGGGTACCCCACTTGTCCCCAGGACCCATTGTGACACTATAGGGACCCCCCCTTGTGCCCAGTGACCATTGTGACACCGTGAGTACCACCCTTGTCCGCAGGGCTCATTGTGACATCCCAGGACCCCCTATTGTCCCCAGGGCCCATGGTGACATCCTGGGGATGCCCTATTTCCCCAGGGCCCATTTTGACACCGTCGACACCCCCCTTTGTCCCCAGAGCCCATTGTGACATCCAGGGGACCCCCTTTGTCCTCAGGGCCCATTGTGGCACCATGAGGACCCTCTTTGTCACTGGGGCCCATTGTGACATCCCAGGACCCCCCCTGGTCCCCAGGGCCCATTGTGACATCCGGGGGACCCTCCTTGTCCTCAGGGTCCATTCTGACAGCCCAGGACCTTACTTTGTACCCAGGGCCATTGCGATATCTGGGGGACCACCTTGTCCCCAGGGCCCATTGTGACACCATGGGGTCCCCCCTTTGTCCCCAGGGCCCATTGAAATGTCCCAGGACCACCCTTTGTCCCCAGGGTTCATTGTGACATCCTGGAGACCCCATTTGTCCCCACGGCCCATTGTGGCACCATGGGGACCCCGTTTGTCACTGGGGCCCATTGTGACGTCCCAGGCCCCCCCTTTGTCCCCAGGGTCCATTGTGACATCATGAGGACCCCCTTGTCCCCAGGGCCCATTGTGACATCCCACGACCCCCCTTTGTCCCCAGTGCTATTGTGAAATCCTGGGGACCCCTTTTGTCCCCAGGGCCCATTGTGGCACCATGGGGAACCCCTTTGTCACTGGGGGCCATTGTGACATTCCAGGATTCCACTTTGTCCCCAGGGCTCGTTCTGACACCTTGGGGACTCCCATTGTCCCCAAGGCCCATTGTGACATCCTGGGCAACCCCACTGTCCCCAGGGCCCATTGTGACATCTGGGGGACGCCCTTGTCCCCAGGACCCATCGTGGCACCGTGGGGACCCTCCTTGTCACTTGGGCCCATTGTGACACAATGGGGACCCCCCCTTTATCCCCAGTGCCCATTGTGACATCCTGCGGACCCCCCTTTGTCCCCAGGGACCATTTTGACATTCAGGGGACCCACCATTGTCCTCAGGGCCCATTGTGAGGTCCCAGGACCCCCCATTGTCCCCAGGGCCCATTGTGACATCCTCGGCACTCCCTTGTCCCCAGGGTCCATTGTGACACTATGGGGACCCCCCCTTGTGCCCAGGGCCCATTGTGACACCGTGGGTACCACCCATGTCCCCAGGGCTCATTGTGACATCCCAGGACCCCCCATTGTCCCCAGGGCCCATTGTGACATTCGGGGGAGCCCCTTGTCCCCAGGGCCCATTCTGACACCGTGGGGACCCCCTTTGTCCCCAGGGCCCATTGTGATATCCTGGGGACCCCCTTTGTCCCAAGACTTCATTGTGACATCCTGGAGTCCCCCCTTGTCCTCAGGGTCCATTGTGACAGCCCAGGACCTTACATTGTCCCCAGGGCCCATTGTGACGTCCCAGGACCCCCCATTGTCCCCAGGGCCCATTGTGACATCCTCGGCACGCCCTTGTCCCCAGGGCCCATTGTGATATCCCAGGACCTCCCATTGTCCCCAGGGCCCATTGTGACACTATGGGGACCCCCCCTTGTGCCCAGGGCCCATTGTGACACCGTGGGTACCACCGATGTCCCCAGGGCTCATTGTGACATCCCAGGACCCCCCATTGTCCCCAGGGCCCATTGTGACATTCGGGGGACCCCCCTTGTCCCCAGGGCCCATTCTGACACCGTGGGGACCCCCCTTGTCCCCAGGACCCATTGTGATATCCTGGGCACCCCCTTTGTCCCAAGACTTCATTGTGACATCCTGGGGTCCCCCCCTGTCCTCAGGGTCCATTGTGACAGCCCAGGACCTTACATTGTCCCCAGGGCCCATTGTGACGTCCCAGGACCCCCCATTGTCCCCAGGGCCCATTGTGACATCCTCGGCACGCCCTTGTCCCCAGGGCCCATTGTGATATCCCAGGACCTCCCATTGTCCCCAGGGCCCATTGTGACATCCTCGGCACGCCCTTGTCCCCAGGGCCCATTGTGACATCCTGGGGACCCCCCCTTGTCCCCAGGGCCCATTGTGACGTCCCAGGACCCCCCATTGTCCCCAGGGCCCATTGTGACATTCCAGGGACGCCCTTGTCCCCAGGGCCCATTGTGATATCCCAGGACCTCCCATTGTCCCCAGGGCCCATTGTGACATCCTCGGCACGCCCTTGTCCCCAGGGCCCATTGTGACATCCTGGGGACCCCCCCTTGTCCCCAGGGCCCATTGTGACGTCCCAGGACCCCCCATTGTCCCCAGGGCCCATTGTGACATCCTGGGGATCCCTCCTTGTCCCCAGGGCCTATTGTGATGTCCCAGGACCCCCCATTGTCCCCAGGGCCCATTGTGACATCCACTGCAACCCCTTGTCCCCAGGGCCCATTGTGACATTCAGGGGACCCCTCTTTGTCCCCAGGGCCCATTGTGACATCCTGGGGATCCCTCCTTGTCCCCAGGGCCCATTGTGATGTCCCAGGACCCCCCATTGTCCCCAGGGCCCATTGTGACATCCTCTGCACCCCCTTGTCCCCAGGGCCCATTGTGACATCCTGGGGACCCCCCCTTGTCCCCAGGGCCCATTGTGACATCCTGGGGACCCCCCCTTGTCCCCAGGGCCCATTGTGACGTCCCAGGACCCTCCATTGTCCCCAGGACCTATTGTGACATTCAGGGGACCCCCTTTGTCACTGGGGCCCATTGTGACACCATGGAGACCCCCGCTTGTCCTCCGGGTCCATTGTGACATCCTGGGTACCCCCCATTTTCCCCAGGGCCTATTGTGACATCCTGTCCGTCCCCTTCCTCCCAGGGCCCGTTGTGGCACCATGGGGACACCCCCTTTGTCCCCAGGGCCCATTGTGACATCCCAGGACCCCCCTTTGTCCCCAGGGCCCATTGTAGCACCATGGGGACCCCCTTTGACCCCAGGGCCCATTGTGGCACCATGGCAACCCCTTTTGTCCCCAGGGCCCATTGTGACATTCTTGGACCCCACTTTGTCCCCAGGGCCTATTGTGACACCATGGGGACCCCTCCTTGTCACTGGGGACCCATTGTGACACCATGGGGACCCCCCCTTGTCCTCATGACTCATTCTGATATGATGGACACCCCCCATTGTCCCCAGGGCCCATTGTGACATCCACTGCACCCCCCTGTCCCCAGGACCCATTGTGACATTCAGGGGACCCCTCTTTGTCCCCAGGGCCCATTGTGACATCCTGGGGATCCCCCCTTGTCCCCAGGGCCCATTGTGACGTCCCAGGACCCCCCATTGTCCCCAGGGCCCATTGTGACATCCTGGGGATCCCTCCTTATCTTCAGGACCCATTGTGATGTCCGAGGACCCCCCATTGTCCCCAGGGCCCATTGTGACATCCTCTGCACCCCCTTGTCCCCAGGGCCCATTGTGACATTCAGGGGACCCCTCTTTGTCCCCAGGGCCCATTGTGACATCCTGGGGATCCCTCCTTGTCCCCAGGGCCCATTGTGACATCCTGGAGATCCCTCCTTGTCCCCAGGGCCCATTGTGACATCCTGGGGATCCCTCCTTGTCCCCAGGGCCCATTGTGACATCCTGGAGATCCCTCCTTGTCCCCAGGGCCCATTGTGACGTCCCAGGACCCCCTATTGTCCCCAGGACCTATTGTGACATTCAGGGGACTCCCTTTGTCACTGGGGCCCATTGTGACACCATGGGGACCCCTCCTTGTCACTGGGGACTCATTATGACACCATGGGGACCCCCCATGTCCTCAGGACTCATTCTCACATCCTGGACACCCCGCATTGTCCCCAGGGCCCATTGTGACATCCACTCCACCCCCTTGTCCCCAGGGCCCATTGTGACATTCAGGGGACCCCTCTTTGTCCCCAGGGCCCATTGTGACATCCTGGGGACCCCCCCTTGTCCCCAGGGCCCATTGTGACGTCCCAGGACCCCCCATTGTCCCCAGGGCCCTGTGTGACATCCTGTGGATCCCTCCTTGTCCCCAGGGCCCATTGTGACGTCCCAGGACGCCCCATTGTCCCCAGGGCCCATTGTGATATGCTGGGGAGCCCTCTTTGTCCCCAGGGCCCATTGTGAAATTCAGGGGACCCCAACTTGTCCTCAGGGCCCATTCTGATATCCTGGGGACACTCTTTGTCCCCAGGGCCCATTGTGACATCCCAGGACCGCCTGTTGTCCCCAGGGCCCATTGTGACATCCTGGGGACCCCATTGTCCCCAGGGCCCATTGTGACATCCCAGGACCGCCTGTTGTCCCCAGGGCCCATTGTGATATCCTGAGGACCGCCCTTTGTCCCCAGGGCCCATTGTGACGTCCCAGGACCCCCCATTGTCCCCAGGGCCCATTGTGACATTCAGGGGCCCCCGTTTGTCATTGGGGCCCATTGTGAGATCCCAGGACCCCACATTGTCCCAAGGGCCCATTGTGACTTTCAGGGGACTCCACTTGTCCCCAGGACCCATTGTGACACTATAGGGACCCCCCCTTGTGCCCAGTGCCCATTGTGACACCGTGGGTACCACCCTTGTCCGCAGGGCCCATTGTGACATCCTGGGGACACCCCCTTGTCCCCAGGGCCCATTGTGACATTTTGGGAATCCCTCCTTGTCCCAAGGGCCCATTGTGATGTCCCAGGACCCCCCATTGTCCCCAGGGCCCATTGTGACATCCACTGCACCCCCTTGTCCCCAGGGCCCATTGTGACATTCAGGAGACCCCTCTTTGTCCCCAGGGCCCATTGTGACATCCTGGGGATCCCTCCTTGTCCCCAGGGCCCATTGTGATGTCCCAGGACCCCCCATTGTCCCCAGGGCCCATTGTGACATCCTCTGCACCCCCTTGTCCCCAGGGCCCATTGTGACATTCAGGGGACCCCTCTTTGTCCCCAGGGCCCATTGTGACATCCTGGGGACCCCCCCTTGTCCCCAGGGCCCATTGTGACATCCTGGGGACCCCCCCTTGTCCCCAGGGCCCATTGTGACGTCCCAGGACCCCCCATTGTCCTCAGGACCCATTGTGACATTCAGGGGACCCCCTTTGTCACTGGGGCCCATTGTGAAATCCCAGGACCCCACATTGTCCCCAGGGCCCATTGTGACATCCTGGGGACACCCACTTTGTCCCCAGTGCCCATTGTGACATCCTGCGGACCCCCCTTTGTCCCCAGGGCCCATTTTGACATTCAGGGGACCCCCTTTGTCCCCAGGGCCCATTCTGATACCGTGGGGACCCCCTTTGTCCCCAGGGCCCATTGTGACATCCTGGGGACCCTCCTTGTCCCCAGAGCCCATTGTGACATCCAGGGGACCCCCTTTGTCCCCAGGGCCCATTGTGGCACCATAGGGACCCCCTTTGTCACTGGGGCCCATTGTGACATCCCAGGACCCCCCCTGGTCCCCAGGGCCCATTGTGACATCCTGGGGACCCCCTTTGTCCCAAGACTTCATTGTGACATCCTGGGGACCCCCCTTGTCCTCAGGGTCCATTGTGACAGCCCAGGACCTTACATTGTCCCCAGGGCCCATTGTGATATCTGGGGGACCCCCTTGTTCCCAAGGCCCATTGTGACATCCTGGGGACCCCCCGTTGTCCCCAGGGACCATTGTGACATCCCAGGACCTTACTTCGTCCCCAGGGCCCATTGTGACATCCTGGGGACCCCCCCTTATCCCCAGGGCCCATTGTGACGTCCCAGGACCCCCCATTGTCCCCAGGGCCCATTGTGACATCCTGGGGATCCCTCCTTGTCCCCAGGGCCCATTGTGACATCCCAGGACCCCCCATTGTCCCCAGGGCCCATTGTGACATCCTCTGCACCCCCTTGTCCCGAGGGCCCATTGTGACATTCAGGGGACCCCTCTTTGTCCCCAGGGCCCATTGTGACATCCTGGGGACACCCCCTTGTCCCCAGGGCCCATTGTGACGTCCCAGGAACCCCCATTGTCCCCAGGGCCCATTGTGACATCCTGGGGATCCCTCCTTGTCCCCAGGGCCCATTGTGACGTCCCAGGACCCCCCATTGTCCCCAGGACCTATTGTGACATTCAGGGGACCCCCTCTGTCACTGGGGCCCATTGTGACACCATGGAGACCCCCGCTTGTCCTCAGGGTCCATTGTGACACCCTGGGCACCCCCCATTTTCTCTAGGACCCATTGTGACATCCTGGCCACCCCCTTGCTCCCAGGGCCCGTTGTGGCACCATGGGGACACCCCCTTTGTCCCCAGGGCCCATTGTGACATCCCAGGACCCCCCTTTGTCCCCAGGGCCCATTGTAGCACCATGGGGACCCCCTTTGACCCCAGGGCCCATTGTGGCACCATGGCAACCCCTTTTGTCCCCAGGGCCCATTGTGACATTCTTGGACCCCACTTTGTCCCCAGGGCCTATTGTGACACCATGGGGACCCCTCCTTGTCACTGGGGACTCATTGTGACACCATGGGGACCCCCCCTTGTCCTCAGGACTCATTCTGACATCCTGGACACCCCCCATTGTCCCCAGGGCCCATTGTGACATCCACTGCACCCCCTCGTCCCCAGGGCCCATTGTGACATTCAGGGGACCCCTCTTTGTCCCCAGGGCCCATTGTGACATCCTGGGGACCCCCCCTTGTCCCCAGGGCCCATTGTGACGTCCCAGGACCCCCCATTGTCCCCAGGGCCTATTGTGACACTATGGGGACCCCCCGTTGTGCCCAGGACCCATTGTGACACCGTGGGTACAAACCTTGTCCGCAGGGCTTATTGAGACATCCCAGGACCGCCCATTGTCCCCAGTGCCCATTGTGACATCCTGGGGACCCTCCTTGTCCCCAGGGACCATTGTGACATCCTGGGGACCCCCCCTTGTCCCCAGGGCCCATTGTGACGTCCCAGGACCCCCTATTGTCCCCAGGGCCCATTGTGATATGCTGGGGAGCCCTCTTTGTCCCCAGGGCCCATTGTGAAATTCAGGGGACCCCAACTTGTCCCCAGGGCCCATTGTGACATCCTGGGGACCCCATTGTCACCAGAGCCCATTGTGATATCCTGGTGACCACCCTTTGTCCCCAGGGCCCATTGTGATATCCTGAGGACCGCCCTTTGTCCCCAGGGCCCATTGTGACATCCCAGGACCCTCTTTGTCCCTGTCGAGGGTTAGGATTGCGGGGTGACAATCAAACCCTGCCAGATGTGTTGTCAACGTCCTCTCCCCCCCCAATTCCCCCTTTTTCCCCTCCCTCTCCCCCTTCCCACTCAGCACAGGCGATTGGGAGGGGAAGAAGCACAGAGGGGAGAGAGCTGGAAAAGTTCAAGATGTTTTACTGATGCTACCGATAAGAACAGAGAAAATAATACAAAATATACAAAACCAATCTTGTAAGTCTGAGCAACTGCAGAGCCAGCACCCAAAGTCCTGGATTGGACTCTGCAGCCAACCGGAGCTGGATTCAGTCTCTCACTGGCCTCCGTTCGCAGGGACGACCAGCAAGGTCCTCTCCTGATGTCGGCCATGAGGAAAAAAGGGCCGAGATCCTCGTGATCTCCCGCTTTTATATGAAGTATTCACGTGAATGGAATGTTATTCACAGTTGGTCACCGGTTTCTCGTTGCCCCTCTCGCGAGATGTGCATCTGTGCTTGTCAATAAGTTTGCATTCCCTTGCTGGGTTTAACCAAAACATGTGTCCGGTTCTCCAGGAAAATGCAGCTGATATGAAGCTTGAGCTGACAGGCAAATTCACTAAAAGAGAAACTTGTTTTTTAACAAAACCAGGACATTCCACCCCTTATCATATGACATTCACTGAATACTTAAACCTTATCAATACAATCTATCAATACAATCTAATTAATCACTACTACTATATATATATATATATACATATGTACATATATACACAGGAGTAATTAATCAGTGGACCATCCTTTGAAAAGTTCATTAAGTTCATTTTGTCACCACAGTCTCCCAGGGCAGGGAAAATGGTCCAAGTGCATCTCATGACCCCTGTTGGTGGGTTAAGGACACCAACTTCCAAGAAGGTGTCGGGCGCCACTCGAAGAAGCCAGCGCTGGTTTCATCACCATTGTCTTGATCTGAAAGACACTTATTAAACATTGTTAGTGCGACAATTCACATCGTACAGTTCAGCATTGCATATTTTCACCTAAAATCAAATCCCCTTGAGGTGCACACCGAACTTCTCCATCCTTAAGCATCACCCACCAGGTGCTGCCAGGTCCCTGGGCAAAAACAATCCCACGAATAGGTTTGCCTGTGCCTGAGGCAGGAGGAACCCAGACTGCCTTTCCTAAGATATTTTTCATGTGTACTACAGGGACTTTATCTCCTTCCACAGTCCATAGAATTTCTGATTGGGCAGGCCCGGCTCGATTGGTTGATCCCCTGGTGTTGACCAACCAAGTGGCTTTTGCTAAATGTGAATCCCAGTTTTTAAAGGCTCCACCACCCAGTGCCTTTAGTGTAGTTTTTAACAAACCATTGTACCTTTCAGTTTTCCCAGAGGCTGGTGCATGATATGGAATATGATACACCCACTCAATACCATGTTCTTTGGCACAATTGTCTATAATACTGGTTTTGAAATGAGTACCATAGTCTGATTCAATTCTTTCTGGTGTACCGTGCCTCCAAAGGACTTGCTTCTCAAGGCCCAAGATGGTATTTCGGGCTGTAGCAGGAGGTACGGCAGATGTTTCCAACCATCCAGTGGTTGCTTCCACCATTGTAAGTACATAACGCTTACCTTGACGTGTTTGTGGAAGTGTAATATAATCAATCTGCCAAGCTTCTCCATACTTACACTTTAACCATCGCCCCCCATACCATACAGGCTTTAACCGTTTTGCTTGTTTGATTTCGGCGCAAGTTTCACATTCATGAATAACCTGTGAAACAGTGTCCATAGTTAAATCCACCCCTCGATCACGAGCCCATTTTCATGTTGCATCTCTACCTTGATGCCCTGAAGCACCATGGGCCCACCGAGCTAGGAAAAGTTCACCTTTATGTTGCCAGCCCAAGTCCACCTCAGCTACTTTAATCTTAGCAGCTTGATCTGCTTGTTGGTTGTTTCGATGTTCCTCGGTGGCTCGACTTTTAGGCACATGAGCATCTACATGACCAACTTCCCCAGGCAGGCTCTCCAGCCGAGCAGCAATGTCTTCCCACAGCGTGGTTCCCAATGGTTTCACCTCTGCGCTGCCAGTTGCTTTTCTTCCATTGCCGTAGCCACCCCCACAAGGCATTTGCTCCCATCCATGAGTCAGTATAGAGACAAAGCATTGGCCACTTCTCTCGTTCGGCAATGTCCAAAGCCAGCTGGATGGCTTTCACTGCTGCAAACTGACTGGATTCACCTTGTCCTTCAGTGGCTTCTGTAACTTGTCGTGTGGGACTCCACACAGCAGCTTTCACCTTCGATGTTTTCCTACAGACGACAGGATCCACCTGTGAACAGTGCACACTGCTTATCAGTCTCTGAAAGCGTATTATATGGTGGTGCTTCTTCAGCACGTTTTACTTCCTCCTCATCTGCAGACATCCCAAAGTCTTTGCTTTCTGGCCAGTCTGTAATCACTTCTAATATCCCTGGACGGTTGGGACTTCCAATCCGAGCTCATTGCGTGATCAGTGCAATCCATTTACTCCATGTAACTTCGGTGCCATGATGTGGAGAGGGAACCGTCCCTTTGAACACCCAGCTCAGCACCGGCAGTCAAGGTGCAGGAGGAGCTGTGCTTCAGTGCCGATCACTTCTGAAGCAGCTCGAACTCCTTCATATGCTGCCAGTCTCTCCTTTTCAGTTGCAGTACAGTTGGCCTCATATCCTTTGTATCCTCGACTCCAAAAACCTAAGGTTCGACCTCGGGTTTCTCCTGGTGCTTTCTGCCAGAGGCTCCAGGTAAGTCCATTATCTCCGGCTGCGGTGTAGAGCACATTTTTAACACCTAGTCCAGTTCGGACTGGTCCCAGGGCCACCGCATGAGTTATCTCACGCTTCATTTGTTCAAAGGCTTGGCGTTGTTCAGGGCCCCACTCAAATTGGTTCTTTTTTACGAGTCACTCGATAGAGAGGGCTCACAATGTGGCTGTAGTCAGGAAAGTGCATTCTCCAAAAACCTACAATGCCCAAGAAAGTCTGTGTCTCCTTTTTATTAGTAGGTGGAGACATTGCTGTAGTTTTGTTGATCACCTCCATTGGGATCTGACGACGGCCATCTTGCCATTTTATTCCTAAAAACTGGATCTCCCGTGCATGTCCCTTGACCTTGCTTCGTTTTATGGCAAAACCAGCATCCAAAAGAATAGGAATTATTCTCTCACCTTTTTTGAAGACTTCTTTCGCTGTGTCGCCCCATACGATGATGTCATCAATGTATTGCAAGTGTTCTGGAGCTTCACCTTGCTCCAGCGTGGTCTGGATCAGCCCATGGCAGATGGTAGCACTGTGGTCCCTGGGGTCATTGGTTGGGTCATGGAGTCACTGGTTGGGTGATGGGGTCATTAGTTGAATAATGGGGTCATTGGTTGAATGATGGGGTCATTGGTTGGGTCATGGGGTCACTGATTGGGTGATGGGGTCATTGGTTGAATGATGGGGTCATTGGTTGGGTTGTGGAGTCACTGATTGGGTGATGGGGTCATTGGTTGGGTTCAGGATTGGTTGGTTGGATGATGATGATGATGGTTGGATGATGATGGTGGTTGGATGATGATGGTGGTGGTTGGATGATGATGGTGGTGGTTGGATGATGATGGTGGTTGGATGATGATGGTGCTCTATGCCAAGGATGCACGGAGCATCTGGGCCAGTCACAAGAGGATGCTTTTGGATATTGGGGTGCAGGGCTTTGGTGTGAAGGTTCGGGAGACAGACTTTTGGGTGCAGGGATTTGGGCACCAAGAGTTCTGGGTGCAGCATTTGGGTCTGCAGGGTTCAGGTGTTCAGGACCTGGGGGTGCAGGACTTGTGGGCTGGAGGATTTGAGGGTGCAGGGATTTGGGGTGAGGGATTTCAGGGTGCCAGTTATGGGGGGGAAGGATCTGGGGTACAGGTTTTGGGGGTGCAGGGTTAAGGGGTTTAGGATTTTGGGGTGCACAGTTTAGGGTGCACGTTCTGGGCATGTATGATTTGAGAGTGCAGGGCTTTGGGGTACAGGATTTGGGATGCAGGGTTTTGGGGTCAGGATCTGGGGGTGCAGGATGTTGGGGAGAAGGATTTGGGGGTGCAGCATTTTGAAGTGCAGGGTTTGGAGGAGGGAGGTTTTGGGGGTGAAGGATTTGGTGGTGCTGGTTTTGGGGGTGCAGTGTTAAGGGCGTGGAAGATTAGTGGTGCAGGATTTGTGGGGGTTCAGGATTTGGGGGTGCAGGGTATGGGAGGGAAGGATCTGGGGTTGCAGGATTTGGGGGTGCACTGTTGGGGGTGCAGGGTTTAGAAGTCAGGTCTCAGAGTGCAGCGTTTGGGGTGCAGGGGCTTGGGGGGAAATTTAAGGTTGCAGAGTGTGGGGTGCACAGGACTGGGGCTCAGGATTTGGGGGTGCGGGGTTTCAGGGTTCAGGATTTGGAGGTGTGGAGTTTTGGGGTGCAGGGGATGGGGTGAAGGATTTGAGGCTGCAGGGTGGTGGGGGAAGGATTTGGGGGTGAGAGATTTGGGGTGCAGGATTTGGGGGTGCAGAGTTTTGGGAGGCAAGGATCTGGGGCTGCAGGACTTGGGGGTTCAGTGTTTAGGGCAGCACAATCTTGGGGTGCAGGGGTCTGCACTGAAGGGTTTGGTAGAGCAGGATACGCAGGTGCAGGACTTTTGGGTGAGGTTTGGGGGTGCAGGGTTCATGTGTTCAGGAACTGGGGGTGCAGGATTTGAGGGTGCAGGGCTCTGGGTGCAGAGTTTGGGAGTTCAGGGTTTGGGGTGCAGGGTTTTTGGCAGGAGGATCTGAGGGTGCAGGATCTGGGGGGCAGGATTTGGGGTTCAGCATTTTCAGTGCAGGTTTTGGGGGGACTTGATTTTAGGGTGCTCGCTTTGGGCTGCAGGATCTGGGTGCAGGATTTGGGGTTTCAGGGTTTAGGGTAACCGGAATTTGGGGTGCAGGGGCTTGGGGTGAAGAGGATGGTAGAGCAGGATTGGTGGGGGCAGGATCTAGTGTTTGGGGTTCAGGGATGCAGTGTTTTGAAGTGCGGGATCTGGGGTGCTTGATTTTGGGGTGCAGAGTCTTGCAGGAAGGATCTGGGGGTGCAGGGTTTAGGGTGCAGAATTTGGGTTTGTAGGGTTTTAGGGAGAAAGGCTTGGGGGTGCAGGTCTAGGGGGGTAAAATTTGGGGGCAAAGGGTTTGAAGGAGCAGGATTTGGGGTGCAGGATTTGGGGGTGCAGGGTTTGGGCGTGCAGTGCTAAGGTGGTGGAGGGTGCAGGGTTTGTGGTGAAGGTTTTGGGGTGCAGGATCTGGGGGTGCAGGATTTGGGCATGAATACTTTCGGGGTGCAGGATTTGAGGATGCAAAATCTGATGGTGCAAGGTTTGGGTGTTCAAGATGTAGGGGAGCAGGATCTTGTGTTTTGGGGCACAGGGCTGGGTGAGGCCAGATTTGGGGTGCAGGTCTGGGTGAGGGATCTGGGGGTGCAGGGTTTGGTAGTGCGGGAATTGAGGGTGCAGAGTTTGGGGGGCAGGGCTTGGGGGAGCAGGAGTTTGGGGTGCAGAACCTGTGGGTGCAGAGTTTGGGGTGCAGAACCCGTGGGTACCAGGTTTGGGGAGGCAGAATTGGGGGTGCAGGGTTTTGGAGTTCAGGACAGGGGGTTGAGGATTTGGGGGTGCAAGGTTTGGAAATGCATTGATTAGGGGGAAGGATTTAGGGTGGTGGGATTTGGGGTCACGGGGTTTTGGGGTCAGCATTTGGGGGTGCAAAGCTTAGGGGGCAGCGTTTTGAGTGCAAGTTGGGGGAGGACTTGATTTTAGGGTGCAGGGTTTGGGGTGCAAGTTTGGGGATGGCAGCATTTCGGGTATACAGTTTGGGGGTGCAGGGTTTTGGGGAGCAGTATCTGGGGGTACAGGATTATGGGATGTGCAGGGTTTGGGGGCGCAGGGTTCAGGGTTGCAGGGTTTGGTATCACAGGTTTGAGGGGTTCATGGCTTGGGAGGAAGGATTTGGGGGTGCAGAATTTAGGGGTGCACGTTTTAAGGGTGCAGAGCTTAGGGGGAAGAATCGGAGATGTAGGGGTTTTGGGGACATTATCTGGGGGTCAGGATTTGGGGTGCAGGGTTAGTTGGGATTTGGGGTTGCAGGGATTTGGGGTGCACGTTGTCCATCGCTTCTTTAATACCGCTTGATTGCTTACTCATAGCTGGGTTGAGAGGAGCTTTGCTCTGCTCTTGCTGTGGCTTGTGACTGTGGTCCCAGTGCAAAGCCTGCGAGGGGAGCGCGATGCTCGGCCTTGCTGCCCCGCGACGCTGAGAGCAGAGGCGGCTGTGGATTTGGCCTCAGCTGGGGTGAACCCCCCTGCTGTGAGCACCTAACATTGTCTTCTGTCAGGCAGCAGCAAACAACCATTATCTAGGCAGAGGTGATTTGAAGGAAAAGCAGTGACTGTTTTGGAAGGAGATTGGTGTGTTTTACACTTTAGCCAGCAGCTCCGTGTGGGACATGAATATTTGCATCTCTCCACAGGGAATACAGGGCAGGGACGCATTGCAATTTCCACTCTCCTCAGCTGTGTGCATGCCTGAGCTCTGCCAAAAGCTTCCGAGGAACAGAGACAGTGGAGCGGAGGCAGAAATCTTGGGCTGTGGGTGT
This sequence comes from Patagioenas fasciata, assembly GCF_037038585.1. Classification (NCBI taxonomy): domain Eukaryota; kingdom Metazoa; phylum Chordata; class Aves; order Columbiformes; family Columbidae; genus Patagioenas; species Patagioenas fasciata. The sequence goes on from NC_092540.1 coordinate 8,977,663, forward strand.
CAGGGAAGTCAGGCAGATAGAGGGTGAGGGAGCTGCGAGGGAGCGTTGGAGGCACAAGGGGCTGCAGCGAGGAGTAGGGGGATGCAGTGAGGCGCAGAGGGATGCAACGAGGTGTGGGGGATGGAGTGAGGCATAGGGGGATGCAGCGAGGTGCGGTGGGATGCAGCAACGTACAGGGGATGCAGCGAGGTGCGGGGGGATGCAGCAACGTACAGGGGATGCAGCGAGGTGCGGTGGGATGCAGCAACGTACAGGGGATGCAGCGAGGTGCGGGGGGATGCAGCAACGTACAGGGGATGCAGCGAGGTGCGGTGGGATGCAGCAACGTACAGGGGATGCAGCGAGGTGCGGGCGGATGCAGCAACGTACAGGGGATGCAGCGAGGTGCGGGCGGATGCAGCAACGTACAGGGGATGCAGCGAGGTGCGGGGGGATACAGCAACGTACAGGGGATGCAGCGAGGTGCGGGCAGATGCAGCAACGTACAGGGGATGCAGCGAGGTGCGGTGGGATGCAGCAACGTACAGGGGATGCAGCGAGGTGCGGGGGGATGCAGCAACGTACAGGGGATGCAGCGAGGTGCGGGGGGATGCAGCAACGTACAGGGGATGCAGCGAGGTGCGGGGGGATGCAACAACGTACAGGGGATGCAGCGAGGTGCGGGGGGATGCAGCAACGTACAGGGGATGCAGCGAGGTGCGGGCAGATGCAGCAACGTACAGGGGATGCAGCGAGGTGCGGGGGGATGCAGCAACGTACAGGGGATGCAGCGAGGTGCGGTGGGATGCAGCAACGTACAGGGGATGCAGCGAGGTGCGGGCGGATGCAGCAACGTACAGGGGATGCAGCGAGGTGCGGGGGGATGCAGCAACGTACAGGGGATGCAGCGAGGTGCGGGCGGATGCAGCAACGTACAGGGGATGCAGCGAGGTGCGGGCGGATGCAGCAACGTACAGGGGATGCAGCGAGGTGCGGTGGGATGCAGCAACGTACAGGGGATGCAGCGAGGTGCGGGCGGATGCAGCAACGTACAGGGGATGCAGCGAGGTGCGGGCGGATGCAGCAACGTACAGGGGATGCAGCGAGGTGCGGGGGGATGCAGCAACGTACAGGGGATGCAGCGAGGTGCGGGCGGATGCAGCATGCCATGGGTCCCCTCCCAGACACATCGAGGCCTTCTGCCCATGTGCTCAGCAGTGCCCACTGGGCACTGTATTGCATGCAGGAAGTTATCATCTCACCAATATAATAGGCTCAGGTAGGATCTCTCAGCAAAGCATATTTTATTAACGATTTTGCAAGGTCGGGTGTTCCACCTAAAGGTAGGCACACAAAACAGGGCAAAAAGCCACTGCTTATATCCACCCCTAATCCCAACTGCAAATTCCCTCCCCAGTTCCCCGTTGGTTGGGTACGGCAGGGTTTACAGACTACCTGACACTTCCTAGCTGCCAAGGCTCAGTTTACCTGTCTCACGACTCCATTCTAATAACCCTTCCCATTATTTCTTTATTTTCATTGAAGGTGTGTTTTCTTGACTGTCTGAATTTTAACCACTGGAATGGTTTTCAGTTCCTCCACACCCGCTCTGGGCAGCCTGGGCCAGGCTCTGGCACCTCCCAGCAAACAAGTTTCTGCTCATGTTCAGATGGAGCCTCCTGTGTTTCAGTCTGTGCCCGTTGCCCCTCACCCTGGTGCTGGGCACCACTGAACAGAGTCTGGTCCATCCTCTGACAGCCACCCTGAGATATTGATCCCATTGATCAGATCCCTCTCAGCTTCTCTTCTCCAGCTCAACAGCCCCAGCTCTCTCAGTTTCTTGTCACAAGAAAGGTGCTCCAGATCCCTTAGCATCTTTGTAGCCACCGCTGGACTCTCTCCAGTAATTCCTTGTCCTTCTTAAACCAGGGAGCCCAGGACTCCCTGTCCTCCCCCGGCAGCAGCAGCCTGCTGACCCTTGTCATGTCCCACCTGGCGCTATGGTTGGGGGAAGTGTGACTGAGATTTGTCAGTCCCCTGGGTTGGAAAAAAGTACATACAATCCTGAAGGTCCACAAACAAAAGACCTTTATTTTTTGTAGCTTGGTCCAATTGGCAAATGACTCAGTGGCAGAAGGATTTATGTTACTTAAGCTCAATCGATAAACAGTTTAGCAGCGAAAAGATTCACATGAAAGAGTTTTGTGGCACAAGTGGGGCTCTAAACCTTATGTTACTGTATTACTCACAAAAAGGAAGGCAAAGAAATAGGAATATAGGAAGGAAAGAGAGAGGAAGAAAAGAAGGGGAAAGGAAGGGGGAAGGAAATGGGAAGGGAAGGAAAAGGAAAGGGAAAGGAAAGGTCTCACCACCCTTAGGGCTCCGTGGTGTGTTTGAGGGGTTTGTAGTCTCAGGTCCAGTTCCTATGCAGGAATGCTTGGGTCTGTAGTCAGGGTTCAGCACCCTGTGGTGTGTGGTTCGGTTCCCGTGGTCAGCCCGGTGGGTGGAAGGGTCCCCAGGGTGGCACCCTGCCCGTGCTGGCACAGGTTTTATAGGGTTTATAGCCCTCGGGATCACCTGGGCTTTTGTGCAGGCGTCACTGGGGGCGATTGTGGAAGATGGGGGAGGCCCGGAGGGTCTCTCAGCCTGGGCCTTGACACCGTGTCGGGCCTGTCAGCGCACAGGCTGCGTGTCCTTCAACACAGCACTGCCTGTGTCACCCAGCCTTTGTCTGTGGCTGTCACCTCGGCCTTGACATGTAAATCACCATTCACCTGCTCACGATGGCCCGTCTCCCATGACTGGGTGTTGCAGGGCTGGGTTTGCCACAGTGTTTGAGAGTCACCCTTGTAGTCTCTCACACCCTGTCCCGGGTTGGGATCAAACCAGAGACACTCCTGCTGTTTTCTGCCGTTTCCATGCAAGTGAAGAGTATGGCCCAGGGGCTTTGCTCAGTGCTTATTACTGATAGAAATATTAGCTACAGGTTGTTGAAGCTGAAGGATTTCCACCAGGAGCAGGACTCGCGTGTGCCAGGCCGTGTACAGATAGGCCGGCAACCTGGGCCTGGGCCTCGTCTTGGCAAGACGCAGAATTTGACCCCCTGAAGACAAGCGGCCTCTGGCAGCCCAGGGACACGTACTGAGAGAGGCAGTGGCCGTGGTCACTGTGCTGCTGCTTGTGTTTTGCCCGAAGGTACGACCGGACCAAGCTGTCGCTGAAGGAGATCACGAACGTGCAGTATGTGTCGTGCGTGAACCCGACGGCGGGGAGCTTCACCATCAACCCTCGGCTGCAGGTAGAGCCCTGCACAACGGCAGGTGCATCGCTGGGTTTATTTTGGGGTGGATCATTTAAACGTGAGGTTAGAGGACAACCACTGGCAGATCCTGCTGTTGTTTTATCAGTACAAATGGCACGAATCTGTCGAGTGACTGTGATTCCTAATAGTGAAGCACCGAACTGGGTCCCTTATTCCCTTGTTTGTTTTTCCTCGCATTCTGCAGCTCCGTCAGAGGAGGAAGTCAAAAGTTGCCAGCCAGCTTAACACCTACTTTCAGGACAACCTTCTGGTCCATACAGGCAGATTTTGCCTTCATTTAGCTCGTATTTAGCTCTGAAGCATGGTGCATTAACGCCGCCTGCTTTCCAGAATTGTCTGATGCAGCTGTCAGTAAAAAGAGGTGTGGGGGAGAAACCCAAACGAAGAAAACAGACAAAACTAAAAAAAAACCCAAGCCACACCAAAACACAACAACAACAAAAACCCCAACAAACCCCAAACCAAGCAACCAAACAAAACCAACAAAACAAAGAACACCAAAACCAACCAACCAACCAAATCCCCCCAAAAACCTAACCGAACAAAAAAACCCCAAGCCAAACAAAAAGCAGTTCAAGCGCTGCTGATAACAGAAGATTTGGGAAGAGATCTTAAACATTAGACTTTGATTTTTGGGAGCTGCCAACCGATGGAGGGACTGGGTAGCAGTGAGCAAAATTCATTTCATCATGGAGAAACCTAATGACCAGAGTCAGCTTGGACCCTGGCTCCTCTTCAGCAAGGTGTGGAGTTAAAATGAAGTGTCCCATGGGCAACTTTGCAAGTTCCAAATTAGTAAAGAGGTCCTCTGGGAGATGGCACCTTCCAGGGGCTGCTCTTAATAGAGACAGTGACTGGGCTTTGTCAGAGGTCGGTGGGACCTTCAGAGCCCTTTGGCTCTTCAGTGGACTGCACTTCCAGTGTAGCATTGGTGAGATGCAGTTGAAAATCCCTGGTTTAGTGAGCAGAGTGATGTCACTTCCCACCTGAGCTCTGCTGGCAAACTGGGAGAGGGAAATAACCTTGTTCAGGTGGACTGCAAATCAGAGAATCCTAGAACAACCCAGGTTGGAAGGGACCTCAAAAGATCATCTGGTCCAGCATTTCATGGGAAAGGGAGCCTAGATGAGATTATCACAGCAAATCCCCAAGGGCATTTTGCTTGAAAGGTGTTTTTCTACCTCTCTGACCTTTCCATGCCTTCCTTTCTCTCCCTCAGCGTCACTTCTGTGTCTTCGCGCTGTCCATCCCTGGGCAGGATGCCTTGTCCAGGATCTATAGCACCATTTTAACGCAGCACCTGACAAGTGGAAATTTCTCGGGGGCTGTGCAAAAATCAGCTCAGCAGCTGATTGCCCTTGCCCTGGGACTGCACCAGAAAGTAGCCGCTACATTCCTTCCAACAGCCATCAAGTTCCACTACATTTTCAACTTGAGAGACTTCTCCAATATCTTCCAAGTAAGTGCAGTTGCTGTCCTGTGGGACTTGAAGCTTGTCCCGATGCTACAAGAGGCTGCGGAGCTGTGTTCCTCTAGCTCTGGTGGGCAGAATGCAGTCTCCTACCTAAAAATGACACAGCACATGTGTGCCCTGAGTAAAGTGGGTGACCTTAGGCCATTCCTTAATTCCTTGTTAGTTTTGGATGGATTCCAGAACCATTGCCCATGGCTTTGAGAAGCTTAGTTGCTTTCCAGCCTCTTGTGGTCAGCGGGGAGGGATGAGTAGTTCCAGATGGATGTGCAGGTTTGGGGTGGGTTGAAACGCCCTCTGGCTGTAGAAGGGACCAGCTGAAGGGAGCTTTGGGCTTCCGACTTCAGCACTTAAATGACTGATGGTGAGTGCGATGGAGCTGCGCTCATCTTTGGGAGCCTCAGTTCCACACGTGTAAATGTGGGGATTAATGGCACTGTTCCACCACACAGGCAAATTATTTTATTGTACTGAAGCAGGTGGTGGATAGTTAGTGGGTTACTGGCCCTGAAGTTAGATCCAGCTTAGCTTGTTGGCCTGTACTGGCATGTCCTCTTAGCTTCTTGATGGTCAGATGCTCAGTATGTGCATGAAGGGTGGCATTTAAAAAGGTGATAATTGAATCAAACCCAGCTTTGACTTAATTGCTAAAACTGAATTTCCACCAGAGCCAGTTCTGTACCAAGGGGAAGTTGTTCAGATTTAGAAATATTTTCTTCCAACAACGGAGAGACTTTTTTTTCCCCTGAAATCTCATACTTTGAAGCAGTAGATATTACTGCTCAAAGAGCCTTTCAGAGTTTAAGGCTGATTAGTAAAATTTGAGAAGGTTCTCAGCAGCCGAATCGAGAGGTTTGGAACACCATAAACTCTTGTAGAACCCCGGTTTGTAACTTGTTGCTGTCCTTCTTAACACCTGTTCTCCTAAGTACGTACTGAAAGTTTGGTGCCTTGTGGTCTGGTCCATCACACAAGAACTGAAGTAATGACGTAGTGGGAAATGCAAAAACAGGGCCTTGAAAAAGTTAATAACTCTTTTGTGCCAAGAAAGAATCAGACCTGTCACTTATGCTCAGCTAAACATCAGCAGCTTTTGATGTTAGATGTGGGTCGTGTTAACTCCTGACTTCTAGTTAATCTGTGCTTTGAAAGGCAGAGAGAGAAAAGCAGCATTTCCATGGGAAGCTTTAATTTTAACTGTAACCTGCTTGAAAGGTGCTCAGGTTGTGGGATATTAGGAAATGTTCTGCCAGGTCTGGATGCTGGGGCAGGAGCAGCGACTGAGCTCAGGTGTTGTTTTGTTTCTCACGTGGCTTCAGGAGTGGGGGAGTCTGGCTCCTGGGCTTCATAATGTTTATTTAAATAGTGGTCCAATTTTTCTTGAAATCCTTCCTTACCTTTTGGATTCATTCTTGATTATTCCTTCACATTAAATATTCTTGAGTTTTTGAGATCTCCTGATATCCTGTTTGTCCCTACGGGAACACAATTTTCTTCCTGAAATTGAGTGTGAAAGAAGCTCTGGACTCCGGGAATGCATTTCCATGTGTTACTTTCATTCAATCTTCATAAACTCATAATTTAGCTCACACTCTCTTGTCCAAACCCTTCTTGTGCAGTGCTAGCTTCAAAGTCAGGTCAGGCTGATCAGCCAAGTTTTGAATGTTTCCATGACTGGAGTTCCCATAACCTCTCCGACCCTTGTCACACCACTAAACCCACTCCACGGTGAAGCTGATATATTTTTATTTCAGTTGGAATTTCCCTTCCTGCAGTTTGTTACCTCTTGTCCTTTTGCTATACACCTCCAAAAAAAATTGGCTCAGTCTTCTCTATAACTCCCTATTAGGTAGTTGTAGACAGAGTGTCGAGGGTTAGGATTGCGGGGTGACAATCAAACCCTGGCAGATGTATTGTTAACCTCTTCTCCCCCCCACTTCCCCCTTTTGCCCCTCCCTCTCCCCCCTTCCCACTCAGCACAGGCGATCGGGAGGGAAAGAAGGACAGAGAGAAGGGAGTTGGAAAAGTTAAAGATGTTTTACTAATGCTACTGATAAGAATAGAGAAAATAATACAAAATATACAAAACCAATCTTGTAAGTCTCAGCAACTGCAGAGCCAGCACCCAAAGTCCTGGATCAGACTCTGCAGCCAACCGGAGCTGGATTCAGTCTCTCACTGGCCTCCGTTCGCAGGGACGACCAGCAAGGTCCTCTCCTGATGTCGGCCATGAGGAAAAAAAAAAAAGGGAAAAGAGACAAAAGGGACGAGATCCTCGTGATCTCCCACTTTTATATGAAGTATTCACGTGAATGGAATGTTATTCACCGTTGGTCAGTCTCTCAGTCATCAGTTTTCTCGTTGCCCCTCTCGCGAGATGTCCATCCGTGCTTATCAATAAGTTTGCATTCCCTTGCTGGGTTTAACCAAAACATGTGTCAGGTTCTCCAGGAAAATGCAGCTGACATGAAGGCTTTAGCTGACAGGCAAAAATTCGCTAAAAGAGAAACTTGTTTTTACCAAAACCAGGACATTCCACCCCTTATCATATGACATTCACTGAATACTTAAACCTTATCAATACAATCTATCAATACAATCTAATTAATCACTACTACTATATATATATATATATATATATATATGTACATATATACACAGGAGTAATTAATCAGTGGACCATCCTTTGAAAAGTTCATTAAGTTCATTTTGTCACCACAGTCTCCCAGGGCAGGGAAAATGGTCCAAGTGCATCTCATGACCCCTGTTGGTGGGTTAAGGACACCAACTTCGAAGAAGGTGTCGGGCGCCACTCGAAGAAGCCAGCGCTGGTTTCATCACCATTGTCTTGATCTGAAAGACACTTATTAAACATTGTTAGTGCGGCAATTCACATCGTACAGTTCAGCATTGCATATTTTCACCTAAAATCAAATCCCCTTGAGGTGCACACCGAACTTCTCCATCCTTAAGCATCACCCACCAGGTGCTGCCAGGTCCCTGGGCAAAAACAATCCCACGAATAGGTTTGCCTGTGCCTGAGGCAGGAGGAACCCAGACTGCCTTTCCTAAGATATTTTCCATGTGTACTACAGGGACTTTATCTCCTTCTACAGTCCATAGAATTTCTGATTGGCCAGGCCCGGCTCGATTGGTTGATCCCCTGGTGTTGCCCAACCAAGTGGCTTTTGCTAAATGTGAATCCCAGTTTTTAAAGGCCCCACCACCCAGTGCCTTTAGTGTAGTTTTTAACAAACCATTGCACCTTTCAGTTTTCCCAGAGGCTGGTGCATGATATGGAATATGATATACCCACTCAATACCATGTTCTTTGGCCCAATTGTCTATAATACTGTTTTTGAAATGAGTACCATTGTCTGATTCAATTCTTTCTGGCGTACCCGGCCACCAAAGGACTTGCTTCTCAAGGCCCAAGATGGTATTTCGGGCTGTAGCATGAGGTACGGCAGATGTTTCCAACCATCCAGTGGTTGCTTCCACCATTGTAAGTACATAACGCTTACCTTGACGTGTTTGTGGAAGTGTAATATAATCAATCTGCCAAGCTTCTCCATACTTATACTTTAACCATCGCCCCCCATACCATACAGGCTTTAACCGTTTCGCTTGTTTGATTTCGGCGCAAGTTTCACATTCATGAATAACCTGTGAAACAGTGTCCATAGTTAAATGCACCCCTCGATCACGAGCCCATTTGTATGTTGCATCTCTACCTTGATGCCCTGAAGCACCATGGGCCCACCGAGCTAGGAAAAGTTCACCTTTATGTTGCCAGTCCAAGTCCACCTCAGCTACTTTAATCTTAGCAGCTTGATCTGCTTGTTGGTTGTTTCGATGTTCCTCGGTGGCTTGACTTTTAGGCACATGAGCATCTACATGACCAACTTCCCCAGGCAGGCTCTCCAGCCGAGCAGCAATGTCTTCCCACAGCGTGGTTCCCAATGGTTTCACCTCTGCGCTGCCAGTTGCTTTTCTTCCATTGCCGTAGCCACCCCCACAAGGCATTTGCTCCCATCCATGAGTCAGTATAGAGGTAAAGTATTGGCCACTTCTCTCGCTCAGCAATGTCCAAAGCCAGCTGGATGGCTTTCACTGCTGCAAACTGACTGGATTCACCTTGTCCTTCAGTGGCTTCTGTAACTTGTCGTGTGGGACTCCACACAGCAGCTTTCACCTTCAATGTTTTCCTACAGACGACAGGATCCACCTGTGAACAGTGCACACTGCTTATCAGTCTCTGAAAGCGTATTATATGGTGGTGCTTCTTCGGCACGTTTTACTTCCTCCTCATCTGGAGACATCCCAAAGTCTTTGCTTTCTGGCCAGTCTGTAATCACTTCTAATATCCCTGGACGGTTGGGACTCCCAATTCGAGCTCGTTGCGTGATCAGTGCAGTCCATTTACTCCATGTAACTTCGGTGCCATGATGTGGAGAGGGAACCGTCCCTTTGAACACCCAGCTCAGCACCAGCAGTCGAGGTGCCAGGAGGAGCTGTGCTTCAGTGCCGATCACTTCTGAAGCAGCTCGAACTCCTTCATATGCTGCTAGTATCTCCTTTTCAGTTGGAGTATAGTTGGTCTCAGATCCTTTGTATCCTCGACTCCAAAAACCTAAGGGTCGACCTCGGGTTTCTCCTGGTGCTTTGTGCCAGAGGCTCCAGGTAAGTCCATTATCTCCGGCTGCGGTGTAGAGCACATTTTTAACACCTAGTCCAGTTCGGACTGGTCCCAGGGCCACCGCATGAGTTATCTCACGCTTCATTTGTTCAAAGGCTTGGCGTTGTTCAGGGCCCCACTCAAATTGGTTCTTTTTACGAGTCACTCGATAGAGAGGGCTCACAATGTGGCTGTAGTCAGGAATGTGCATTCTCCAAAAACCTACAACGCCCAAGAAAGTCTGTGTCTCCTTTTTATTAGTAGGTGGAGACATTGCTGCAATTTTGTTAATCACCTCCATTGGGATCTGACGACGGCCATCTTGCCATTTTATTCCTAAAAACTGGATCTCTCGTGCAGGTCCCTTGACCTTGCTTCGTTTTATGGCAAAACCAGCATCCAAAAGAATATGAATTATTCTCTCACCTTTCTCGAAGACTTCTTTCGCTGTGTCGCCCCATACGATGATGTCATCAATATATTGCAAGTGTTCTGGAGCTTCACCTTGCTCCAGCGTGGTCTGGATCAGCCCATGGCAGATGGTAGCACTGTGTTTCCACCCCTGGGGCAAGCGATTCCATGTATACTGGATGCCCCTCCAGGTGAAAGCAAACTGCGGCCTGCACTCTGCTGCTGCAGGAATAGAGAAAAATGCATGAGCAATGTCAATTGTAGCATCGCACTTCACTGCCTTTGACTCCAGTTCAAACTGCAGTTCTAGCATGTCAGGCACAGCAGCACTCAGTGTGCTGTAACTTCATTCAGGCCACGATAGTCTACAGTTAGTCTCCACTCATCACTAGACTTACGCACTGGCCAGATTGGGCTGTTAAAAGGTGAGCGAGTCTTACTGATCACACCCTGGCTTTCCAATTGACGGATCAGCTTCTGGATAGGAATCAAAGAGTCTCGATTGGTGCGATATTGCCGGCGATGCACCCTCGTGGTAGCAATTGGCACCTGCTGATCGTCAACCATCAGCAGTCCTACAACAGAGGGGTCATCTGAAAGACCAGGCAAATCAGACAGCTGTTCAATTTTCTCGGTGTCCACAGCTGCTATACCAAATGCCCACCTATACCCTTTTGGGTCCTTAAAATACCCTCTCCTGAGGTAGTCTATGCCAAGGATGCACGGAGCATCTGGACCAGTCACAATGGGATGCTTTTGCCAGTTTTTTCCAGTTAGGCTCATTTCAGCCTCTACAACAGTCAGTTCCTGGGATCCCCCAGTCACTCCAACAATATTGATGGATTGCGTTCCTTTATAATCAGAAGGAATTATTGTGCACTGAGCACCAGTGTCCACTAAAGCTTTGTACTCCTGGGGGTGTGTTGTACCAGGCCATTGTATTTGTACAGTCCAATAAACTCTGTTATCCCTTTCCTCCACCTGGTTGGAGGCAGGGCACCTCTAATTCCTGTTTTGCACAGTTTCTGGGTGTGAATTAGAGGTTCCTTCAAGAGCATCACAATCTCTTCTGCTCCTTTTGTAAACTGGAGCAGCCACCTTCCTAGGAGTTTTTCCTTTTATCTCACGTACTCGTTCCTGAAGTTCTGAGGTCGGCCTTCCATGCCACTTGTTCATGTTTTCTCCCTGCTCATGTAGGAAGAACCACAGTGAACCTCTTTTTGTGGGCTGCCTCTGCCCTCTCTCTCGAGATTGGAAACGCCTTCTCCTAACAGCTGAAACATAGGTTTGTGCAGGTCGTGAACGGTACGAGTCTGCTCTGAGCTCTTGGATTTCTTGCAGCAGCTTTTCAAACCGGTCATCAGATTTTTCACACAGTTTCTCCACAGCGGAGACACAAGCCCGTAGAGAACCAGCAAGGCTGTCCTCAAAGTACCGGAGCTGCTCAATCACTTCATTAATTTCTTGTGCACCTCTAGCCGACCAGACCATTCCTGCCAATGACTTAGCATATGCAGGTGGTGCACTTTGTACAAATCTGCGCCACATAGATCGTGTACAATTGATTCTATCTGGGTCTGTCCCCTCTTGGCTGTTTGGTCCTAGATAGATGATCTCTCGCACAGCTCATTCTCTCAGGAACTGGATACCTCTCTCCATAGTATTCCATTTCCCTAACTTGGATATACAATCTTCCTTGTAGGGAAATCTGACTTTCATAGCTGCAGGAGTCGGGTCCAGAGAGTAGCGGCATTAGACTCTCTTGAAATTGCCCTATCAATGGTGGAATCTTTTGACAGAGATCCCAGCTGCCTGGCTTCACCACCTTCCAATTCAATTGTTTCTGCCCCGTTGTCCCAGCATCGCAGCAGCCAGGTTAAAATATTCTTGCCTTCACGACGACTGAAGTCTTTTCGCAGATCTCTCAGCTCACCTGGAGAAAAGGACCGAGTGGTGGTCACTTCATCTCCTCCCTGTCCTGATGATGCCCCTTGGGTTGATGTTGGCCCTGTGCCATCACCTGCTGCACGGGTGGTCTTTCTAGTGACTTTCTTACAACCAGCAACTGATGCTGATATGGGTTCACCATCATCTGATTCATTTCCAGAGTCTGAATGACTGTCACAGTGATTGCTGTGGTTACAGCAGCAACAGTGCCCAGTGTGTGAAGGCGGGGGGGCTGCCTTGTCAGCCTTTGAGGCTGGAGAAGTAACGTTATCTGCAGCGCCCTTGGCAGAGGAGCAATGCGGAGGAGCTGGAGCTTCAGCCTGCGAAGCCGCGGTTGGGGGGCAGTGGCTGCAGCAGCAGCTTTGGCTGTTTTGCCTTTTCTCGAGCGGCCAGGAGTGCTTTTTGCTAAAGCTTCCGAAGGCGCACCGCAAATCTCAGGACTAAAAAGAGACGCAAACCTCCTATTGAACCTCATTTCTCTTAACAGTAACACAAACTGACACACATTCAGCAAACCAGATAACACCATCACAGTTCTACAAAGCTCCAAGGGTATTCAAAGTTCTCTAACACATTTGCAAACTGTCCCAGCGAAATCACAAAAGTATTGTTAGTCAGCCTTTCTAAAGATTCGCTTGACCAATTAGCAAATATAGAGCCATTCTGCTCTTTAATCTCTCCTGGAGGTTTTTCAAGGTAAAGCAAAAACGAGTAAAAATACATTAGCGGCTGCAGTATAATGAAATAAACCAGTGCCAAACCACACAGGATCCTCATCACGACTAAATAATATCCGAATCAAACAGACGCGCGAGTATCACAACTCTATGAGCTAGCACCGTGCCAAGAAAATTGAAAGGTACGTCAGAGCAGTAGAAAAGCCAAAAATCTCCAAATTTACCCCGTTCTCTGGCCCCACGTTGGGCGCCAATTATCTGTCGAGGGTTAGGATTGCGGGGTGACAATCAAACCCTGGCAGATGTATTGTTAACCTCTTCTCCCCCCCACTTCCCCCTTTTGCCCCTCCCTCTCCCCCCTTCCCACTCAGCACAGGCGATCGGGAGGGAAAGAAGGACAGAGAGAAGAGAGTTGGAAAAGTTCAAGATGTTTTACTGATGCTACTGATAAGAACAGAGAAAATAATACAAAATATACAAAACCAATCTTGTAAGTCTCAGCAACTGCAGAGCCAGCACCCAAAGTCCTGGATCAGACTCTGCAGCCAACCGGAGCTGGATTCAGTCTCTCACTGGCCTCCGTTCGCAGGGACGACCAGCAAGGTCCTCTCCTGATGTCGGCCATGAGGAAAAAAGGGAAAAGGCAAAGGGGACGAGATCCTCGTGATCTCCCACTTTTATATGAAGTATTCACGTGAATGGAATGTTATTCACCGTTGGTCAGTCTCTCGGACATCAGTTTTCTCGTTGCCCCTCTCGCGAGATGTCCATCCGTGCTTATCAATAAGTTTCCATTCCATTGCTGGGTTTGCCAAAACATGTGTTGGGTTCTCCAGGAAAATGCAGCTGACATGAAGGCTTTGGCTGACAGGCAAAATTCACTAAAAGAGAAACTTGTTTTTAACAAAACCAGGACACACCCCCACACACTGCACCCCAAATCCTGCACCCCCAAATCCTCCAGCCCCATGTCCCAAACCCCCAAACCCTGCACCCTCAAGTCTTGCACCCTAATTCTGCCTCCCCAAGACCTGCACCCCCAAACCCTGCACCACTAAACCCTGCACCCCCAAACCCTGTACCCCAAATCCTGCCCCCCACAAGTTGCACCCTAAAAACCTGCACCCCAAATCCTGTCCTACCAAACCCTTCACCCCAAACCACTTCACCCCAAGATCCTGCTGCCCTAAACCCTGCACCCCAAAATCATCCCTCCCAACCCTGCCCCCCAAACCCTGTCCCCCTAAAGCCTGACCCCGAAACCCTGCTCCCCAAAACCCTGCTACCCCCAATCTTGCACCCCCCAACTCTGCACCCCCAGATTCTGCTGCTCCAAACCCTGCACCCCCAAATCCTCCAGCCCCACGTACCGATCTCCCAAACCCTGCACCCCACAACCCTGCACCCCACAACCCCTTCACCCCCAAATCCTGCACCCCCAGCCCTACCCAATAAACTTTCCACCCCCAAATCCTGCCCTACCAAGCCCCCCACCCCAAACCCCTGCACCCCAAGATCCTGCTCTCCTATACCCTGCACCCCCATATCCTCCTTCCCCAAACCCTGCACCCCAAAACACTGCACTCCAAACCACTGCACCCCTAAATCCTGCAACCCCAAATCCTGGCCCCCAAACCCGGCACCCCAAACTCCTGCACCCAAATATCCTACTGCCCTAAACCCTGAACCCCCAAATCCTGCACCCCTGGAACCTGCAACCCCAGACTCTGCAGCCACAAATCAGGCCCCGCAAAATCCTTGCACCCCCAAATCCTGCACCACCTAATCCTCCAACCCCCTAACACAACCCCCTAAACCCTTCTCCCCAGGGTCCATTGTGACACCCTGGGGATCCCCCTTGTCCCCAGGGCCCATTGTGACACCATGGGGGACCCCCTTCTCACTGACGACCCATTGTGACACCTTGGGGACCTCCCCTTGTCCTCAGGGCCCCTTGTGACATCCTGGGGACTCCCCTTTGTCCCCAGGGCCCATTGTGGCACCATGGGGACCCCCTTTGTCCCCAGGGCCAATTGTGACATCCCAGGACCCCCCTTTGTCCCCAGGGCCCATTGTGACAGGGTGGAGATCCCCCTTGTCCCCAGGCCTGTTGTGATGTCCCAGGACTCCCCATTGTCCCCAGGGCCCATTGTGACACCTTGGGGACCCCCCTTGTCCTAAGGGCCCATTGTGACATCCTGGGGACCCCCTTGTCCCCAGGGCCCATAGTGAAGTCCCAGGACCCCCTTTGTCCCCAGGGCCCATTGTGACATCCTGGGGACCACCCTTGTCACTGGGGACCCATTGTAACACTATGGGGACCCCCCCTTGTCCCCAGAGCCCATTGTGACATCCTGGGGACCCCTCCTTGTCCCCAGAGCCCATTGTGACATCCTGGGGACCCCCTTTTTCCCCAGGACCCATTGTGGCACCATTGGGACCCCCTTTGTCACTGGGGCCCATTGTGACGTCCTGGGGACCCCCTTTGTCCCCAGGGCCCATTGTGACGTCCCCGGATCCCCCATTGTCCCCAGAGCCCATTGTGACATCCTGGGGACCCCCATTGTCCACAGGGCCCATTGTGACATTCAGGGGACAGCCTTTGTCCCTAGGGCCCATTGTGACACCGTCGGGACCCCCGTTGTCCCCAGGGCCCATTGTGACATCCCAGGACCCCCCATTGTCTCCAGGGCCCATTGTGACATACTGGGGACTCCCCTTTGTCCCCAGAGCCCATTGTGACACCATGGGGACCCCCTTTGTCCACAGGGCCCATTGTGGTATCTAAGGACCCCCCAATTGTGCCCAGGGTTCATTGTAACATATCAGGACGTCCCATTGTCCCCAGGGCCCATTGTGACGTCCCAGGACCCCCCGTCATCCCCACGGCCCATTGTGTCATCCTGGGGACCTCCTTTGTCCCCAGAGCCCATTGTGACATCCTGGGGAACCCTTTGTCCCCAGGGCCCATTGTGACGTCCCAGGACCCCCCTTTGTCCCCAGGGTCCATTGTGAAATCCTGGGGACCCCTCTTTGTCCCCACGGCCCAATGTGACATCCTGAGGACCCCCTTGTCCCCAGGGCCCATTGTGACACCGTGGGGACCCCCTTTGTCCCCAGGGCGCATTGTGACAACCTGGGGACCCCCTTTGTCCTCAGGGCCCATTGTGACACCGTGGGGACCCCCTTTGTCCCCAGGGCCCATTGTGACAACCTGGGGACCCCCTTTGTCCCCAGGGCCCATTGTGACATCCCAGGACCCCCTTTGTCCCCAGCCCCATTGTGACATCCAAGGGACCCCCCTTTGTCCCTAGGGACCATTGTGACATTCCAGGACCCCCCATTGTCCCCAGAGCCCATTGTGATATCCAGGGCACCATCCTTGATCCGCAGGGCCCATTGTGACGTCCCAGGACCCCCCTTTGTCCCCAGGGCCCATTGTGACATCCCAGGACCCCACTTTATACTGAAGGCCCATTGTGACATCCTGGGGACCCCCTTTGTCCCCAGGGCCCATTGTGACGTCCCCGGACCCCCCATTGTCCCCAGGGTCCATTGTGACATCCTGGGGACCCCCATTGTCCCCAGGGCCCATTGTGACATTCAGGGGACAGCCTTTGTCCCAAGGGCCCATTGTGACACCGTCGGGACCCCTGTTGTCCCCAGAGCCCATTGTGACATCCTGGAAACCCCCTTTGTGCCCAGGGCACATTGTGACCTCCCAGGACCCCACTTTGTCCCCAGGGCCCATTGTGACATCCTCGGGACGCCCCTGGTCCCCAGAGCCCGTTGTGACATCCTGGGGACTCCCCTCTGTCCCCTGGGCCCATTGTGACACCGTGGGGACCCCCTTTGTCCCCAGGGCCCATTGTGACATTTAGGGACCTCCCAGTTGTGCCCAGGGCTCATTGTGACATCCCAAGACCCCGCATTGTCCCCAGGGCCCATTGTGACGTCCCAGGACCCCCCGTCATTCCCAGGGCCCATTGTGACATCCTGGGGACCCCCTTGTCCCCAGTGCCTATTGTGAAATCCTGGGCACCCCCTTTGTCCCCAGGGCCCATTGTGACATTCCAGGACACCCCTTGTCCCCATGGCCCATTGTGAAATCCTGGGGACCTCCTTTGTCCCCAGGGCCCATTGTGACGTCCCAGGACACCCCTTTGTCCCCAGGGCCCATTGTGACAGGGTGGGGACTCCCTTTGTCCCCAGGGGCCATTGTGATGTCCCAGGATCCCCCTTTGTCCCCAGGGCCCATTGTGACATCTCAGGACACCCCAATTGTTTCCAGGGCCCATTGTGACATCCTGGGGACCGCCCAGTTGTCCCCAGGGCCCATTGTGGCATCCTGGGTACCCCTTTTATCCCCGGGGCCCATTGTGACATCCTGGGGACTCCCCTTGTCACTGGGGACCCATTGTGACACCATGGGGACCACCCCTTTCTCCCCAGTGCCCATTGTGACATCCTGGGGACCCCTTTGTCCCCAGAGACCATTGTGACATCCTGGTGAGCCCCCTTTGTCCCCAGGGCCCATTGTGACATCCCAGGACCCCCCTTTGTCACCAGGGCCCATTGTGACGTCCCAGGACCCCTCTTTGTCCCCAGGGCCCATTGTGACATCCCCGGACCCCCCATTGTCCCCAGAGCCCATTGTGACATCCTTGGGACCCCCATTGTCCCCAGGGCCCATTCTGACATTCAGGGGACAGCCTTTTTCCCAAGGGCCCATTGTGACACCATCGGGACCCCCGTTGTCCCCAGGGCCAATTGTGACACCATGGGGACCCTCCTCGTCACTGCGGACCCATTGTGACACCATGGGGACCTGCCCTTGTCCTCAGGGCCAATTGTGACATCCTGGGGACCCTCTTGTCCCCAGGGCCCATTGTGACATCCTGGGGACCCTCTTGTCCCCAGGGCCCATAGTTGCACCCTGGGGACCCCCTCTTTATTCCCAGTGCCCATTGTGACATCCCAGGACCCCCCTATGTCCCCAGGGCCCATTGTGACACCATGGGGACACCCCTTTGACTCCAGGGCCCATTGTCACATCCCAGGACCTCCCAATTGTCCCCAGGGCCCATTGTGACATCCTGGGGACCCCCCTTGTCACTGGGGACCCATTGTATACATCATGGGGACCCCCATTGTCCCCAGGGCCCATTGTGACATCCTGGGGACCCCCCCTTGTCACTGGTGACCCATTGTGACACCATGGGGACCCCCGTTTGTCCCCAGGGCTCATTGTGACATCCCAGGACCTCCCATTGTCCCCAGGGCCCATTGTGACATCATGGGGACCGCCTTGTCCCTCTGGCCCGTTGTGGCACCGTGGGGACCTCCTTTGTCCCCAGGGCCCATTGTGACACCATGGGGACCCCCCTTGTCTCCAGGGCCCACCGTGGCACCGTGGGGACCACCCTTGTCACTGGGACCCATTGTAACACATTGTAACATTGTAAGGGGGGTGGCGGGGGCGGCAGCGGCGGCGATTGGGGGGGGGCAGTCGGGGCTGGGCGGACAAGCGGCGGCTGCTGCGGCTCCTCAGGCAGCGACAGCAGCAGCGATCGGGGGGACGTGGGGGGGCGGACAAGCGGCGGCTGCTGCGGCTCCTCAGGCAGCGACAGCAGCAGCGATCGGGGGGACGTGGGGGGCGGACAAGCGGCGGCTGCTGCGGCTCCTCAGGCAGCGACAGCAGCAGCGATCGGGGGGACGTGGGGGGGCGGACAAGCGGCGGCTGCTGCGGCTCCTCAGGCAGCGACAGCAGCAGCGATCGGGGGGACGTGGGGGGCGGACAAGCGGCGGCTGCTGCGGCTCCTCAGGCAGCGACAGCAGCAGCGATCGGGGGGACGTGGGGGGCGGACAAGCGGCGGCTGCTGCGGCTCCTCAGGCAGCGACAGCAGCAGCGATCGGGGGGACGTGGGGGGGCGGACAAGCGGCGGCTGCTGCGGCTCCTCAGGCAGCGACAGCAGCAGCGATCGGGGGAACGTGGGGGGCGGACAAGCGGCGGCTGCTGCGGCTCCTCAGGCAGCGACAGCAGCAGCGATCGGGGGGACGTGGGGGGGCGGACAAGCGGCGGCTGCTGCGGCTCCTCAGGCAGCGACAGCAGCAGCGATCGGGGGGACGTGGGGGGCGGACAAGCGGCGGCTCCTCCGGCCGCGGCCAGGACGTGGCTTCGCCGGCACCGGGGCCCGAGACCGCGCGCTGTGGGGCTGCGGGGCGGGTGTGGGGCCGGGGGTCTCCGGGGGTCCCGCAGCGGCCGCTGTGGGGCGGGGTGGGGCGGCTGTGGAATTACCTGTGGGGCACTCATGGGGCTGCTGTAGGGGTCTTAAGAGGCATGTCTGGAGCACTTATGGGGCGACTATGGGGCAGGTGCTGGGCTGCTACAGCGGGACCTGTGGGGCAGCCATAGGGCTGCTATGGGGTTGGTTATGGGTCACAGATGGGAGGGGGCAGCTGGGTGTGGCCCCGCCTACATGGGGTGGGGTCAGTGCCGAGGGGCGGGTACTGAGAGGGCACGCCCACGGGGAGCCCCTCGGGGGGGCGGAGCCTCTGTGTCACGCCCCATGGGAGGTGGTCTGGGGGTGGGCATTCTCTGGGGCACGCCCCCATGGGAGGAGCCTCTTGGGGTAGGGAGAGGGTGCGGTCAACATGGCACGGCCCCAAGGGGGCGTGGCTTAGCTCGGGAAGAGGTGGAGCCGAGAAGGGGCTGCCCGACCCGGCTCTCCAGGCGGCTCTGAGACGGAGCGGAGCGGGCCGGGCGGGGCCGGGCCGGGCACTCCCCGGGGCCTCGCAGAAACAGCGGCGCAGCGAGTCCGCTCCGGGCTCCAACGGTGCGCGCACGTGGCCGCCGAGAGCGCCCCGTGCACCTCGCAGCGCCCATTTCTGCGCATGCGCATTGGGAAGCCCTCGAGACAACCCTTCCCCCGCGGCCCGCCCCTTCTCTTCCCTCTCCGCAATCTGATTGGCCAGCTAAGCACGTCAATTTCCATTCTCTCCGCCTATCATCACCCGTCCCCGTTTGTCCCGCGCTGCGCTCTGATCCAATGTCTATTTACACTTAAATACATTTAAACTTCCATTTTAACACTCAGGTATCTTTTCAAATTTACAGATTTTGACATATTTACAATTATATATATTTAGACTGGGATATCGATTTACATTTATTAATAAATTAAAGGTATGTATACGGGTGTGAGTGGATATATATAGATGATATTTATTACCTATTTAGACTATGTAACACGTAGTAATTATACATAGCTCTGCCTACTCACACTTTTTTCTATTTTAAGTTCCTATCTAGATATTTTTTTCTTTTTCAAGTCCTTCACTTTTTAATCTACAAATAGATAAGATGTTTGTATTCTTAAAACCATCAACAGAAATTTTTTACATTCTAAAATCCTTTATATAACAGAGTAGAAAAGGGGTTTTATTTTAAAATCATTTTATATCTACATGAATACCATTCTGCAATATATAAATACAAACGACAGACTTCTCTCTGTTTGAAATTCTCACGCTCATATTTACAGGGTTTAATAAGTTTTATCCTCCCCCAGGAATTTTCAGGCATTTTTGGACTGTGACCCCCTCTTTTCAGGGGGACTCCCTTTTGAGCCCCACATTGTGGGGGATTTGAGGGATTTTCTTGCAGTCAGTGAACATTGTATGGAACTGAACTGAACTGAACAGGGCTCTGAGGCCTCTGTGTCCTGCAAGAGAGCAGGAGAGCAGGAGTGGAGCAGCCCCCGTGTCTACGTGACTGTACAGCCTTCTTCAGTGTTGGAACCGAGTTGCTTCGCCTTCTGTTTGTCCACGTGCACACACACCATTCCTCACTGGAAAACAGGCAGAAACCTTTCCACACGCACCCAGGTCTGTGCACCCAGGCCTTGTCTATTCCTGTCGGGTTTGCTGGGCTCTGTCAGGCTCCTCTGGCTCTGTCGTGCTTTGACAGCCTCTGTCAGGCCCTGCCAGACTCCACTGTTCGCTGTCAGGCGCTGTCGGGATTTGTCGGCCCCTGTTGAGTTCTATCAGGCTCTGTCAAGCCCTGTTGGGCTCTGTCGCGCTTTGTCAGGCTCTGCCTGGCTTTATCATGTTCCATAAGTGCTCCAAAAACTGGATGCTCTTGCGATGCTTGTATTCACACAATTATCGCATATTCATTACAATTTGGGGGAATTTTTAGCATCAAACGCATCTATAGTAAGAAAAAATGTCATAAACCTAGGGTTAGACTGAGGTTAATAATTTCATGGTCTTTGCTGCCATCTAGCGTCCCTTAAGAGAATGCACAGAACACACATTCGGAGGGTGCCTGCAGGTATGTGCCTGTTCTTGGACGAACCTGTGCGCGAAAGCCTTAGTGCCTATAAACGTTGGTCTGTCCACATGTGAGTGCCTTGATGTCAGCTCCATTTATGCTAAAGCTGGAGCATCATCGTTCAGACGTGTGCGTGTGTGCAGTGTGCCAAACATCCACGCACGTGTTTACCCTCAAGCATGTCAGTACATTTCACGTACGTCTTTCTGTCAATAGATGGGACTGGGCACGCTTGTGGAAGTGTGCGTGTGTGTGGCCACGTGTTTGCTTACACATCAGTGTGTAGCTGCGTGTGCGTGCACGCGGTGCTGGGTGCACATACCTGGGTGCCCCACAGGTCCCGCTGTAGCAGCCCAGCACCTGCCCCATAGTCGCCCCGTAAGTGCTCCAGACATGCCTCTTAAGACCCCTACAGCAGCCCCATGAGTGCCCCACAGGTAATTCCACAGCCGCCCCATCCCGCCCCACAGCGGCCGCTGCGGGACCCCCGGAGACCCCCGGCCCCACACCCGCCCCGCAGCCCCACAGCGCGCGGTCTCGGGCCCCGGTGCCGGCGAAGCCACGTCCTGGCCGCGGCCGGAGGAGCCGCCGCTTGTCCGCCCCCCACGTCCCCCCGATCGCTGCTGCTGTCGCTGCATGAGGAGCCGCAGCAGCCGCCGCTTGTCCGCCCCCCACGTCCCCCCGATCGCTGATGCTGTCGCTGCCTGAGGAGCCGCAGGAGCCGCCGCTTGTCCGCCCCCCACGTCCCCCCGATCGCTGCTGCTGTCGCTGCCTGAGGAGCCGCAGCAGCCGCCGCTTGTCCGCCCCCCACGTCCCCCCGATCGCTGCTGCTGTCGCTGCCTGAGGAGCCGCAGCAGCCGCCGCTTGTCCGCCCCCCACGTCCCCCCGATCGCTGCTGCTGTCGCTGCCTGAGGAGCCGCAGCAGCCGCCGCTTTTCCGCCCAGCCCCGACTGCCCCCCCCCAATCGCCACCGCTGCCGCCCCCGCCACCCCCCTTCTCTCGCCATCCCGGTGTCACAACGGGGACTTTGAGCGCGGCTGTGGAGGCAGCAGCTGTTCTGATAGCGAAGCCAAACCGGACCGGGAAACAGGACCGGGAACCAGGAACCGTGGCAGGGAAGTTTTCCCTTGGAGCAAACAAACCCCAGGTGTTCTTCAATGTTTATTGAGAAAGCAGAGTCAGGATGTACCAGTAGTCCGATCAGTGACCTTCTAAGACAAAGTGGGGTCCTGGGATGTCACAATGGGCCCCAGTGACAAAGAGGGTCCCCATGGTGCCACAATGGGCCCTGGGGACAAAGGGAGTCACCAGGATGTCACAATGGGCCCTGGGGACAAGGGGGGTCCCACCCTGTAACAATGGGCCCTGGGGACAAAGTGGGGCCCTGGGATGTCACAATGGGCCCTGGGGACAAACGGGGTCCTGGGACGTCACAATGGGTCCTGGGGATAAAGGGGGTCCCCAGGATGTCACAATGGGCACTTGAGACAAAGGTGGGGTCCCCATTGTGTCACAATGCGTCCCCAGTGACAAGAGGGTTCCCCATGGTGTCACAATGGGCCCTGGGGACAATTGGGGGTCCTGGGATGTCACAATGGGCCCTGAGGACAACAGGGGGTCCCCACGGTGTCAAAATGGGCCCTGGTGACATACGGGGCAGCCCAGGATGTCACAATGGGCTCTGGGGACAAAGGGGGTCCCCAGGATGTTCACAATGGGCCCTGGAGACAGTGGGGGGTCCAGAAATGTCACAATGGGCCCTGAGGACAAAGGGGGCTCCCCAGGATGTCACAATGGGCTCTGGGGACAAAGGGGGTCCCCACGGTGTCACAATGCACCCTGGGGACAATGGGGGGTCCTGGGACGTCACAATGGGCCCTGGGGACACAGGGGTCCCAAGGATGTGATAATGGGCTCTGGGGACAAGTGGGGTCCACAGGATGTCACAATGGGCACTGGGGAGAAAGGGGTGGTCCCCATGGTGTCACAATGGGCCCTAGTGACAAAGAGGGTCCCCACGGTTCCACGATGGGCCCTGGGGACAAGGGGGTCCACCAGATGTCACAATGGGCCCTGGGGAAAACAGGGGGTCCCCATGGTGTCACAATGGGCCCTGGGGACAAAGGGAGGTCCTAGGACGTCACAGTGGGCCCTGGGGACAAAGTGGGGTCCCCTGAATGTCACATTGGGACCAGAAGACAAAGGGGGGTCCTGGGATGCCACAATGGGCCCCAGTGACAAAGGGGGTCCCCAGGATGTCACAACAGGCCCTGGGGACAAAGAGGGCTCTCCTGAATGTCAAAATGGGCCCTGGGGACAAGGGGGGACCCCAGGATGCAACAACGGGCCCTGGGGACAAAGAGGGGTCCCCTGAATGTCACAAAGGGCCCTGGGGACAAGGGGGTGTCCTGGGATGTCACAATGGACCCTGGGGACAAATAGCAGTTCCCTGAATATCACAATGGGCCCTGGAGACAAGGGGTGTCCTGGGATGTCACAATGGGCCCCAGTGACAAAGGGCGTCCCTATGGTGCCAAAATGGGCCCTGGGGACAAAGGGGGTCCCCAGGAAGTCACAATGGGCCCTGGGAACAAAGGGGGGTCCTGGGATATCACAATGGGCCCTGGGACAACGGGGGGTCCCCAGGATGCCACAATGGGCCCTGGGGACAATTGGGGGATCCTGGGATGTCACAATGGGCCCTGGGGACAAAGATGAGTCCCCTAAATGTCACAATGGGCCCTGGAGACAGAGGGGCTCCCCATGGTGCCACAATGGGCCCTGAGGAAAAAGCGGGGTCGCCAGGATGTCACAATGGGCTCTTGGAAAAATGGAGGGTCCTGGGACGTCACAATGGGCCCTGGGGACAAAGGAGGTCCCCAGGATGTCACAATGACCCCTTGGGACAATGGGGCCATTGTGGACATCACAATGGGTCCTGGGAACAAAGTGGGGTCCCCAGGATGTCACAATAGGCCCTGGGGACAAAGAGGGGTCCCCTGAATGTCACAATGGGCCCTGGGGACAAAGGGGGGTCCCCAGGATGTCACAATAAGCCCTGGAAACAATTGGGGGGTCCTGAGATGTCACAATGGGCCCTGGGGACAAAGGGGGTCCCCAGGATTTCACAATGGGCCTTGGGGACAAAGGGAGTCCCCACACTGTCACAATAGGCCCTGGGGACACAGGGGGTGCCCAGGATGTCACAATGGGTCCTGGGGACAAAGGGGGTCCTGTGATGTCACAATGGGCCCTGGGGACAAAGGGGGTCCCCATGGTGCCACAATGGACCCGGGGGACAAACGAGGTCCCCAGGATGTCACAATGGGCCCTAGGGACAAAGGGAGTCCCCACCCTGTCACAATAGGCTCTGGGGACAAAGGGGGTGCCCAGGATGTCACAATGGGTCCTGGGGACAAAGGGCATCCCCATGGTGCCACAATGGACCCTAGTGACAAACGGGGTCCCCAGGATGTCACAATGGGCCCTGGAGACAAGGGGGTCCCCAGGATCTCAAAATGGACCCTGGGGACAAAGGGGGGGCCTGGGATGTCACAATTGGCCCTGGGGACAATGGGGGGTCCTGGGATGTCACAATGAGCCCTGGGCACAATTGGGGGGTCCTTAGATGTCACAACGGGCTCTGGGGACAAAGGGCGTCTCCAGGATGTCACAATGGGCCCTGGGGACAAAGTGGGGTCCTGAAATGTCACAATGGGCCCTGGGCACAAAGGGGGTTCCCAGGATGTCACAATGGGCTCTGGGGACAACGGGGATTCCAACGGTGTCACAATGGGCCCTTGGGACAAAGCCTGTCCCCTGAATGTCACAATGGGCCCTGGGGACAAAGGGGGTTCCCAGGATGTCACAATGGGCTCTGGGGACAATGGGAGGTCCGGGGACGTCAAAATGGGCCCTGGGGACAAAGGGGGGTCCTGGGACGTCACAATGGGCCCTGGTGACAAAGGGGGTCCCCCGGAAGTCACAATGGGCCCTGGGGACAAAGTGAGGTCCTGGGAAGTCACAATGGGCCCCAGTGACAAAGGGGGTCCCAATGGTGCCACAATGGGTCCTGGGGAAAAAGGGCGTCCCCAGGATGTCACAATGGGCTCTGGGGACAAGGGGGGGTCCTGGGACATCACAGTGGGCCCTGGGGAACAAGGGGGTCCCCAGGATGTCACAATGGGCTCTGGGGACAAGGGGGGGTCCCCATAGTGTTACAATGGGGCCCAGTGACAAGGGTGGTCCCCACGGTGCCACGGTGGGCCCTGGAGACAAGGGGGGTCCCCAGGATGTCACAATGGGCTCTGGGGACAAGGGGGGTCCCCACGGTGTCACAATGGGCCTTGGGTACAAAGTGGGGTCCTGGGATGTCACATTAGGCCACAGTGACAAAAGGGGTCCCATGGTGTCACAACGGGCCCTGGGGACAAAGGAGGTCCCCACGGTGCCACAACGGGCCAGAGGGACAAGGCGGTCCCCATGATGTCACAATGGGCCCTGGGGACAATGGGAGGTCCTGGGATGTCACAATGAGCCCTGGGGACAAACGGGGGTCCCCAGGATGTCACAATGGGCCCTGGGGACAAAGAGGGGTCCCCATGGTGTATACAATGGGTCCCCAGTGACAAGGGGGGTCCCCAGGATGTCACAATGGGCCCTGGGGACAAAGGGGGTCCTGGGACTTCACAATGGGCCCTGCGGACAAGGGCGGGTCCCCAGGATGTCACAATGGGCCCTGGGGACAATTGGGGGGTCCTGGGATGTGACAATGGGCCCTGGAGTCAAAGGGGTGTCCCCATGGTGTCACAATGGGCCCTGGGGACATAGGGGGGTCCTGGGATGTCACAATGGGCACTGGGAATAAAGAGGGGGTCCCCAGGGTGCAACTATGGGCCCTGGGGACAAGAGGGTCCCCAGGATGTCACAATGGGCCCTGAGGACAAGGGCAGGTCCCCATGGTGTCACAATGGGTCCGCAGTGACGAGGAGGGTCCCCATGGTGTCACAATTGGCCCTGGGGACAACGGGGGTCCCAATGGTGTCACAATGGGCCCTTGGGAAAAAGGCTGTCCCCTGAATGTCACAATGGGCCCTGGGGACAATGGGGGTCCCAAGGATGTCACAATGGGCTCTGGGGACAATGGGGGGTCCGGGGATGTCACAATGGGCCCTGGGGACAAAGAGGGGTCCTGGGACGTCACAATGGGCCCTGGTGACAAAGGGGGTCCTGGGATGTCACAATGGGCCCTGGGGACAAAGGGGGCTCACCAGAATGTCACAATGGGCTCTGGGGACCAAGAGGTCCCCAGGATGTCACAATGGGCACTGGGGAGAAAGGGATGGTCCCCATGGTGTCACAATGGGTCACCAGTGACAAGGGGAGTCCCCAGGATGTCACAATGGGCCCCGGGGATAAAAGGGGTACCCAGGATGTCACAATGGGCTCTGGGGACAACAGGGGTCCCGACGGTGTCACAATGGGCCCTTGGGACAAAGGCTGTCCCCTGAATGTCACAATGGGCCCTGGGGACAATGGGGGGTCCGGGGACGTCACAATGGGCCCTGGGGCAAAGGGGGTCCCCAGGATGTCACAATGGGCCTTCAGTATAAAGTGGAGTCCTGGGATGTCACAATGGGCCCTGGGGACAAAGGGGGGTCCTGGGACGTCACAATGGGCCCTGCGGATCAAGGATGGTGCCCTGGATGTTACAATGGGCTCTGGGGACAATGGGGGGTCCTGGAATGTCACAATGAGCCCTAGGGACGAAGGGGGGTCCCTTGGATGTCACAATGGGGCTGGGGACAAAGGGGGTCCTGGGATGTCACAATGGGTCCTGGGGACAAAGGGGGTCCCCAGGTTGTCACAATGGGCCCTGGGGACAAAGGGGGTCCCCACGGTGTCACAATAGGCCCTGGGGACAAAGGGGGTCCTCAGGATATCACAGTGGGCCCTGGGGACTAGGGGGATACCCACGGTTTCAAAATGGGCCCTGGGGACAAGGGGGTCCCCAGGATCTCACAGTGGGCCGTGAGGACAAAGAGGGGTCCCCAGGATTTCACAATGGACCCTGGGGACAAAGGGTTCCCCAGGATGTCACAATGGGCTCTGGGGACAAAGGAGGTCCCCAGGATGACACAATGGGCCCTGGGGACAAGGGGGGTCCTGGGACGTCACAATGGGCCCTGGGGACAATGGGGCGTCCTGATATGTTACAATGAACCCTGGGCACAATTGGGGGGTCCTTAGATGCCACAATGGGCCCTGGGGACAAAGGGGGTCCCCACGGTGTCACAATGGGCTCTGGGGACAAAGGGGAGTCCCCAGTATGTCACAATGGGCCCTGGGGACAATGCGGGGTCCTGGGATGTCACAATGGGCCCCCTGGGGACAACGGGGGTCCCGACGGTGTCACAATGGGCCCTAGGGACAAAGGCTGTCCCCTGAATGTCACAATGGGCCCTGTGGACAATGGGGGTCCCCAGGATGTCACAATGGGCTCTGGGGACAATGGGGGATCCGGGGACGTCACAATGGGCCCTGGGGACAAAGGGGGTCCACAGGACGTCACAATGGGCCCCAGTGACAAAGGGGGTCCCAATGGTGCCACAATGGGTCCTGGGGACAAGGGGGTCCCCAGGATGTCACAATGGGCCCTGGGGACAAAGGGGGTCCTGGGACTTCACTATGGGCCCTGGGGACAAGGGAGTCCCCAGGATGTCACAATGGGCCCTTAGGACAACGGGTGGTCCCCATGGTGTCACAATGGGTCCCCAGTGACAAGGGGGGTCCCCAAGGTGTCACAATGGGCCCTGGGGACAATGGGGGGTCCTGGGACATCACAACAGGCCTGGGGACAAGGGGGATCTCCACCCTGTCACAATGGGCCCTGGGGACAAAGGGGGTCCCCATGGTGCCACAATGGGCCCTGGGGACAAAGGGGAGTCCCCAGGATGTCACAATGGGCCCTGAGGACAAGGGGAGGACTCCATGGTGTCACAATGGGTCCTCAGTGAGAAGGGGGTCCGCCATGGTGTCACAATGGGCCCTGGGGACAAGGGGGATCCCCAGGGTGTCACAATGGACCCTGGGGACAAGGGGTTAGGGGGTTGTGTTAGGGGGTTGGAGGATTAGGTGGTGCAGGATTTGGGGGTGCAAGGCTGGGGGAGCAGGATTTTGCGGGGCCTGATTTGGGGCTACAGGGTCTGGGGTTGCAGGTTCCAGGGGTGCAGGATTTGGGGGTTCAGGGTTTAGGGCAGTAGGATCTTTGGGTGCAGGAGTTTGGGGTGCCGGGTTTGGGGGCCAGGATTTGGGGGTTCAGGGTTTAGGGGTGCAGTGGTTTGGAGTGCAGTGTTTTGGGGTGCAGGATTTGGGGAAGGAGGATATGGAGGTGCAGGGTTTAGGGTGCAGGATCTTGGGGTGCAGGGGTTTGGGGTGGAGGGCTTGGTAGGGCAGGATTTGCGGGTGGAAAGTTTAGGGGGTAGGGCTGGGGGTGCAGGATTTGGGGGTGAAGGGGTTGTTGGGTGCAGGGTTCTGGGGTGCAGGGTTTGGGAGATTGGTACGTGGGGCTGGAGGATTTGGGGTGCAGGGTTTGGAGCAGCAGGATCTGGGGGTGCAGAGTTGGGGGGTGCAAGATTGGGGGTAGCAGGGTTTTGGGGAGCAGGGTTTCGGGGTCAGGCTTTAGGGGGACAGGGTTTGGGGGGCAGGGTTGGGAGGGATGATTTTGGGGTGCAGGGTTTAGGGCAGCAGGATCTTGGGGTGAAGTGGTTTGGGGTGAAGGGTTGGGTAGGACAGGATTTGGGGGTGCAGGACTTCGGGCTTCGGGTTTGGGGGTGCAGGGTTCGCATGTTCAGGAACTGGGGGTGCAGGGTTTGGGGGTTTGGGACGTGGGGCTGGAGGATTTGGGGGTGCAGGATTTGGGGTGCAGTGTGTGGGGGTGCAAGATCTGGGGGTGTACGAGCGTTGGGTGTGGGATTTGAAGGACAATGATTTGGGGCTGCAGGGATTGGGGGTGTAGGGTATTGGGGTTGCTGCGTTTGGAGATTCGGGATGTGGAGGTCAAGGATTTGGGGGTACAATGTTTGGTTGCAGGATTTGGGGGTGCAGGGTTTGAAGTGCAGGTCTAAAGGGGGCAGGATTTGGAGGTGCAAGATTTGGTGGTCTGGGGTATTGGGGTGCAGGGTTTTGGGGTGAGGGATTTGGGGGACAGGATGTGGGGTGGAGGATTTGAGCGTGCATGCTGTTGGGGCACAGAGTTTCAGGGACAGATCTGGGGGTGCAGGGTTTGTGGGGCAGGATTCAGGGCTGTAGGCGTTGGGGGTGGAGTGTTTTGGGGAGGATTTGGGGTGCAGGGTTGAAGGGTTTAGATCTGGAGGTGCAGAGTTCTGGGGTGCAGGGTGTCGGGTGCAGGATCTGGGGCTCCAGGATTTATGGGTGCAGGCTTTTGGGGTTTAGGGTAGGAGGATCGTGGGGTGCGGGGCTGAAGGGTTTGGTAGGGCCAGATTTGGGGTGCAGGGCTTTAGGGTGAGGCCTTGGGGGTGCAGGTTCCATGTCTTTAGGAACTGGAGGGGCAGGATTTTGTGGTGCGGACTTTTGAGTGCAAGTTTGAGGGGCCTTGATTTTGGGGTGCATGGTTTGGGGGGCAGGATTCCGGGTGTAAGGTTTTGGGGTGCAGGACTTGGGGGTGCAGGTTTCACACGTTAAGGAACTGGGGCTGCAGAGGTTGGGGGTGCAGCGTTGTGGGCTGCAGGGTTGAAGGGTGCAGGATTTAGGGGTACAGGTTTTGGGGGTGCAGGAGCTGGGGGTGCAGGCTGTAGGGATCAGAATATGGGGGTGCAGGGTTCTGGGGTGCAGGATCTGGGTGAGCAGGCTGTTAGGGTACAGAACCTTGTAGTTCAGCGTTTAGAGGCAGGATTTGGGGGTGCAGGGCTTTGGGGTGAGGGGTCTGGGGTGAGGGGTTCAGGTGTTCAGCACCTAGGGGTGCAGGACTTGGGGGTTGGAGGATTTGGGGGTGCAGGGATTTGGGGGTGCAGGGATATGGGGTGCAACTTGTGGGGTGCAGGGTTTTGGGTATAGGGTTTTGGGGTGCAGAGTTTTGGGGGGGAGGATTGGGGGAGCAGGGTTTTGGGGTGCAAGGTTCAGTGGTGCAGCGTTCTGGGGGTGCAGGGTTTAGCGCCAGAATTGGGGGTGCAGGGTTTGGGATTGCAGGGTGTTGGGGGAAGGATCTGGGGGTACAAGATTTGGGGTAGCAGGGTTTTGGGGTGCAACTTGTGTGGGCAGGATTTGGGGTCCAGGAGGTTGGGGGTGCAGGGTTTGGGGTGTAGGATTTAGTGGAGCAGGGACTGGGGGTGAAGGTCTTGTGGAGGCAGAATTGGGGGTGCAGGTCTTGGGGAGGCAGAATTGGGGGTGCAGATTTTGGCTGTTCAGGACCTGGGGGTGCAGGATTTGGGGATGTAGGTTTTGGGGGGCAGATTTTGGGGTGCTGGGTTCGGCACATGGGTCTGGAGGATTTGGGGGTGCAGGGTTAAGGGGTTTAGGATTTTGGGGTGCACAGTTTAGGGTGCACGTTCTGGGCATGTATGATTTGAGAGTGCAGGGCTTTGGGGTACAGGATTTGGGGTGCAGGGTTTTGGGGTCAGGATCTGGGGGTGCAGGGTGTTGGGGAGAAGGATTTGGGGGTGCAGCATTTTGAAGTGCAGGGTTTGGAGGAGGGAGGTTTTGGGGGTGAAAGATTTGGTGGTTCAGGTTTTGGGGGTGCAGTGTTAAAAGGGTGGAGGATTAGGGGTGCAGGATTTGGGGGTACACTGTTTGGGGGTGCAGGGTTTAGAAGTCAGGTCTAAGAGTGCAGCGTTTGGGGTGCAGGGGCTTGGGGGGAAATTTAAGGTTGCAGAGTGTGGGGTGCACAGGACTGGGGCACAGGATTTGGGGGTGCGGGGTTTCAGGGTTCAGGATTTGGAGGTGTGGAGTTTTGGGGTGCAGGGACTGGGGGTGAAGGATTTGAGGCTGCAGGGTGGTGGGGGGAGGATTTGGGGGTGAGAGATTTGGGGTGCAGGATGTGGGGGTGCAGAGTTTTGGGAGGCAAGGATCTGGGGCTGCAGGATTTGGGGGTTCAGTGTTTAGGGCAGCACAACCTCGGGGTGCAGGGGTTTGCAGTGAAAGGTTTGGTAGGGCAGGATTTGGGGTGCAGGATTCTGGGGTGCTGGGTTTGGGGTACAGGATTTGGTGTTGCAGGGATGGGGTTGAAGGGCTTGGGTTTCCAGGCCTTTGAGGTGCAAGGTTTGGGAGGGAATTCTTTGGGGTGCAGGGTTTGGGGTTCCAGGAGGTGGGGGAAGGACCTTGGGGTGTAGGGTTTGGGGGGGCAGGGTTTTGGGGGAAGGATTTAGGGGTGCAGGGTTTTGAAGTGCAGCGTTTCAGGGGGGCATGGTTTTGGGGGTGCACATGTGGGGGTCCAGGTTTGGGGGATGCAGAGTTTGTGAATGGAGGATTTTGGGGTGCTGGGTTTGGGGCTGCCTAATTTGGGGGTGCAGTGTTTGGGTGTTCAGGACCTGGGGTTGCTGCGTTTGGGAATGCAGGCTTTGGGGGTGCAGGGCTCAGGATTTGGGAGGGCAGGATCAGGGGGTGTAAGTTTTCAGGGTTTAGGGGTGCAAAGTATGGTAGGGCTGAATTACAGGGGTGCAAAGTATGGTAGGGCTGAATTTAGGGGTGCAGGATTTGGTATTACAGGTTTTGGGGAATCATGGCTTGGGAGGAAGGATTTAGGGGTGCAGGGTTTCAAGATGCAGGATTTGGGGTGCAGTATTTGGGGTTGCAGGTTTGGGGGGTGCAAGTTGTGGGGCGGCAGGATATCGGGTACAGGGTTCTGGGCTGCAGGGTTTGGGGGTGCAGGATTTCAGCGTGCAGGGTTCTGGGGTGCAGTATCTGGGGGTCCAGGGTTTGGCAGTGCATTGGCTTTGGGGGTTGAAGGATTTGGGGGTGTAGGGTTTAGGGATGCAGGATTTGGGGGTGCAGGATTCGGGGGTGCAGAGTTAGGGGGCAGGATTTTCAGTGCAGGGTTTCAGGGCACAGAACTTGGTGGTGCAGGATCTGGGGGTGCAGGTTTTCGGTGGGGAATTTGGGGGTGCAGGGTGTTGAGGAAGGATCTGAGGGTACAATATTTGGGCTTTAAGGGTTTAGGGGGGCAGGATCTGGCAGTGCAGAGTTTGGGGACAGGACCTGGGGGTGCAGCGATTGGGGTTACAGGTTCTGGGGGTGCAGGGTCGAGGGAATTGTTTGAGGTGCAGGCTTATGAGAGTGCAGGATTTCTGGGTGCAGAGTTTGGGGTGCTGGGTATGGGGCAGCAGGATCTGGGGGTGTAGGTTTTGGGGGTTCATTCATTTGGGGGGAGGATCTGGGGGTGCAGGGTTTAAGGGTTCAGGATTTGGAGGTGTAGGGTTTTGGGGTAAAGGGTTCTGGGTTGAGGTTTTGGGGTGAAAGATTTGGGGGTGCAGTGTTAAGGGGTGGAGGCTTAGAGGTGCAAGATTTGGGGGTGGAGAGTTTTCGTGTGTCTGATTTGGGGGTGCAGGGTCTGGGGGTGCAAGATCCTGGAATTCAGGATCTGAGGGTTCAGGATTTGGGGGTGCACAGTATGGGAGGGAAGGATCTGGGGCTTCAGGATTTGGGGGTGCACTGTCTGGGGGTGCAGGGTTTAGAAGTCAGGTCTCAGAGTGCAGCGTTTGGGGTGCAGGGGCTTGGGGGGAAATTTAAGGTTGCAGAGTGTGGGGTGCACAGGACTGGGGCTCAGGATTTGGGGGTGCGAGGTTTCAGGGTTCAGGATTTGGAGGTGTGGAGTTTTGGGGTGCAGAGGTTGGGAGTGCAGGGTGGTGGGGGTGAGAGATTTGGGTGCAGGATTTGGGGGTGCAGAGTCTTGGGAGGCAAGGATCCGGGTCTGCAGGATTTGGGGGTTCAGTGTTTAGGGCAGCACAATCTTGGGGTGCAGGGGTTTGCAGTGAAAGGTTTGGCAGGCAGGATTTGGGGTGCAGGATTCTGGGGTGCTGGGTTTGGGGTACAGGATTTGGTGTTGCAGGGATGGGGTTGAAGGGCTTGGGTTGCCAGGCCTTTGAGGTGCAGGATTTGGAGGTGCAAGGTTTGGGAGGGAATTCTTTGGGGTGCAGGGTTTGGGGGCAGGGTTTAGGGGTGGAGGGTATAGGACGGAAGGATTTGGGAATGCAGGGTTTGGGGTGCAGGTTTCGGGGTTCAGGAAGGTAGGGAGGGCAGGATTAGGGGGTGCAAGGTTTCAGTTGTAGGGTTTAGGGGTGCAGAGTTTGGTAGGGCCGAATTTGGGGGTGCAGGATTTGGGAATGCAGGGTTTTGGGTGCAGGTTTCGGGGTTCAGGAAGGTAGGGAGGGCAGGATTAGGGGGTGCAAGGTTTCAGTTGTAGGGTTTAGGGGTGCATAGTTTGGTTGTGCCGAATTTGGGGGTGCAGGGTTTGGGGTGCAGGGTTTGGGAAGACAGGATCGGGGTGGAGGATTTGGGGGTGCAGGATTGAGGGGCAGGGTTTTGGTGCAGGGCTTGGGGTCAGGATCTGGGGTGCAGGGTTTGGGAAGAGTATTTTGGGGTGCAGGATTTTGGGTGCCGTGTCTGCGGGGCAGGTTTGGGGTCATCACTGCACCTTTTCCTTTCTCCAGGTGCAGAGCCCGTGCCTCACTTGGTTCCGTCTGCAAACAGCGCCCATCCCAGCTCGAATCCCCCTGCCCCTCTCACCCTGTGCAGCTCTTTGTGCGCTGAGCTCCGCACTCAGCACCAGCGGGTGCGGCTCCTCCTGAGGGGCTGGGGGGAGGGGGCGGGGCCAAGGGCTGGTTTGAGGGGGCGGGGCTGAGGCGGCGAGCTGCGATTGACCGGCCGGGCCGCAGCGGCCGTTCCCGCCTGAGCCTTGGGGCGGAGCCAGAGCGGGAGTGCGGGGGGCGGCCGGGCCAGGAGCCGCCCGCAGAGCGCCCGGAGAGCGGGCTTCGGGGACTCTGCCCGGGAACGAGCGGCAGGAGGAGAGGAGACGGCCCCAGCGGTACCGGGTGAGCTTCTGGCTGGAGCCTGGGAGCTGTTCCTCCCAGCGAGGGCTGTCGGGCACTGAACGGGCTGCCCAGGGCAGGGCTGGAGCCGCCATCCCTGGAGGGGTTTCCACAGGAGCTCCTGAGGGCCGTGGGCAGCGCCGGGGGGTTGTGCTTGGACTCCAGCACCTTCAAGGTGTTTGACACCCAAAGGGATTCTGTGGCACACTCCATTTTCACATTGCCATGGAGCCTGGAGGTCCCAGCGGGGTTTGGATCAGCGTGTTCTGGAACATTCTCAGTGGTTGCGTCTGTGTGCAGAGTGTGGTGGGAATGAGAAGAGAGGAGGTGGAGAGAACAGTGGGGAGGTGGAGGAGCAGGAGTGGAGGTGAATACCAGAGAGAGCGAGTGTGTGCGGATCAGCAGTGATCACCCCAAACCTGCCCCGCAGACACGGCACCCAAAATCCTGCACCCCAAAATACTCTTCCCAAACCTGCACCCCAGATCCTGACCCCAAGCCCTGCACCAAAACCCTGCCCCTCAATCCTGCACCCCCAAATCCTCCACCCCCGATCCTGTCTTCCCAAACCCTGCACCCCAGATCCTGCACCCCCAAATTCGGCCCTACCAAACTCTGCACCCCTAAACCCTACAACTGAAACCTTGCACCCCCTAATCCTGCCCTCCCTACCTTCCTGAACCCCGAAACCTGCACCCCAAACCCTGCATTCCCAAATCTTTCCGTCCTATACCCTCCACCCCTAAACCTGCCCCCAAACCCTGCACCCCAAAGAATTCCCTCCCAAACCTTGCACCTCCAAATCCTGCACCTCAAAGGCCTGGCAACCCAAGCCCTTCAACCCCATCCCTGCAACACCAAATCCTGTACCCCAAACCCAGCACCCCAGAATCCTGCACCCCAAATCCTGCCTGCCAAACCTTTCACTGCAAACCCCTGCACCCCAAGATTGTGCTGCCCTAAACACTGAACCCCCAAATCCTGCAGACCCGGATCCTTGCCTCCCAAGACTCTGCACCCCCAAATCCTGCACCCAAATCTCTCACCCCCACCACCCTGCAGTCCCAACCCCTGCACCCCAAAACTCCACACCTCCAAATCCTGAACCCTGAAACCCCGCACCCCCAAATCCTGTGCCCCAGTCCTGTGCACCCCACACTCTGCAACCTTAAATTTCCCCCCAAGCCCCTGCACCCCAAACGCTGCACTCTTAGACCTGACTTCTAAACCCTGCACCCCCAAACAGTGCACCCCCAAATCCTGAAGCCCCAGATCCTTCCCTCCCATACTGTGCACCCCCAAATCCTGAACCCCCAGATCCTGAATTCCAGGATCTTGCACCCCCAGACCCTGCACCCCCAAATCAGACACACGAAAACTCTGCACCCCCAAATCTTGCACCTCTAAGCCTCCACCCCTCAACACTGCATCCCCAAATCTTTCACCCCAAAACCTCAACCCAGAACCCTTTACCCCAAAACCCTACACCTCCAAATCCTGAACCCTTAAACCCTGCACCCCCAGATCCTCCCCCCAAATGAATGAACCCCCAAAACCTACACCCCCAGATGCTGCTGCCCCATACCCAGCACCCCAAACTCTGCACCCAGAAATCCTGCACTCTCATAACCCTGCACCTCAAATAATTCCCTCGACCCTGCACCCCCAGAACCTGTAACCCCAATCGCTGCACCCCCAGGTCCTGTCCCCAAACTCTGCACTGCCAGATCCTGCCCCCCTAAACCCTTAAAGCCCAAATATTGTACCCTCAGATCCTTCCTCAACACCCTGCACCCCCAAATTCCCCACCGAAAACCTGCACCCCCAGATCCTGCACCACCAAGTTCTGTGCCCTGAAACCCTGCACTGAAAATCCTGCCCCCTAACTCTGCACTTCCAAATCCTGCACCCCCAAATCCTGCATCCCTAAACCCTGCACCCCCAAATCCTTCAACCCCCAAAGCCAATGCACTGCCAAACCCTGGACCCCCAGATACTGCACCCCAGAACCCTGCACGTTGAAATCCTGCACCCCCAAACCCTGCAGCCCAGAACCCTGTACCCGATATCCTGCTGCCCCACAACTTGCACCCCCAAACCTGCAACCCCAAATACTGCACCCCAAATCCTGCATCTTGAAACCCTGCACCCCTAAATCCTTCCTCCCAAGCCATGATTCCCCAAAACCTGTAATACCAAATCCTGCACCCCTAAATTCAGCCCTACCATACTTTGCACCCCTATAATTCAGCCCTACCATACTTTGCACCCCTAAACCCTGAAATCTTACACCCCCTGATCCTGCCCTCCCAAATCCTGAGCCCTGCACCCCCAAAGCCTGCATTCCCAAACGCAGCAACCCCAGGTCCTGAACACCCAAACACTGCACCCCCAAATTAGGCAGCCCCAAACCCAGCACCCCAAAATCCTCCATTCACAAACTCTGCATCCCCCAAACCTGGACCCCCACATGTGCACCCCCAAAACCATGCCCCCCTGAAACGCTGCACTTCAAAACCCTGCACCCCTAAATCCTTCCCCCAAAACCCTGCCCCCCCAAACCCTACACCCCAAGGTCCTTCCCCCACCTCCTGGAACCCCAAACCCTGCACCCCAAAGAATTCCCTCCCAAACCTTGCACCTCAAAGGCCTGGAAACCCAAGCCCTTCAACCCCATCCCTGCAACACCAAATCCTGTACCCCAAACCCAGCACCCCAGAATCCTGCACCCCAAATCCTGCCCTACCAAACCTTTCACTGCAAACCCCTGCACCCCGAGGTTGTGCTGCCCTAAACACTGAACCCCCAAATCCTGCAGCCCCAGATCCTTGCCTCCCAAAACTCTGCACCCCCACATCCTGCACCCCAAATCTCTCACCCCCAAATCCTCCCCCCACCACCCTGCAGCCTCAAATCCTTCACCCCCAGTCCCTGCACCCCAAAACTCCACACCTCCAAATCTTGAACCCTGAAACCCTGCACCCCCAAATCCTGTGCCCCAGTCCTATGCACCCCACACTCTGCAACCTTAAATTTCCCCCCAAGCCCCTGCACCCCAAACGCTGCACTCTTAGACCTGACTTCTAAACCCTGCACCCCCAAACAGTGCACCCCCAAATCCTGCACCCCTAATCCTCCACCCTTTTAACACTGCACCCCCAAAACCTGAACCACCAAATCTTTCACCCCCAAAACCTCCCTCCTCCAAACCCTGCACTTCAAAATGCTGCACCCCCAAATCCTTCTCCCCAACACCCTGCACCCCCAGATCCTGACCCCAAAACCCTGCACCCCAAATCCTGTACCCCAAAGCCCTGCACTCTCAAATCATACATGCCCAGAACGTGCACCCTAAACTGTGCACCCCAAAATCCTAAACCCCTTAACCCTGCACCCCCAAATCCTCCAGACCCATGTGCCGAACCCAGCACCCCAAAATCTACCCCCCAAAACCTACATCCCCAAATCCTGCACCCCCAGGTCCTGAACAGCCAAAATCTGCACCCCCAATTCTGCCTCCCCAAGACCTGCATCCCCAATTCTGCCTCCCCAAGACCTTCACCCCCAGTCCCTGCTCCACTAAATCCTACACCCCAAACCCTGCACCCCCAACCTCCTGGACCCCAAATCCTGCCCACACAAGTTGCACCCCAAAACCCTGCTACCCCACATCTTGTACCCCCAGATCCTTCCCCCAACACCCTGCAATCCCAAACCCTGCACCCCCAATTCTGGCGCTAAACCCTGCACCCCCAGAACGCTGCACCACTGAACCTTGCACCCTGAAACCCTGCTCCCCCAATCCCCCCCCCCAAAACTCTGCACCCCAAAACCCTATACCCAAAACCCTGCACCCCACAAGTTGCACCCCATATCCCTGCACCCCCAAATCCCTGCACCCCCAAATCCTCCAACCCTCAGGTCCTGCACCCCCAGGTGCTGAACACCTGAACCCCTCACCCCAGACCCCTCACCCCAAAGCCCTGCACCCCCAAATCCTGCCTCTAAACGCTGAACTACAAGGTTCTGTACCCTAACAGCCTGCTCACCCAGATCCTGCACCCCAGAACCCTGCACCCCCATATTCTGATCCCTACAGCCTGCACCCCCAGCTCCTGCACCCCCAAAACCTGTACCCCTAAATCCTGCACCCTTCAACCCTGCAGCCCACAACGCTGCACCCCCAACCTCTGCAGCCCCAGTTCCTTAACGCGTGAAACCTGCACCCCCAAGTCCTGCACCTCAAAACCTTACACCCGGAATCCTGCCCCCCAAACCATGCACCCCAAAATCAAGGCCCCTCAAACTTGCACTCAAAAGTCCGCACCAAGAAACCCTCCCCGCCCAGTTCCTAAAGACATGGAACCTGCACCCCCAAATCCCGCACCCCAAAACCCTGCAGCCCAGTACCCCAGACCACCAAATCTTGCACCTCCAAATCCTGCCCCCTTTAGCCCTGCACTTCAAACCCTGCACCCCAAATCCTGCAACCAAACCCTGCACCCCAAATCCTGCAACCAGCCCTTGTACCCCTAAATCCTTGACCTCCACATCCCGAATCTCCAAACGCAGCAACCCCAAAACCCTACACCCCCAATCCCTGCACCCCCAAATCATTGTCCTTCAAATCCCACACCCAACGCTCGTACACCCCAAGATCTTGCACCCCCACACACTGCACCCCAAATCCTGCATCCCCAAATCCTCCAGCCCCATGTCCCAAACCCCCAAACCCTGCACCCTCAAGTCTTGCACCCCCAAACCATTCTCCCCGAAATCCTGCAACCCCAAACCCCACACCTCCTGCACCCCAAAATTCGACACCTCCAATTCTAAACCCTTAAACCCTGCATCTCGCAAATCCTTCCCCCCAAAACAGTGCCCCCCAAACCCTGCACCCCAGATCCTGCAGCCCCTAACTCTGCACCCCAAACGCTGCACCCTCAGATCCTGCGTCCCCCAACCCTGCACCCCAAATCCTTTACCGCAAAATTCCCCAAACCTGCAAACCCAAATTCTGCACCCCCAGTTCCTAAACATGCGAACCCTGCACCCCCAAACATTCAGCCCAAAGCCCTGCACCCCCAAATCCTGCCGTACACAACCCTTCCCCCCAAACCTCTTCAACCCAAGGTACTGAAACCCTAAGCCCTGCACCCCAAACCTACATCCCCAAATCCTGCACCCCCAGGTCCTGAACACCCAAAATCTGCACCCCCAAATCTCTGAACTCTAAAAACCTGAACCCCCAATTCTGCCTCCCCAAGACCTGCACCCCCAAACCCTACACCACTAAACCCTGCACCCCCAAACCCTGTACCCCAAATCCTGACCCCCACAAGTTGCACTCTGGGGACAATGGGGGGTGCCCAGGATGTGAGAATGAGTCCTGAGGACAAGGGGAGCCCGACAGGGCCCGAGCAAACCTGACAGGGGTCGACGGAGCCTGACAGGGCCTGAGCAAACCCGACAGGGCCCGAGCATACCTGACAGGGGTCGACGGAGCCTGACAGGGCCTGAGCAAACCCGACAGGACCCGACAAAGCCTGACAGGGTTCGATGGAGCCCGACAGGGCCCGAGCAAACCCGACATGGCTCAAAGGAGCCTGACAGGGCCCGAGCAAACCTGACAGGGGTCGACGGAGCCTGACAGGGCCTGAGCAAACCCGACAGTGCCCGAGCAAA
The DNA here is from genome assembly GCF_037038585.1 of Patagioenas fasciata. Taxonomy (NCBI): domain Eukaryota; kingdom Metazoa; phylum Chordata; class Aves; order Columbiformes; family Columbidae; genus Patagioenas; species Patagioenas fasciata. The sequence continues at coordinate 9,017,208 of NC_092540.1, forward strand.
CCCGACAGGGCCCAACGGAGCCCGACAGAGCCCGAGCAAACCCGACAGGGCCCGACTAGGCCCGACAGGGCCAGAACAAACCTGACAGGACCTGACAAAGCCTGACAGGGCCCGACGGAGCCCGACAGGGCCCGAGCAAACCCAAAAAGGCCCGACGGAGCCTGACAGGGCTCGATGGAACCCGACAGGGCCCGAGGAAACCCGACATGGCTCGACGGAGCCCGACAGGGCCCGAGCAAACCCGAAAGGGCCCGACGGAGCCTGACAGGGCTCGATGGAGCCCGACAGGGCCCGAGGAAACCCGATAGGGCCCGACGGAGCCCGACAGGGCCCAAGCAAACCCGACAGGGCCTGAGCAAACCCGACAGTGCCTGAGCAAACCCGACAGGGCCCGAGCAAACCCGACAGGGCCCGACGGAGCCTGACAGGGCTCGATGGAGACCGACCGAGCCCGAGGAAACCCGACAGGGGCCGACGGAGCCCGATAGGGCCCGAGCAAACCCGACAGGGCCTGACGGAGCCCGACAGGGCCCGAGCAAAGCCTGATAGGGTCCGACGGAGCCTGACAGGGCTCGATGGAGCCCGACAGGGCCCGAGGAAGCCCGACAGGGCCCAAGCAAACCCGACAGGGCCTGAGCAAACCCGACAGTGCCTGAGCAAACCCGACAGGGCCCGAGCAAACCCGACAGGGCCCGACGGAGCCTGACAGGGCTCGATGGAGACCGACAGAGCCCGAGGAAACCCGACAGGGCCCGACGGAGCTCGATAGGGCCCGAGCAAACCCGTCAGGGCCTGACGGAGCCTGACAGGGCTCGATGGAGACCGACAGAGCCCGAGGAAACCCGACAGGGCCCGACGGAGCCCGATAGGGCCCGAGCAAACCCGACAGGGCCTGACGGAGCCTGACAGGGCCCGAGCAAACCCGAAAGGGCCCGACGAAGCCTGACAGGGCTCGATGGAGCCTGACAGGGCCCGAGGAAACCCGACAGGGCCCGACGGAGCCCGATAGGGCCCGAGCAAACCCGACAGGGCCCGATGGAGCCCGACAGGGCTCGAGCAAACCCGACAGGGCCTGAGCAAGTCCGACAGGGCCTGACGGAGCCCGACAGGGCCCGAGCAAACCCGAAAGGGCCCGACGGAGCCTGACAGGGCTCGATGGAGCCCGACAGGGCCCGAGGAAACCCGACAGGGCCCCACGGAGCCCGATAGGGCCCGAGCAAACCCGACAGGGCCTGACGGAGCCTGACAGGGCCCGAGGAAACCCGACAGAGCCCGACGGAGCCCGAGAGGGCCCGAGCAAACCCGACAGGGCCCGAGAAAACCTGATAGGGCTTGTCGGAGCCTGACAGGGCCTGAGTAAAACCGAAAGGGCCCGAACAAACCCGACAAAGCTCGACGGAGCCCGACAGGGCCCGAGCAATCCCGACAGGGCCCGACAAGGCCCGACAGGGCCCGAGCAAAACCGACAGGGCCCGACAAAGCCTGACAGGGCCCGACGGAGCCCGACAGGGCCCGAGCAAACCCGACAAAGCCTCACAGAGCCTGACAGGGCTCGATGGAGCCCGACAGGGCCCGAGGAAACCCGACAGGGCTAGACGGAGCCCGACAGGGCCCGAGCAAACCCGACAGGGCCCGACGGAGCCCGACAGGGCCCCAGCAATCCCGACAGGGCCCGAGCAAACCCGACAGGGCCTGACGGAGCCTGACAGGGCCTGAGCAAACCCGACAGGGCTCGACGGAGCCTGACAGGGCCTGAGCAAACCCGACAGGGCCCGAGCAAACCTGATAGGCCCGACGGAGCCCGACAGGGCCCGAGCAAACCTGACAGGGGTCGACGGAGCCTGACAGGGCCTGAGCAAACCTGACAGGGCCCGAGCATACCTGACAGGGGTCGATGGAGCCTGACAGGGCCTGAGCAAACCCGACAGGACCCGACAAAGCCTGACAGGGTTCGATGGAGCCCGACAGGGCCCGAGCAAACCCGACATGGCTCAAAGGAGCCCGACAGGGCCCGAGCAAACCTGACAGCGGTCGACGGAGCCTGACAGGGCCTGAGCAAACCCGACAGTGCCCGAGGAAACCCGACATGGCTCGACGGAGCCCGACAGGGCCCGAGCAAACCTGACAGGGGTCGACGGAGCCTGACAGGGCTCGATGGAGCCCGACAGGGTCCGAGGAAACCCGACAGGGCCCGACGGAGCCCGACAGGGCCCAAGCAAACCCGACAGGGCCTGAGCAAACCCGACAGTGCCTGAGCAAACCCGACAGGGCCCGAGCAAACCCGACAGGGCCCGACGGAGCCTGACAGGGCTCGATGGAGACCGACCGAGCCCGAGGAAACCCGACAGGGGCCGACGGAGCCCGATAGGGCCCGAGCAAACCCGACAGGGCCTGACGGAGCCCGACAGGGCCCGAGCAAAGCCTGATAGGGTCCGACGGAGCCTGACAGGGCTCGATGGAGCCCGACAGGGCCCGAGGAAGCCCGACAGGGCCCGAGCAAACCCGACAGGCCCCAAGCAAACCCGACAGGGCCTGAGCAAACCCGACAGTGCCTGAGCAAACCCGACAGGGCCCGAGCAAACCCGACAGGGCCCGACAGAGCCTGACAGGGCTCGATGGAGACCGACAGAGCCCGAGGAAACCCGACAGGGCCCGATGGAGCTCGATAGGGCCCGAGCAAACCCGACAGGGCCTGACGGAGCCTGACAGGGCTCGATGGAGACCGACAGAGCCCGAGGAAACCCGACAGGGCCCGACGGAGCCCGATAGGGCCCGAGCAAACCCGACAGGGCCTGACGGAGCCCGACAGGGCCGAGCAAACCCGAAAGGGCCCGACGAAGCCTGACAGGGCTCGATGGAGCCTGACAGGGCCCGAGGAAACCCGACAGGGCCCGACGGAGCCCGATAGGGCCCGAGCAAACCCGACAGGGCCCGATGGAGCCCGACAGGGCTCGAGCAAACCCGACAGGGCCTGAGCAAGTCCGACAGGGCCCGACGGAGCCCGACAGGGCCCCAGCAAACCCGACAGGGCCTGACGGAGCCTGACAGGGCCTGAGCAAACCCGACAGGGCTCGACGGAGCCTGACAGGGCCTGAGCAAACCCGACAGGGCCCGAGCAAACCTGATAGGGCCCGACGGAGCCCGACAGGGCCCGAGCAAACCTGACAGGGGTCGACGGAGCCTGACAGGGCCTGAGCAAACCCGACAGGACCCGACAAAGCCTGACAGGGTTCGATGGAGCCCGACAGGGCCCGAGCAAACCCGACATGGCTCAACGGAGCCCGACAGGGCCCGAGCAAACCTGACAGGGGTCGACGGAGCCTGACAGGGCCTGAGCAAACCCGACAGTGCCCGAGCAAACCCGACAGGGCCCAACGGAGCCCGACAGAGCCCGAGCAAACCCGACAGGGCCCGACAAGGCCCGACAGGGCCAGAACAAACCTGACAGGACCTGACAAAGCCTGACAGGGCCCGACGGAGCCCGACAGGGCCCGAGCAAACCCAAAAAGGCCCGACGGAGCCTGACAGGGCTCGATGGAACCCGACAGGGCCCGAGGAAACCCGACATGGCTCGACGGAGCCCGACAGGGCCCGAGCAAACCCGAAAGGGCCCGACGGAGCCTGACAGGGCTCGATGGAGCCCGACAGGGCCCGAGGAAACCCGACAGGGCCCGACGGAGCCCGACAGGGCCCAAGCAAACCCGACAGGGCCTGAGCAAACCCGACAGTGCCTGAGCAAACCCGACAGGGCCCGAGCAAACCCGACAGGGCCCGACGGAGCCTGACAGGGCTCGATGGAGACCGACAGAGCCCGAGGAAACCCGACAGGGCCCGACGGAGCTCGATAGGGCCCGAGCAAACCCGTCAGGGCCTGACGGAGCCTGACAGGGCTCGATGGAGACCGACAGAGCCCGAGGAAACCCGACAGGGCCCGACGGAGCCCGATAGGGCCCGAGCAAACCCAACAGGGCCTGACGGAGCCTGACAGGGCCCGAGCAAACCCGAAAGGGCCCGACGAAGCCTGACAGGGCTCGATGGAGCCTGACAGGGCCCGAGGAAACCCGACAGGGCCCGACGGAGCCCGATAGGGCCCGAGCAAACCCGACAGGGCCCGATGGAGCCCGACAGGGCTCGAGCAAACCCGACAGGGCCTGAGCAAGTCCGACAGGGCCTGACGGAGCCCGACAGGGCCCGAGCAAACCCGAAAGGGCCCGACGGAGCCTGACAGGGCTCGATGGAGCCCGACAGGGCCCGAGGAAACCCGACAGGGCCCCACGGAGCCCGATAGGGCCCGAGCAAACCCGACAGGGCCTGACGGAGCCTGACAGGGCCCGAGGAAACCCGACAGAGCCCGACGGAGCCCGAGAGGGCCCGAGCAAACCCGACAGGGCCCGAGCAAACCTGACAGGGCTTGTCGGAGCCTGACAGGGCCTGAGTAAAACCGAAAGGGCCCGAACAAACCCGACAAAGCTCGACGGAGCCCGACAGGGCCCGAGCAATCCCGACAGGGCCCAACGGAGCCCGACAGAGCCCGAGCAAACCCGACAGGGCCCGACTAGGCCCGACAGGGCCAGAACAAACCTGACAGGACCTGACAAAACCTGACAGGGCCCGACGGAGCCCGACAGGGCCCGAGCAAACCCAAAAAGGCCCGACGGAGCCTGACAGGGCTCGATGGAACGCGACAGGGCCCGAGGAAACCCGACATGGCTCGACGGAGCCCGACAGGGCCCGAGCAAACCCGAAAGGGCCCGACGGAGCCTGACAGGGCTCGATGGAGCCCGACAGGGCCCGAGGAAACCCGATAGGGCCCGACGGAGCCCGACAGGGCCCAAGCAAACCCGACAGGGCCTGAGCAAACCCGACAGTGCCTGAGCAAACCCGACAGGGCCCGAGCAAACCCGACAGGGCCCGACGGAGCCTGACAGGGCCCGACGGAGCCCGACAGGGCCCGAGCAAACCCAAAAAGGCCCGACGGAGCCTGACAGGGCTCGATGGAACGCGACAGGGCCCGAGGAAACCCGACATGGCTCGACGGAGCCCGACAGGGCCCGAGCAAACCCGAAAGGGCCCGACGGAGCCTGACAGGGCTCAATGGAGCCCGACAGGGCCCGAGGAAACCCGATAGGGCCCGACGGAGCCCGACAGGGCCCAAGCAAACCCGACAGGGCCTGAGCAAACCCGACAGTGCCTGAGCAAACCCGACAGGGCCCGAGCAAACCCGACAGGGCCCGACGGAGCCTGACAGGGCTCGATGGAGACCGACCGAGCCCGAGGAAACCCGACAGGGGCCGACGGAGCCCGATAGGGCCCGAGCAAACCCGACAGGGCCTGACGGAGCCCGACAGGGCCCGAGCAAAGCCTGATAGGGTCCGACGGAGCCTGACAGGGCTTGATGGAGCCCGACAGGGCCCGAGGAAGCCCGACAGGGCCCGAGCAAACCCGACAGGGCCCAAGCAAACCCGACAGGGCCTGAGCAAACCCGACAGTGCCTGAGCAAACCCGACAGGGCCTGAGCAAACCCGACAGGGCCCGACAGAGCCTGACAGGGCTCGATGGAGACCGACAGAGCCTGAGCAAACCCGACAGGGCCCGACGGAGCTCGACAGGGCCCGAGCAAACCCGACAGGGCCTGACGGAGCCTGACAGGGCTCGATGGAGACCGACAGAGCCCGAGGAAACCCGACAGGGCCCGACGGAGCCTGATAGGGCCCGAGCAAACCCGACAGGGCCTGACGGAGCCCGACAGGGCCCGAGCAAACCCGAAAGGGCCCGACGAAGCCTGACAGGGCTCGATGGAGCCTGACAGGGCCCGAGGAAACCCGACAGGGCCCGACGGAGCCCGATAGGGCCCGAGCAAACCCGACAGGGCCCGATGGAGCCCGACAGGGCTCGAGCAAACCCGACAGGGCCTGAGCAAGTCCGACAGGGCCCGACGGAGCCCGACAGGGCCCCAGCAAACCCGACAGAGCCCGAGCAAACCCGACAGGGCCTGACGGAGCCTGACAGGGCCTGAGCAAACCCGACAGGGCTCGACGGAGCCTGACAGGGCCTGAGCAAACCCGACAGGGCCCGAGCAAACCTGATAGGGCCCGACGGAGCCCGACAGGGCCCGAGCAAACCTGACAGGGGTCGACGGAGCCTGACAGGGCCTGAGCAAACCCGACAGGGCCCGAGCATACCTGACAGGGGTCGACGGAGCCTGACAGGGCCTGAGCAAACCCGACAGGACCCGACAAAGCCTGACAGGGTTCGATGGAGCCCGACAGGGCCCGAGCAAACCCGACATGGCTCAACGGAGCCCGACAGGGCCCGAGCAAACCTGACAGGGGTCGACGGAGCCTGACAGGGCCTGAGCAAACCCGACAGTGCCCGAGCAAACCCGACAGGGCCCAACGGAGCCCGACAGAGCCCGAGCAAACCCGACAGGGCCCGACAAGGCCCGACAGGGCCAGAACAAACCTGACAGGACCTGACAAAGCCTGACAGGGCCCGACGGAGCCCGACAGGGCCCGAGCAAACCCAAAAAGGCCCGACGGAGCCTGACAGGGCTCGATGGAACCCGACAGGGCCCGAGGAAACCCGACATGGCTCGACGGAGCCCGACAGGGCCCGAGCAAACCCGAAAGGGCCCGACGGAGCCTGACAGGGCTCGATGGAGCCCGACAGGGCCCGAGGAAACCCGACAGGGCCCGACGGAGCCCGACAGGGCCCAAGCAAACCCGACAGGGCCTGAGCAAACCCGACAGTGCCTGAGCAAACCCGACAGGGCCCGAGCAAACCCGACAGGGCCCGACGGAGCCTGACAGGGCTCGATGGAGACCGACAGAGCCCGAGGAAACCCGACAGGGCCCGACGGAGCTCGATAGGGCCCGAGCAAACCCGTCAGGGCCTGACGGAGCCTGACAGGGCTCGATGGAGACCGACAGAGCCCGAGGAAACCCGACAGGGCCCGACGGAGCCCGATAGGGCCCGAGCAAACCCGACAGGGCCTGACGGAGCCTGACAGGGCCCGAGCAAACCCGAAAGGGCCCGACGAAGCCTGACAGGGCTCGATGGAGCCTGACAGGGCCCGAGGAAACCCGACATGGCTCGACGGAGCCCGACAGGACCCGAGCAAACCCGAAAGGGCCCGACGGAGCCTGACAGGGCTCGATGGAGCCCGACAGGGCCCGAGGAAACCCGATAGGGCCCGACGGAGCCCGACAGGGCCCAAGCAAACCCGACAGGGCCTGAGCAAACCCGACAGTGCCTGAGCAAACCCGACAGGGCCCGAGCAAACCCGACAGGGCCCGATGGAGCCCGACAGGGCTCGAGCAAACCCGACAGGGCCTGAGCAAGTCCGACAGGGCCTGACGGAGCCCGACAGGGCCCGAGCAAACCCGAAAGGGCCCGACGGAGCCTGACAGGGCTCGATGGAGCCCGACAGGGCCCGAGGAAACCCGACAGGGCCCCACGGAGCCCGATAGGGCCCGAGCAAACCCGACAGGGCCTGACGGAACCTGACAGGGCCCGAGGAAACCCGACAGAGCCCGACGGAGCCCGAGAGGGCCCGAGCAAACCCGACAGGGCCCGAGCAAACCTGACAGGGCTTGTCGGAGCCTGACAGGGCCTGAGTAAAACCGAAAGGGCCCGAACAAACCCGACAAAGCTCGACGGAGCCCGACAGGGCCCGAGCAATCCCGACAGGGCCCGACAAGGCCCGACAGGGCCCGAGCAAAACCGACAGGGCCCGACAAAGCCTGACAGGGCCCGACGGAGCCCGACAGGGCCCGAGCAAACCCGACAAAGCCTCACAGAGCCTGACAGGGCTCGATGGAGCCCGACAGGGCCCGAGGAAACCCAACAGGGCTAGACGGAGCCCGACAGGGCCCGAGCAAACCCGACAGGGCCCGACGGAGCCCGACAGGGCCCCAGCAATCCCGACAGGGCCCGAGCAAACCCGACAGGGCCTGACGGAGCCTGACAGGGCCTGAGCAAACCCGACAGGGCTCGACGGAGCCTGACAGGGCCTGAGCAAACCCGACAGGGCCCGAGCAAACCTGATAGGCCCGACGGAGCCCGACAGGGCCCGAGCAAACCTGACAGGGGTCGACGGAGCCTGACAGGGCCTGAGCAAACCCGACAGGGCCCGAGCATACCTGACAGGGGTCGACGGAGCCTGACAGGGCCTGAGCAAACCCGACAGGACCCGACAAAGCCTGACAGGGTTCGATGGAGCCCGACAGGGCCCGAGCAAACCCGACATGGCTCAAAGGAGCCCGACAGGGCCCGAGCAAACCTGACAGCGGTCGACGGAGCCTGACAGGGCCTGAGCAAACCCGACAGTGCCCGAGGAAACCCGACATGGCTCGACGGAGCCCGACAGGGCCCGAGCAAACCTGACAGGGGTCGACGGAGCCTGACAGGGCCTGAGCAAACCCGACAGTGCCCGAGCAAACCCGACAGGGCCCAACGGAGCCCGACAGAGCCCGAGCAAACCCGACAGGGCCCGACAAGGCCCGACAGGGCCAGAACAAACCTGACAGGACCTGACAAAGCCTGACAGGGCCCGACGGAGCCCGACAGGGCCCAAGCAAACCCAAAAAGGCCCGACGGAGCCTGACAGGGCTCGATGGAACCCGACAGGGCCCGAGGAAACCCGACATGGCTCGACGGAGCCCGACAGGGCCCGAGCAAACCCGAAAGGGCCCGACGGAGCCTGACAGGGCTCGATGGAGCCCGACAGGGCCCGAGGAAACCCGACAGGGCCCGACGGAGCCCGACAGGGCCCAAGCAAACCCGACAGGGCCTGAGCAAACCCGACAGTGCCTGAGCAAACCCGACAGGGCCCGAGCAAACCCGACAGGGCCCGACGGAGCCTGACAGGGCTCGATGGAGACCGACAGAGCCCGAGGAAACCCGACAGGGCCCGACGGAGCTCGATAGGGCCCGAGCAAACCCGTCAGGGCCTGACGGAGCCTGACAGGGCTCGATGGAGACCGACAGAGCCCGAGGAAACCCGACAGGGCCCGACGGAGCCCGATAGGGCCCGAGCAAACCCGACAGGGCCTGACGGAGCCTGACAGGGCCCGAGCAAACCCGAAAGGGCCCGACGAAGCCTGACAGGGCTCGATGGAGCCTGACAGGGCCCGAGGAAACCCGACATGGCTCGACGGAGCCCGACAGGGCCCGAGCAAACCCGAAAGGGCCCGACGGAGCCTGACAGGGCTCGATGGAGCCCGACAGGGCCCGAGGAAACCCGATAGGGCCCGACGGAGCCCGACAGGGCCCAAGCAAACCCGACAGGGCCTGAGCAAACCCGACAGTGCCTGAGCAAACCCGACAGGGCCCGAGCAAACCCGACAGGGCCCGATGGAGCCCGACAGGGCTCGAGCAAACCCGACAGGGCCTGAGCAAGTCCGACAGGGCCTGACGGAGCCCGACAGGGCCCGAGCAAACCCGAAAGGGCCCGACGGAGCCTGACAGGGCTCGATGGAGCCCGACAGGGCCCGAGGAAACCCGACAGGGCCCCACGGAGCCCGATAGGGCCCGAGCAAACCCGACAGGGCCTGACGGAGCCTGACAGGGCCCGAGGAAACCCGACAGAGCCCGACGGAGCCCGAGAGAGCCCGAGCAAACCCGACAGGGCCCGAGCAAACCTGACAGGGCTTGTCGGAGCCTGACAGGGCCTGAGTAAAACCGAAAGGGCCCGAACAAACCCGACAAAGCTCGACGGAGCCCGACAGGGCCCGAGCAATCCCGACAGGGCCCGACAAGGCCCGACAGGGCCCGAGCAAAACCGACAGGGCCCGACAAAGCCTGACAGGGCCCGACGGAGCCCGACAGGGCCCGAGCAAACCCGACAAAGCCTCACAGAGCCTGACAGGGCTCGATGGAGCCCGACAGGGCCCGAGGAAACCCAACAGGGCTAGACGGAGCCCGACAGGGCCCGAGCAAACCCGACAGGGCCCGACGGAGCCCGACAGGGCCCCAGCAATCCCGACAGGGCCCGAGCAAACCCGACAGGGCCTGACGGAGCCTGACAGGGCCTGAGCAAACCCGACAGGGCTCGACGGAGCCTGACAGGGCCTGAGCAAACCCGACAGGGCCCGAGCAAACCTGATAGGCCCGACGGAGCCCGACAGGGCCCGAGCAAACCTGACAGGGGTCGACGGAGCCTGACAGGGCCTGAGCAAACCCGACAGGGCCCGAGCATACCTGACAGGGGTCGACGGAGCCTGACAGGGCCTGAGCAAACCCGACAGGACCCGACAAAGCCTGACAGGGTTCGATGGAGCCCGACAGGGCCCGAGCAAACCCGACATGGCTCAAAGGAGCCCGACAGGGCCCGAGCAAACCTGACAGCGGTCGACGGAGCCTGACAGGGCCTGAGCAAACCCGACAGTGCCCGAGGAAACCCGACATGGCTCGACGGAGCCCGACAGGGCCCGAGCAAACCTGACAGGGGTCGACGGAGCCTGACAGGGCTCGATGGAGCCCGACAGGGTCCGAGGAAACCCGACAGGGCCCGACGGAGCCCGACAGGGCCCAAGCAAACCCGACAGGGCCTGAGCAAACCCGACAGGGCCCAACGGAGCCCGACAGAGCCCGAGCAAACCCGACAGGGCCCGACAAGGCCCGACAGGGCCAGAACAAACCTGACAGGACCTGACAAAGCCTGACAGGGCCCGACGGAGCCCGACAGGGCCCGAGCAAACCCAAAAAGGCCCGACGGAGCCTGACAGGGCTCGATGGAACCCGACAGGGCCCGAGGAAACCCGACATGGCTCGACGGAGCCCGACAGGGCCCGAGCAAACCCGAAAGGGCCCGACGGAGCCTGACAGGGCTCGATGGAGCCCGACAGGGCCCGAGGAAACCCGACAGGGCCCGACGGAGCCCGACAGGGCCCAAGCAAACCCGACAGGGCCTGAGCAAACCCGACAGTGCCTGAGCAAACCCGACAGGGCCCGAGCAAACCCGACAGGGCCCGACGGAGCCTGACAGGGCTCGATGGAGACCGACAGAGCCCGAGGAAACCCGACAGGGCCCGACGGAGCTCGATAGGGCCCGAGCAAACCCGTCAGGGCCTGACGGAGCCTGACAGGGCTCGATGGAGACCGACAGAGCCCGAGGAAACCCGACAGGGCCCCACGGAGCCCGATAGGGCCCGAGCAAACCCGACAGGGCCTGACGGAGCCTGACAGGGCCCGAGGAAACCCGACAGAGCCCGACGGAGCCCGAGAGGGCCCGAGCAAACCCGACAGGGCCCGAGCAAACCTGACAGGGCTTGTCGGAGCCTGACAGGGCCTGAGTAAAACCGAAAGGGCCCGAACAAACCCGACAAAGCTCGACGGAGCCCGACAGGGCCCGAGCAATCCCGACAGGGCCCAACGGAGCCCGACAGAGCCCGAGCAAACCCGACAGGGCCCGACTAGGCCCGACAGGGCCAGAACAAACCTGACAGGACCTGACAAAGCCTGACAGGGCCCGACGGAGCCCGACAGGGCCCGAGCAAACCCAAAAAGGCCCGACGGAGCCTGACAGGGCTCGATGGAACGCGACAGGGCCCGAGGAAACCCGACATGGCTCGACGGAGCCCGACAGGGCCCGAGCAAACCCGAAAGGGCCCGACGGAGCCTGACAGGGCTCGATGGAGCCCGACAGGGCCCGAGGAAACCCGATAGGGCCCGACGGAGCCCGACAGGGCCCAAGCAAACCCGACAGGGCCTGAGCAAACCCGACAGTGCCTGAGCAAACCCGACAGGGCCCGAGCAAACCCGACAGGGCTCGACGGAGCCTGACAGGGCCCGACGGAGCCCGACAGGGCCCGAGCAAACCCAAAAAGGCCCGACGGAGCCTGACAGGGCTCGATGGAACGCGACAGGACCCGAGGAAACCCGACATGGCTCGACGGAGCCCGACAGGGCCCGAGCAAACCCGAAAGGGCCCGACGGAGCCTGACAGGGCTCGATGGAGCCCGACAGGGCCCGAGGAAACCCGATAGGGCCCGACGGAGCCCGACAGGGCCCAAGCAAACCCGACAGGGCCTGAGCAAACCCGACAGTGCCTGAGCAAACCCGACAGGGCCCGAGCAAACCCGACAGGGCCCGACGGAGCCTGACAGGGCTCGATGGAGACCGACCGAGCCCGAGGAAACCCGACAGGGGCCGACGGAGCCCGATAGGGCCCGAGCAAACCCGACAGGGCCTGACGGAGCCCGACAGGGCCCGAGCAAAGCCTGATAGGGTCCGACGGAGCCTGACAGGGCTTGATGGAGCCCGACAGGGCCCGAGGAAGCCCGACAGGGCCCGAGCAAACCCGACAGGGCCCAATCAAACCCGACAGGGCCTGAGCAAACCCGACAGTGCCTGAGCAAACCCGACAGGGCCTGAGCAAACCCGACAGGGCCCGACAGAGCCTGACAGGGCTCGATGGAGACCGACAGAGCCTGAGCAAACCCGACAGGGCCCGACGGAGCTCGACAGGGCCCGAGCAAACCCGACAGGGCCTGACGGAGCCTGACAGGGCTCGATGGAGACCGACAGAGCCCGAGGAAACCCGACAGGGCCCGACGGAGCCTGATAGGGCCCGAGCAAACCCGACAGGGCCTGACGGAGCCCGACAGGGCCCGAGCAAACCCGAAAGGGCCCGACGAAGCCTGACAGGGCTCGATGGAGCCTGACAGGGCCCGAGGAAACCCGACAGGGCCCGACGGAGCCCGATAGGGCCCGAGCAAACCCGACAGGGCCCGATGGAGCCCGACAGGGCTCGAGCAAACCCGACAGGGCCTGAGCAAGTCCGACAGGGCCCGACGGAGCCCGACAGGGCCCCAGCAAACCCGACAGAGCCCGAGCAAACCCGACAGGGCCTGACGGAGCCTGACAGGGCCTGAGCAAACCCGACAGGGCTCGACGGAGCCTGACAGGGCCTGAGCAAACCCGACAGGGCCCGAGCAAACCTGATAGGGCCCGACGGAGCCCGACAGGGCCCGAGCAAACCTGACAGGGGTCGACGGAGCCTGACAGGGCCTGAGCAAACCCGACAGGGCCCGAGCATACCTGACAGGGGTCGACGGAGCCTGACAGGGCCTGAGCAAACCCGACAGGACCCGACAAAGCCTGACAGGGTTCGATGGAGCCCGACAGGGCCCGAGCAAACCCGACATGGCTCAACGGAGCCCGACAGGGCCCGAGCAAACCTGACAGGGGTCGACGGAGCCTGACAGGGCCTGAGCAAACCCGAGAGTGCCCGAGCAAACCCGACAGGGCCCAACGGAGCCCGACAGAGCCCGAGCAAACCCGACAGGGCCCGACAAGGCCCGACAGGGCCAGAACAAACCTGACAAGACCTGACAAAGCCTGACAGGGCCCGACGGAGCCCGACAGGGCCCGAGCAAACCCAAAAAGGCCCGACGGAGCCTGACAGGGCTCGATGGAACCCGACAGGGCCCGAGGAAACCCGACATGGCTCGACGGAGCCCGACAGGGCCCGAGCAAACCCGAACGGGCCCGACGGAGCCTGACAGGGCTCGATGGAGCCCGACAGGGCCCGAGGAAACCCGACAGGGCCCGACGGAGCCCGACAGGGCCCAAGCAAACCCGACAGGGCCTGAGCAAACCCGACAGTGCCTGAGCAAACCCGACAGGGCCCGAGCAAACCCGACAGGGCCCGACGGAGCCTGACAGGGCTCGATGGAGACCGACAGAGCCCGAGGAAACCCGACAGGGCCCGACGGAGCTCGATAGGGCCCGAGCAAACCCGTCAGGGCCTGACGGAGCCTGACAGGGCTCAATGGAGACCGACAGAGCCCGAGGAAACCCGACAGGGCCCGACGGAGCCCGATAGGGCCCGAGCAAACCCGACAGGGCCTGACGGAGCCTGACAGGGCCCGAGCAAACCCGAAAGGGCCCGACGAAGCCTGACAGGGCTCGATGGAGCCTGACAGGGCCCGAGGAAACCCGACATGGCTCGACGGAGCCCGACAGGGCCCGAGCAAACCCGAAAGGGCCCGACGGAGCCTGACAGGGCTCGATGGAGCCCGACAGGGCCCGAGGAAACCCGATAGGGCCCGACGGAGCCCGACAGGGCCCAAGCAAACCCGACAGGGCCTGAGCAAACCCGACAGTGCCTGAGCAAACCCGACAGGGCCCGAGCAAACCCGACAGGGCCCGAGCAAACCCGACAGGGCCCGATGGAGCCCGACAGGGCTCGAGCAAACCCGACAGGGCCTGAGCAAGTCCGACAGGGCCTGACGGAGCCCGACAGGGCCCGAGCAAACCCGAAAGGGCCCGACGGAGCCTGACAGGGCTCGATGGAGCCCGACAGGGCCCGAGGAAACCCGACAGGGCCCCACGGAGCCCGATAGGGCCCGAGCAAACCCGACAGGGCCTGACGGAGCCTGACAGGGCCCGAGGAAACCCGACAGAGCCCGACGGAGCCCGAGAGGGCCCGAGCAAACCCGACAGGGCCCGAGCAAACCTGACAGGGCTTGTCGGAGCCTGACAGGGCCTGAGTAAAACCGAAATGGCCCGAACAAACCCGACAAAGCTCGACGGAGCCCGACAGGGCCCGAGCAATCCCGACAGGGCCCGACAAGGCCCGACAGGGCCCGAGCAAAACCGACAGGGCCCGACAAAGCCTGACAGGGCCCGACGGAGCCCGACAGGGCCCGAGCAAACCCGACAAAGCCTCACAGAGCCTGACAGGGCTCGATGGAGCCCGACAGGGCCCGAGGAAACCCAACAGGGCTAGACGGAGCCCGACAGGGCCCGAGCAAACCCGACAGGGCCCGACGGAGCCCGACAGGGCCCCAGCAATCCCGACAGGGCCCGAGCAAACCCGACAGGGCCTGACGGAGCCTGACAGGGCCTGAGCAAACCCGACAGGGCTCGACGGAGCCTGACAGGGCCTGAGCAAACCCGACAGGGCCCGAGCAAACCTGATAGGCCCGACGGAGCCCGACAGGGCCCGAGCAAACCTGACAGGGGTCGACGGAGCCTGACAGGGCCTGAGCAAACCCGACAGGGCTCGAGCATACCTGACAGGGGTCGACGGAGCCTGACAGGGCCTGAGCAAACCCGACAGGACCCGACAAAGCCTGACAGGGTTCGATGGAGCCCGACAGGGCCCGAGCAAACCCGACAGGGCCTGACGGAGCCCGACAGGGCCCGAGCAAAGCCTGATAGGGTCCGACGGAGCCTGACAGGGCTCGATGGAGCCCGACAGGGCCCGAGGAAGCCCGACAGGGCCCGAGCAAACCCGACAGGGCCCAAGCAAACCCGACAGGGCCTGAGCAAACCCGACAGTGCCTGAGCAAACCCGACAGGGCCCGAGCAAACCCGACAGGGCCCGACAGAGCCTGACAGGGCTCGATGGAGACCGACAGAGCCCGAGGAAGCCCGACAGGGCCCGAGCAAACCCGACAGGGCCCAAGCAAACCCGACAGGGCCTGAGCAAACCCGACAGTGCCTGAGCAAACCCGACAGGGCCCGAGCAAACCCGACAGGGCCCGACAGAGCCTGACAGGGCTCGATGGAGACCGACAGAGCCCGAGGAAACCCGACAGGGCCTGACGGAGCCCGACAGGGCCCGAGCAAAGCCTGATAGGGTCCGACGGAGCCTGACAGGGCTCGATGGAGCCCGACAGGGCCCGAGGAAGCCCGACAGGGCCCGAGCAAACCCGACAGGGCCCAAGCAAACCCGACAGGGCCTGAGCAAACCCGACAGTGCCTGAGCAAACCCGACAGGGCCCGAGCAAACCCGACAGGGCCCGACAGAGCCTGACAGGGCTCGATGGAGACCGACAGAGCCCGAGGAAACCCGACAGGGCCCGACGGAGCTCGACAGGGCCCGAGCAAACCCGACAGGGCCTGACGGAGCCTGACAGGGCTCGATGGAGACCGACAGAGCCCGAGGAAACCCGACAGGGCCCGACGGAGCCTGATAGGGCCCGAGCAAACCCGACAGGGCCTGACGGAGACTGACAGGGCCCAAGCAAACCCGAAAGGGCCCGACGAAGCCTGACAGGGCTCGATGGAGCCTGACAGGGCCCGAGGAAACCCGACAGGGCCCGACGGAGCCCGATAGGGCCCGAGCAAACCCGACAGGGCCCGATGGAGCCCGACAGGGCTCGAGCAAACCCGACAGGGCCTGAGCAAGTCCAACAGGGCCCGACGGAGCCCGACAGGGCCCCAGCAAACCCGACAGAGCCCGAGCAAACCCGACAGGGCCTGACGGAGCCTGACAGGGCCTGAGCAAACCCGACAGGGCTCGACGGAGCCTGACAGGGCCTGAGCAAACCCGACAGGGCCCGAGCAAACCTGATAGGGCCCGACGGAGCCCGACAGGGCCCGAGCAAACCTGACAGGGGTCGACGGAGCCTGACAGGGCCTGAGCAAACCCGACAGGGCCCGAGCATACCTGACAGGGGTCGACGGAGCCTGACAGGGCCTGAGCAAACCCGACAGGACCCGACAAAGCCTGACAGGGTTCGATGGAGCCCGACAGGGCCCGAGCAAACCCGACATGGCTCAACGGAGCCCGACAGGGCCCGAGCAAACCTGACAGGGGTCGACGGAGCCTGACAGGGCCTGAGCAAACCCGACAGTGCCCGAGCAAACCCGACAGGGCCCAACGGAGCCCGACAGAGCCCGAGCAAACCCGACAGGGCCCGACAAGGCCCGACAGGGCCAGAACAAACCTGACAGGACCTGACAAAGCCTGACAGGGCCCGACGGAGCCCGACAGGGCCCGAGCAAACCCAAAAAGGCCCATCGGAGCCTGACAGGGCTCGATGGAACCCGACAGGGCCCGAGGAAACCCGACATGGCTCGACGGAGCCCGACAGGGCCCGAGCAAACCCGAAAGGGCCCGACGGAGCCTGACAGGGCTCGATGGAGCCCGACAGGGCCCGAGGAAACCCGACAGGGCCCGACGGAGCCCGACAGGGCCCAAGCAAACCCGACAGGGCCTGAGCAAACCCGACAGTGCCTGAGCAAACCCGACAGGGCCCGAGCAAACCCGACAGGGCCCGACGGAGCCTGACAGGGCTCGATGGAGACCGACAGAGCCCGAGGAAACCCGACAGGGCCCGACGGAGCTCGATAGGGCCCGAGCAAACCCGTCAGGGCCTGACGGAGCCTGACAGGGCTCGATGGAGACCGACAGAGCCCGAGGAAACCCGACAGGGCCCGACGGAGCCCGATAGGGCCCGAGCAAACCCGACAGGGCCTGACGGAGCCTGACAGGGCCCGAGCAAACCCGAAAGGGCCCGACGAAGCCTGACAGGGCTCGATGGAGCCTGACAGGGCCCGAGGAAACCCGACATGGCTCGACGGAGCCCGACAGGGCCCGAGCAAACCCGAAAGGGCCCGACGGAGCCTGACAGGGCTCGACGGAGCCCGACAGGGCCCGAGCAAACCCGAAAGGGCCCGACGGAGCCTGACAGGGCTCGATGGAGCCCGACAGGGCCCGAGGAAACCCGATAGGGCCCGACGGAGCCCGACAGGGCCCAAGCAAACCCGACAGGGCCTGAGCAAACCCGACAGTGCCTGAGCAAACCCGACAGGGCCCGAGCAAACCCGACAGGGCCCGATGGAGCCCGACAGGGCTCGAGCAAACCCGACAGGGCCTGAGCAAGTCCGACAGGGCCTGACGGAGCCCGACAGGGCCCGAGCAAACCCGAAAGGGCCCGACGGAGCCTGACAGGGCTCGATGGAGCCCGACAGGGCCCGAGGAAACCCGACAGGGCCCCACGGAGCCCGATAGGGCCCGAGCAAACCCGACAGGGCCTGACGGAGCCTGACAGGGCCCGAGGAAACCCGACAGAGCCCGACGGAGCCCGAGAGGGCCCGAGCAAACCCGACAGGGCCCGAGCAAACCTGACAGGGCTTGTCGGAGCCTGACAGGGCCTGAGTAAAACCGAAAGGGCCCGAACAAACCCGACAAAGCTCGACGGAGCCCGACAGGGCCCGAGCAATCCCGACAGGGCCCGACAAGGCCCGACAGGGCCCGAGCAAAACCGACAGGGCCCGACAAAGCCTGACAGGGCCCGACGGAGCCCGACAGGGCCCGAGCAAACCCGACAAAGCCTCACAGAGCCTGACAGGGCTCGATGGAGCCCGACAGGGCCCGAGGAAACCCAACAGGGCTAGACGGAGCCCGACAGGGCCCGAGCAAACCCGACAGGGCCCGACGGAGCCCGACAGGGCCCCAGCAATCCCGACAGGGCCCGAGCAAACCCGACAGGGCCTGACGGAGCCTGACAGGGCCTGAGCAAACCCGACAGGGCTCGACGGAGCCTGACAGGGCCTGAGCAAACCCGACAGGGCCCGAGCAAACCTGATAGGCCCGACGGAGCCCGACAGGGCCCGAGCAAACCTGACAGGGGTCGACGGAGCCTGACAGGGCCTGAGCAAACCCGACAGGGCCCGAGCATACCTGACAGGGGTCGACGGAGCCTGACAGGGCCTGAGCAAACCCGACAGGACCCGACAAAGCCTGACAGGGTTCGATGGAGCCCGACAGGGCCCGAGCAAACCCGACATGGCTCAAAGGAGCCCGACAGGGCCCGAGCAAACCTGACAGCGGTCGACGGAGCCTGACAGGGCCTGAGCAAACCCGACAGTGCCCGAGGAAACCCGACATGGCTCGACGGAGCCCGACAGGGCCCGAGCAAACCTGACAGGGGTCGACGGAGCCTGACAGGGCTCGATGGAGCCCGACAGGGTCCGAGGAAACCCGACAGGGCCCGACGGAGCCCGACAGGGCCCAAGCAAACCCGACAGGGCCTGAGCAAACCCGACAGTGCCTGAGCAAACCCGACAGGGCCCGAGCAAACCCGACAGGGCCCGACGGAGCCTGACAGGGCTCGATGGAGACCGACAGAGCCCGAGGAAACCCGACAGGGCCCGACGGAGCCCGATAGGGCCCGAGCAAACCCGACAGGGCCTGACGGAGCTCGACAGGGCCCGAGCAAAGCCTGATAGGGTCCGACGGAGCCTGACAGGGCTCGATGGAGCCCGACAGGGCCCGAGGAAGCCCGACAGGGCCCGAGCAAACCCGACAGGGCCCAAGCAAACCCGACAGGGCCTGAGCAAACCCGACAGTGCCTGAGCAAAACCGACAGGGCCCGAGCAAACCCGACAGGGCCCGACGGAGCCTGACAGGGCTCGATGGAGACCGACAGAGCCCGAGGAAACCCGACAGGGCCCGACGGAGCTCGATAGGGCCTGAGCAAACCCGACAGGGCCTGACGGAGCCTGACAGGGCTCGATGGAGACCGACAGAGCCCGAGGAAACCCGACAGGGCCCGACGGAGCCCGATAGGGCCCGAGCAAACCCGACAGGGCCTGACGGAGCCCGACAGGGCCCGAGCAAACCCGAAAGGGCCCCACGAAGCCTGACAGGGCTCGATGGAGCCTGACAGGGCCCGAGGAAACCCGACAGGGCCCGACGGAGCCCGATAGGGCCCGAGCAAACCCGACAGGGCCCGATGGAGCCCGACAGGGCTCGAGCAAACCCGACAGGGCCTGAACAAGTCCGACAGGGCCCGACGGAGCCCGACAGGGCCCCAGCAAACCCGACAGAGCCCGAGCAAACCCGACAGGGCCTGACGGAGCCCGACAGGGCCTGAGCAAACCCGACAGGGCTCGACGGAGCCTGACAGGGCCTGAGCAAACCCGACAGGGCCCGAGCAAACCTGATAGGGCCCGACGGAGCCCGACAGGGCCCGAGCAAACCTGACAGGGGTCGACGGAGCCTGACAGGGCCTGAGCAAACCCGACAGGGCCCGAGCATACCTGACAGGGGTCGACGGAGCCTGACAGGGCCTGAGCAAACCCGACAGGACCCGACAAAGCCTGACAGGGTTCGATGGAGCCCGACAGGGCCCGAGCAAACCCGACATGGCTCAACGGAGCCCGACAGGGCCCGAGCAAACCTGACAGGGGTCGACGGAGCCTGACAGGGCCTGAGCAAACCCGACAGTGCCCGAGCAAACCCGACAGGGCCCAACGGAGCCCGACAGAGCCCGAGCAAACCCGACAGGGCCCGACAAGGCCCGACAGGGCCAGAACAAACCTGACAGGACCTGACAAAGCCTGACAGGGCCCAAGCAAACCCGACAGGGTCCGTCGAAGCCTGACAGGGCTTCAGCAAACCCGACACGGCCTGAGCAAACCCGACAGGGCCCGACGGATCCCGACAGGGCCTGAGGAAACCAGACAGGGCTCGACGGAGCCCAACAGGGCCCTAGCAAACCCGACAGGGCCCGAGCAAACCCGACAGGGCTTGACGGAGCCTGACAGGGCCCGAGCAAACCCGACAGGGCCCGAGCAAACCCGACAGAGCCCGAGGAAACCCGACAGGGCCCAAGGGAGCCCGACAGAGCCTGAGCAAAGCCGACGGGGCCCGACAAGGCCCGACAGGGCCCGAACAAACCTGACAGGAGCTGACAAAGCTTGACAGGGCCCGACGGAGCCCGACAGGGCCCGAGCAAACCCGAAAAGGCCTGACAGTACCTGACAGGGCTCGATAGAGCCCGACAGGGCCCGAGGAAACCCGACAGGGCCCGACGGAGCCCGACAGGGCCCGAGCAAACCCGACAGGGCCCGACGGAACCCGACAAGGCCCGAGCAAACCCGACAGGGCCCGAGGAAATCCGACAGGGCCCGACGGAGCCTGACAGGGCCCGAGCAAACCCGACAGGGCTCGAAGGAGCCCGACAGGGTATGAGCACACTCGACAGGGTCCGACGAACCCTGACAGGGCTTCAGCAAACCTGACAGGGCCCGAGCAAAGCCGACAGGGCCCGACGGAGCCCGACAGGGTTCGACAAAGCCTGACAGGGCTCGATGGAGCCCGACAGGGCCCGAGGAAACCCGACAGGGCCCGACGGAGCCTGACAGGGCCCGAGCAAACCCGACAGGGCTCGATGGAGCCTGACAGGGCCCGAGCAAACCCGACACGGCCCGAGCAAACCTGACAGGGCTCGAAGGAGCCCGACAGGGCCCGAGGAAACCAGACAGGGCCCGACAGAACCCGACAGGGCTCGAGCAAACCCGACATGGCCCGAGCAAACTCGACAGGGTTCGACAAAGCCTGACAGGGCTCGATGGAGCCCAACAGGGCCCAAGGAAACCCGACAGGGCCCGACGGAGCCTGACGGGGCCCGAGCAAACCCGACAGGACTCGACAGAGCCTGACAGGGTCCGAGCAAACCCGACAGGGCCCGAGCAAACCTGACAGGGCACGAAGGAGCCCTACAGGGCCCGAGCAAACCCAACAGGGCCCAACGGATCCCGACAGGGCCCAAGCAAACCTGACAGGGCCCGACGGAGCCCGACAGGGCCCAAGCAAACCCGAAAGTGCCCGACGGAGCCTGACAGGGCTCGATGGAGCCCGACACGGCCCGAGGAAAACCGACAGGGCCCCACAGAGTCCGATAGGGCCCGAGTAAACCCGACAGGGCCCGATGGAGCCCGACAGGGCTCGAGCAAACCCGACAGGGCCCGAGCGAATCTGACAGGGCCTGACGGAGCCCGACAGGACGCGGGCAAACCCGACAGGGCCCGAGCAAACCCGACAGGGCCTGACAAGGCCCGACAGGGCCTGAGCAAACCCGACAGGACCCGACAAAGCCTGATAGGGTCCGATGGAGCCCGACAGGGCCCGAGCAAACCCGACAGGGCCCGACGGAGCCCGACAGGGCCCGAGGAAACCCGACAGGGCGCGACGGAGCCTGACAGGGCCCGAGCAAACCCGACAGGACTCGACGGAACCCGACAGGGCCCGAGCAAACCCGACAGGGTCCGTCGAAGCCTGACAGGGCTTCAGCAAACGCGACAGGGCCCGAGCAAACCCGACAGGGCCCGACGGAGCCCGACAGGGCCTGAGGAAACCAGACAGGGCCCGACGGAGCCCGACAGGGCCCTAGCAAACCCGACAGGGCCCGAGCAAACCCGACAGGGCTTGACGGAGCCTGACAGGGCCCGAGCAAACCCGACAGGGCCCGAGCAAACCCGACAGGGCCCAACGGAGCCCGACAGAGCCCGAGGAAACCCGACAGGGCCCGACAAGGCCCGACAGGGCCCGAACAAACCTGACAGGACCTGACAAAGCCTGACAGGGCCCGATGGAGCCCGACAGGGCCCGAGCAAACCCAAAAAGGCCCGACGGAGCCTGACAGGGCTCGATGGAACCCGACAGGGCCCGAGGAAACCCGACAGGGCCCCACGGAGCCCGATAGGGCCCGAGCAAACCCGACAGGGCCTGACGGAGCCTGACAGGGCCCGGGCAAACCCGAGAGGGCATGCTGGAGCCTGAGAGAGCCCGAGCAAACCCGACAGGGCCCGACAAGGCCCGACAGGGCCCGAGCAAACCTGACAGGACCTGACAAAGCCTGACAGGGCCCGACGGAGCCCGACAGTGCCTGAGCAAACCCGAAAGAGCCCGACGGAGCCTGACAGGGCTCGATAGATTCCGACAGGGCCCGAGGAAACCCGACAGGGCCCGACGGAACCCGACAGGGCCCGAGCAAACCCGACAGGGCCTGAGGAAATCCGACAGGGCCCGACGGAGCCTGACAGGGCCCGAGCAAACCCGAAAGGGCTCGACGGAGTCCGACAGGGCCCGAGCAAACCCTACAGGGTCCATCGAAGCCTGACAGGGCTTCAGCAAACCCGACAGGGCCTGAGCAAACCCAACAGGGCCCGACGGAGCCAGACAGGGCCCGAGCAAACCCGACAGGGCCCGAGCAAACCCGACAGGGCCCAATGGAGCCCGACAGAGCCCGAGCAAACCCGACAGGCTCCGTCGCGCCCTGTTGGGTTTCCTTGGGCCCTGTCGGGCTCCATCGAGCCATGTCGGGTTTGCTCGGGCCCTGTCGGGCTCCATCGGACCCTGTCAGGCTTTCTCGGGTCCTGTCGGGTTTGCTCAGGCCCTATCGGGCCTTGTCAGGCCCTGTCGGGTTTGCTCGGGCCCTGTCGGGTTTGCCCGGGTCCTGTCGGGCTCCGTCGGGCCCTGTCAGAATCGCTCGGGCCCTGTCGGGTTTGCTCGGGCCCTGTCGGGTTTGCTCGGGCCCTGTCGGGTTTGCTCGGGCCCTGTCAGGTTCGCTCGGGCCCTGTCAGGTTCGCTCGGGCCCTGTCAGGCTCCGTCGAGCCCTGTCGGGTTTGCTCGGGCCCTGTCAGGCTCCGTCGGGCCCTGTCGGGTTTCCTCGGGCCCTGTCGGGCTCCACCGAGCCCTGTCAGGCTTTGTCGAGCCCTGTCAGGCTCCGTCGGGCTCTTTCGGGTTTCCTCGAGCCCTTTCGGGCTCTGTCGGGCCCTGTCGGGTTTGCTCGGGCCATGTCAGGTTTGCTGAAGCCCTGTCAGGCTTCGTCGGACCCTATCGAGTGTGCTCAGACCCTGTCGGGCTCCGTCGAGCCCTGTCGGGTTTGCTTGGGCCCTGTCAGGCTCCGTCGAGCCCTGTCGGATTTCCTCGTGCCCTGTCGGACTCTATCGAGCCCTGTCAGGCTCCGTCGGGCTCTTTTGGGTTTGCTCAGGCCCTGTCGGCCTCCGTCGGGCCCTGTCAGGCTTTGTCAGGTCGTGTCAGGTTTGCTCGGGCCCTGTCGGGCTCCAGCGTGCCCTGTCGGGTTTGCTCGGGCTCTGTCGGGCTCCAGCGTGCCCTGTCGGGTTTGCTCGGGCCCTGTCGGGCTCCGTCAGGCCCTGTCGGGTTTGCTCGGGCCCTATCGGGCTCCGTGGGGCCTTGTCGGGTTTCCTCAGGCCCTGTCGGGCTCCATCGAGCCCTGTCAGGCTCCGTCGGGCCCTTTCGGGTTTGCTCGGGCCCTGTCGGGCACCGTCGGGCCCTGTCAGATTTGCTCAGGCCCTGTCGGGTTTGTTCGAGCCCTGTCGGGCTCCATCGGGTCCTGTCGGGTTTGCTCGGGCCCTATCGGGCTCACTCGGGCCCTGTCGGGCTCCATCGAGCCCTGTCAGGCTTCGTCGGGCCCTTTCAGGTTTGCTCGGGCCCTGTCTAGCTCCGTCAGGCCCTGTCGGGTTTGCTCGGGCCCTATCGGGCTCCGTCGGGCCCTGTCGGGTTTCCTTGGGCCCTGTCGGGCTCCATCGAGCCCTGTCAGGCTTTGTCGGGTCCTGTCGGGTTTGCTCAGGCCCTGTCGGGTTTGCTCAGGCCCTGTCGGGTTTGCTCGGGCCCTGTCGGGTTTGCCCACGTCCTGTCGGGCTCCGTCGGGCCCTGTCAGATTCGCTCGGGCCCTGTCGGGTTTGCTCGGGCCCTGTCAGGCTCCGTCAGGCTCTGTCGAGTTTGCTCGTGCTCTGTCGGGCTCCGTTGGGCCCTGTCAGGTTTGCTTGGGCCCTGTCGGGCTCCATCAAGCCCTGTCAGGCTCCGTCGGGCTCTTTCGGGTTTGCTCGGGCCCTGGCGGGCTCCATCGGGCCCTGTCAGGCTTTGTCAGGACGTGTCAGGTTTGCTCGGGCCCTGTCGGGCCTTGTCGGGCCCTGTCGGGTTTGCTCGGGCTCTGTCGGGCTCCAGCGTGCCCTGTCGGGTTTGCCCGGGCCCTGTCAGACTCCGTCAGGCCTTGTCGGGTTTGCTCGGGCCCTATCGGGCTCAATCAGGCCCTGTCGGGTTTCCTCGGGCCCTGTCGGGCTCCATCGAGCCCTGTCAGGCTCCGTCGGGCCCTTTCAGGTTTGCTCGGGCCCTGTCGGGCTCCGTCGGGCCCTGTCGGGTTTGCTCGGGCCCTGTCGGGCTCCGTCGGGCCCTGTCTGGTTTCCTCGGGCTCTGTCGGGCTCCGTCGGGCCCTGTCAGGCTTCGTCGGGCCCTTTCGGGTTTGCTCGGGCCCTGTCGGGCTCCGTCAGGCCCTGTCGGGTTTGCTCGGGCCCTATCGGGCTCCGTCGAGCCCTGTCGGGTTTGCTCGGGCTCTGTCAGGCTCCGTCAGGCCCTGTCGGGTTTCCTCGGGCCCTGTCGGGCTCCATCAAGCCCTGTCAGGCTTTGTCGAACCCTGTCGGGTTTGCTCGGGCCCTGTCGGGTTTGCTCGGGCCCTGTCGGGCTCTGTCGGGCCCTGTCTGGTTTACTCGGGCCCTGTCGGGCTCCGTCGGGCCCTGTCGGGTTTGCTCGGGCCCTGTCGGGTTTGCTGAAGCCCTGTCAGGCTTCGTCGGACCCTGTCGGGTTTGCTCGAGCCCTGTCGGGCTCCGTCGAACTTTGTCGGGTTTGCTCGGGCCCTGTCAGGCTCCGTCGCGCCTTGTCGGGTTTCCTCGGGCCCTGTCGGGCTCCATCGGACCCTATCAGGCTTTGGCGGGTCCTGTCGGGTTTGCTCAGGCCCTGTCGGGCCTTGTCAGCCCCTGTCGGGTTTGCTCGCGCCCTGTCGGGCTCCGTCGGGCCCTGTCAGGTTCTCTCGGGCCCTGTAAGGTTTGCTCGGGCCCTGTCAGGCTCCGTCAGGCCCTATCGGGTTTGCTCGACCCCTGTCGGGCTCCGTCAGGCCCTGTCAAGTTTGCTTGGGCCCTTTCGGGCCTTGTCAGGCCCTGTCGGGTTTGCTCGGGACCTGTCGGGTTTGCCCGCGTCATGTCGGGCTCCGTCGGGCCCTGTCAGATTCGCTCGGGCCCTGTCGGGTTTGCTCGGGCCCTGTGAGGCTCCGTCAGGCCCTGTCGGGTTTGCTAGTGCCCTGTCGGGCTCCGTTGGGCCCTGTCAGTTTTGCTCAGGCCCTGTCGGGATCCGTTGGGCCTTCTCGGGTTTGTTCGGGCCCTGTCGGGCTCCTTCGTGCCCTGTCAGGTTTGCTCGGGCCCTGTCGGGTTTGCTCGGGCCCTGTCAGGCTCCGTCGAGCCCTGTCGGGTTTGCTCGGGCCCTGTCAGGCTCCGTCGGGCCCAGTCGGGTTTCCTCGGGCCTTGTCGGGCTCCATCGAGCCCTGTCAGGCTTTGTCGAACCCTGTCGGGTTTGCTCGGGCCCTGTCGGGTTTGCTCGGGTCCTGTCGGGCTCTGTCAGGCCCTGTCGGGTTTGCTCGGGCCCTGTCAGGCTCCGTCGGGCCCTGTCGGATTCCCTCGGGCCCTCTCGGGTTCCGTCGGGCTCTCTCGGGTTCCGTCGGGCCCTGTCGGGTTTCCTCGGGCCCTGTCGGACTCTATCGAGCTCTGTCAGGCTCCGTCGGGCTCTTTCGGGTTTGCTCAGGCCCTGGCGGGCTCCGTCGAGCCCTGTCAGGCTTTGTCAGGTCCTGTCAGGTTTGCTCGGGCCCTGTCGGCCCTTGTCGGGCCCTGTCGGGTTTGCTCGGGCTCTGTCGGGCTCCAGCGTGCCCTGTCGGGTTTGCCCGGGCCCTGTCAGGCTCCATCAGGCCCTGTCGGGTTTGCTCGGGCCCTATCGGGCTCCGTCGGGCCCTTTCGGGTTTGCTGGGGCCCTGTCGGGCTCCGTCGGGCCCTGTCGGATTTGCTCAGGCCCTGTCGGGTTTGCTCGAGCCCTGTCGGGCTCCATCGGGTCCTGTCGGGTTTGCTCGGGCCCTATCGGGCTCCGTCGGGCCCTGTCGGGTTTCCTCGGGCCCTGTCGGGCTCCATCGAGCCTTGTCAGGCTTCGTCGGGCCCTGTCTGGTTTCCTCGGGCTCTGTTGGGATCCGTCAGGCCCTGTCGGGTTTCCTCGGGCCCTGTCGGGCTCCATTGAGCCCTGTCAGGCTTCGTCGGGCCCTTTCGGGTTTGCTCTGGCCCTGTCGGGCTCCGTCAGGCCCTGTCGGGTTTGCTCGGGCTCTGTCAGGCTCCGTCGGGCCCTGTCGGGTTTCCTCGGGCCCTGTCGGGCTCCATCAAGCCCTGTCAGGCTTTGTCGAACCCTGTCGGGTTTGCTCGGGCCCTGTCGGTTTTGCTCGGGCCCTGTCGGGCTCTGTCAGGTCCTGTCTGGTTTCCTCGGGCCCTGTCGGGCTCCGTCGGGCCCTGTCGGGTTTGCTCGGGCCCTGTCGGGTTTGCTGAAGCCCTGTCAGGCTTCGTCGGACCCTGTCGGGTTTGCTCGGGCCTTGTCGGGCTCCGCCGAACCCTGTCGGGTTTGCTCGGGCCCTGTCAGGCTCCGTCGCGCCTTGTCGGGTTTCCTCGGGCCCTGTCGGGCTCCATCGGACCCTATCAGGCTTTGGCGGGTCCTGTCGGGTTTGCTCAGGCCCTGTCGGGCCTTGTCAGCCCCTGTCGGGTTTGCTCGCGCCCTGTCGGGCTCCGTCGGGCCCTGTCAGGTTCTCTCGGGCCCTGTCAGGTTTGCTCGGGCCCTGTCAGGCTCCGTCAGGCCCTATCGGGTTTGCTCGACCCCTGTCGGGCTCCGTCAGGCCCTGTCAGGTTTGCTTGGGCCCTGTCGGGCCTTGTCAGGCCCTGTCGGGTTTGCTCGGGACCTGTCGGGTTTGCCCGCGTCCTGTCGGGCTCCGTCGGGCCCTGTCAGATTCGCTCGGGCCATGTCGGGTTTGCTCGGGCCCTGTGAGGCTCCGTCAGGCCCTGTCGGGTTTGCTAGTGCCCTATCGGGCTCCGTTGGGCCCTGTCAGGTTTGCTCAGGCCCTGTCGGGATCCGTTGGGCCTTGTCGGGTTTGCTCGGGCCCTGTCGGGCTCCTTCGTGCCCTGTCAGGTTTGCTCGGGCCCTGTCGGGTTTGCTCGGGCCCTGTCAGGCTCCGTCGAGCCCTGTCGGGTTTGCTCGGGCCCTGTCAGGCTCCGTCAAGCCCTGTCGGGTTTCCTCGGGCCTTGTCGGGCTCCATCGAGCCCTGTCAGGCTTTGTCGAACCCTGTCGGGTTTGCTCGGGCCCTGTCGGGTTTGCTCGGGCCCTGTCAGGCTCCGTCGGGCCCTTCGGATTCCGTCAGGCCCTCTCGGGTTTTGTCGGGCCCTGTCGGGTTTGCTCGCGCCCTGTCGGGCTCCGTCAGGCCCTGTCGGGTTTGCTCGGGCCCTATCGGGCTCCGTCGGGCCCTGTCGGGTTTCCTCGGGCCCTGTCGGGGTCCATCGAGCCCTGTCAGGCTCCGTCGGGCCCTTACGGGTTTGCTCGGGCCCTGTCGGGCTCCGTCGGACCCTGTCGGGTTGGCTCGGGCCCTGTCGGGTTTGCTCGGGCCCTGTCAGGATTTGTCAAGCCCTGTCGGGTTGGCTCGGGCCCTGTGGGGTTTGCTCGGGCCCTGTCAGGCTTTGTCAAGCCCTGTCGGGTTTGCTAGGGCCCTGTCGGGCTCCGTCGGGCCCTGTCTGGTTTCCTCGGGCCCTGGCGGGCTCCGTCGGGCCCTGTCGGGTTTGCTCAGGCCCTGTCGGGTTTGCTAGGGCCCTGTCGGGCTCCGTCGGGCCCTGTCTGGTTTCCTCAGGCCCTGTCGGGCTCCGTCGAGCCCTGTCGGGTTTGCTCGGGCCCTGTCAGGCTCCGTCGCGCCCTGTCGGGTTTCCTCGGGCCCTGTCGGGCTCCATCGAGCCCTGTCGGGTTTGCTCGGGCCCTGTCGGGCTCCATCAGACCCTGTCAGGCTTTGTCGAGTCCTGTCGGGTTTGCTCAGGCCCCGTCGGGCCTTGTCAGGTCCTGTCGGGTTTGCTCGGGCCCTGTCGGGTTTGCCCGCGTCCTGTCGGGCTCCGTCGGGCCCTGTCAGGTTTGCTCAGGCCCTGTCGGGATCCGTTGGGCCCTGTCGGGTTTGCTCGGGCCCTGTCGGGCTCCTTCGTGCCCTGTCAGGTTTGCTCGGGCCCTGTCGGGTTTGCTCGGGCCCTGTCAGGCTCCGTCGAGCTTTGTCAGGTTTGCTCGGGTTCTGTCGGGTTTGCTCGGGCCCTGTCAGGTTTGTCGAGCCCTGTCGGGTTTGCTCGGGCCCTGTCAGGCTCCGTCAGGCCCTGTCTGGTTTGCTCGTGCCCTGTCGGGCTCTGTCGGGCCCTGTCAGGTTTGCTTGGGCACTGTCGGGCTCTGTCGGGCCCTGTCCGGTTTCCTTGGGCCCTGTCGGGCTCCATCGAGCCCTGTCAGGTTTTGTCGAACCCTGTCGGGTTTGCTCAGGCCCTGTCGGGTTTGCTCGGGCCCTGTCGGGCTCTGTCGGGCCCTGTCTGGTTTCCTCGGGCCCTGTCGGGCTCTGTTGGGCCCTGTCGGTTTGCTCGGTCCCTGTCGGGTTTTCTGAAGCCCTGTCAGGCTTCGTCGGACCCTGTCGAGTGTGCTCGGGCCCTGTCGGGCTCCGTCGAGCCCTGTCAGGTTTTTTCGGGCCTTGTCAGGCTTTGTCGGGCCCTGTCGGGTTTGCTCGGGCCCTGTCGAGTTTGCTCAGGCCCTGTCGGGTTCCGTCGGGCCCTGTCGGGTTTCCTCGGGCCCTGTCGGACTCCACTGAGACCTGTCAGGCTCCGTCGGGCTCTTTCGGGTTTGCTCGGGCCCTGGCGGGCTCCGTCGGGCCCTGTCAGGCTTTCTCAGGACGTGTCAGGTTTGCTCGGGCCCTGTCGGGCCTTGTCGGGCCCTGTCGGGTTTGCTCGGGCTCTGTTGGGCTACAGCGTGCCCTGTCGGGTTTGCCCGGGCCCTGTGAGGCTCTGTCAGGCCCTGTCGGGTTTGCTCGGGCTTTATCGGGCTCAATCAGGCCCTGTCGGGTTTCCTCGGGCCCTGTCGGGCTCCATCGAGCCCTGTCAGGCTCCGTCGGGCCCTGTCGGGTTTGCTCGGGCCCTGTCGGGCTCCGTCGGGCCCTGTCGGGTTTGCTTGGGCCCTGTCGGGTTTGCTCGGGCCCTGTCGGGCTCCGTCGGACCCTGTCAGGTTTCCTCAGGCTCTGTTGGGATCCGTCGGGCCCTGTCGGGTTTGCTCGGGCCATGTCGGGTTTGCTGAAGACCTGTCAGGCTTCGTCGGACCCTGTCGGGTTTGCTCGAGCCCTGTCGGGCTCCATCGGGCCCTGTCGGGTTTGCTCGGGCCCTATCGGGCTCCGTCGGGCCCAGTCGGGTTTCCTCGGGCCCTGTCGGGCTCCATCGAGCCCTGTCAGGCTTCGTCGGGCCCTTTCGGGTTTGCTCGGGCCCTGTCGGGCTCCGTCAGGCCCTGTCGGGTTTCCTCGGCCCCTGTCGGGCTCCATCGAGCCCTGTCAGGCTTCGTAGGGCCCTTTCGGGTTTGCTCGGGATCTGTCAGGCTCCGTCGGGCCCTGTCGGGTTTCCTCGGGCCCTGTCGGGCTCCATCAAGCCCTGTGTAGGCTTTGTCGAACCCTGTCGGGTTTGCTCGGGCCCTGTCGGGTTTGCTCGGGCCCTGTCGGGCTCTGTCGGGCCCTGTCTGGTTTGCTCGGGCCCTGTCGGGCTCCGTCGGGCCCTGTCGGATTTGCTTGGGCCCTGTCGGGTTTGCTGAAGCCCTGTCAGGCTTCGTCGGACCCTGTCGGGTTTGCTCGGGCCCTGTCGGGCTCCGTCAAGCCCTGTCGGGTTTGCTCGGGCCCTATCGGGCTCCGTGGGGCCCTGTCGGGTTTCCTCGGGCCCTGTCAGGCTCCATCGAGCCCTGTCAGGCTCCGTCGGGCCCTTTCAGGTTTGCTCGGGCCCTGTCGGGCTCCGTCGGGCCCTGTCGGATTTGCTCAGGCCCTGTCGGGTTTGTTCGAGCCCTGTCGGGCTCCATCGAGCCCTGTCGGGTTTGCTCGGGCCCTATCGGGCTCCGTCGGGCCCTGTCGTTTTTTTTCGGGCCCTGTCGGGCTCCATCGAGCCCTGTCAGGCTTCGTCGGGCCCTTTCAGGTTTGCTCGGGCCCTGTCGGGCTCTGTCAGGCCCTGTCGGGTTTGCTCGGGCCCTATCGGGCTCCGTCGGGCCCTGTCGGGTTTCCTTGGGCCCTGTCGGGCTCCATCGAGCCCTGTCAGGCTTTGTCGGGTCCTGTCGGGTTTGCTCAGGCCCTGTCGGGTCTTGTCTGGCCCTGTCGGGTTTGCTCGGGCCCTGTCGGGTTTGCCCACGTCCTGTCGGGCTCCGTCGGGCCCTGTCAGATTCTCTCAAGCCCTGTCGGGTTTGCTCGGGCCCTGTCAGGCTATATCAGGCTCTGTCGAGTTAGCTCGTGCCCTATCGGGCTCAGTCGGGCCCTGTCAGGTTTGCTTGGGCCCTGTCGGGATCCGTTGGGCCCTGTCGGGTTTGCTCGGGCCCTGTCAGGCTCCGTCAGGCCCTGTCTGGTTTGCTCGTGCCCTGTCGGGCTCCGTCGGGCCCTGTCAGGTTTGCTTGGGCACTGTCGGGCTCCGTCGGGCCCTGTCGAGTTTCCTTGGGCCCTGTCGGGCTCCATCGAGCCCTGTCAGGCTTTGTCGAACCCTGTCGGGTTTGCTCAGGCCCTGTTGGGTTTCCTCGGGCCCTGTCGGGCTCTGTCGGGCCCTGTCTTGTTTCCTCGGGCCCTGTCGGGCTCCGTTGGGCCCTGTCGGTTTGTTCGGGCCCTGTCGGGTTTTATGAATCCCTGTCAGGCTTCGTCGGACCCTGTCGAGTGTGCTCGGGCCCTGTCGGGCTCCGTCGAGCCCTGTCAGGTTTTCTCGGGCCTTGTCAGGCTCCGTCGAGCCCTGTCGGGTTTCCTTGGGCCCTGTCGGACTCCACTGAGCCCTGTCAGGCTCCGTCGGGCACTTTCGGGTTTGCTCGGACCCTGGCGGGCTCCGTCGGGCCCTGTCAGGCTTTGTCAGGACGTGTCAGGTTTGCTCGGGCCCTGTCGGGCCTTGTCGAGCCCTGTCGGGTTTGCTCGGGCTCTGTCGGGCTCCAGCGTGCCCTGTCGGGTTTGCCCGGGCCCTGTCAGGCTTCGTCAGGCCCTGTCGGGTTTGCTCGGGCCCTATCGGGCTCAATCAGGCCCTGTCGGGTTTCCTCGCGCCCTGTCGGGCTCCATCGAGCCCTGTCAGGCTCCGTCGGGCCCTTACGGGTTTGTTCGGGCCCTGTCGGGCTCCGTCGGGCCCTGTCGGGTTTGCTCGGGCCCTGTCGGGCTCCGTCGGGCCCTGTCTGGTTTCCTCGGGCTCTGTCGGGCTTCGTCGGGCCCTGTCGGGTTTGCTCGGACCCTGTCGGGATTGCTCGAGCCCTGTCGGGCTCCATCGGGCCCTGTCGGGTTTGCTCGGGCCCTGTCGGGCTCCGTCGGGCCCTGTCGGGTTTCCTCGGGCCCTGTCGGGCTACATCGAGCCCTGTCAGGCTTCGTCGGGCCCTTTCGGGTTTGCTCGGGCCCTGTCGGGCTTCGTCAGGCCCTGTGGGGTTTGCTCGGGCCCTATCGGGCTCCGTGGAGCCCTGTCGGGTTTGCTCGGGCTCTGTCAGGCTCCGTCGGGCCCTGTCGGGTTTCCTCGGGCCCTGTCAGGCTCCATCAAGCCCTGTCAGGCTTTGTCGAGCCCTGTCGGGTTTGCTCGGGCCCTGTCGGGTTTGCTCGGGCCCTGTCGGGCTCTGTCGGGCCTTGTCTGGTTTCCTCGGGCCCTGTCGGGCTCCGTCGGGCCCTGTCGGGTTTGCTCGGGCCCTGTCGGGTTTGCTGAAGCCCTGTCAGGCTTCTTTGGACCCTTTCGGGTTTGCTCGGGCCCTGTCGGGCTCCGTCGAACCCTGTCAGGTTTGCTCGGGCCCTGTCAGGCTCCGTCGCGCCCTGTCGGGTTTCCTCGGGCCCTGTCGGGCTCCATCGGACCCTATCAGGCTTTGGCGGGTCCTGTCGGTTTTGCTCAGGCCCTGTCGGGCCTTGTCAGCCCCTGTCGGGTTTGCTCGCGCCCTGTCGGGCTTTGTCGGGCCCTGTCAGGTTCTCTCGGGCCCTGTCAGGTTTGCTCGGGCCCTGTCAGGCTCCGTCAGGCCCTATCGGGTTTGCTCGACCCCTGTCGGGCTCCGTCAGGCCCTGTCAGGTTTGCTCGGGCCCTGTCGGGCCTTGTCAGGCCCTGTCGGGTTTGCTCGGGACCTGTCGGGTTTGCCCGCGTCCTGTCGGGCTCCGTCGGGCCCTGTCAGATTCGCTCGAGCCCTGTCGGGTTTGCTCGGGCCCTGTCACGCTCCGTCGGGCCCTGTCGGGTTTCCTCGGGCTTTGTCGGGCTCCATCGAGCCCTGTCAGGCTTTGTCGAACCCTGTCGGGTTTGCTCGGGCCCTGTTGGGTTTGCTCGGGCCCTGTCAGGCTCTGTCGGGCCCTGTCGGATTCCCTCGGGCCCTCTCGGGTTCCGTCGGGCCCTCTCGGGTTTTGTCGGGCCCTGTCGGGTTTCCTCGGGCCCTGTCGGACTCTATCGAGCCCTGTCAGGCTCCCTCGGGCTCTTTCGGGTTTGCTCAGGCCCTGTCGGGCTCCGTCGGGCCCTGTCAGGCTTTGTCAGGTCCTGTCCGGTTTGCTCGGGCCCTGTCGGGCTTTGTCGGGCCCTGTCGGGTTTGCTCGGGCTCTGTCGGGCTCCAGCGTGCCCTGTCGGGTTTGCCCGGGCCCTGTCAGGCTCCATCAGGCCCTGTCGGGTTTGCTCGGGCCCTATCGGGCTCCGTGGGGCCCTGTCGGGTTTCCTCGGGCCCTGTCGGGCTCCATCGAGCCCTGTCAGGCTCCGTCGGGCCCTTTCGGGTTTGCTCGGGCCCTGTCGGGCTCCGTCGGGCCCTGTCGCGTTTGCTCAGGCCCTGTCGGGTTTGCTCGAGCCCTGTCGGGTTCCATCGGGTCCTGTCGGGTTTGCTCGGGCCCTATCGGGCTCCGTCGGGCCCTGTCAGGTTTCCTCGGGCCCTGTCTGGCTCCATCGAGCCCTGTCAGGCTCCGTCGGGCCCTTACGGTTTTGCTCGGGCCCTGTCGGGCTCCGTCGGGCCCTGTCGGGTTTGCTCGGGCCCTGTCGGGTTTGCTCGGGCCCTGCAGGCTTTGTCAAGCCCTGTCGGGTTTGCTAGGGCCCTGTCGGGCTCCGTCGGGCCCTGTCTGGTTTCCTCAGGCCCTGTCGGGCTCTTTCGGGCCCTGTCGGGTTTGCTCAGGCCCCGTCGGGTTTGCTAGGGCCCTGTCGGGCTCCGTCAGGCCCTGTCTGGTTTCCTCAGGCCCTGTCTGGCTCCTTCGAGCCCTGTCGGGTTTGCTCGAGCCCTGTCAGGCTCCGTCGTGCCCTGTCGGGTTTCCTCGGGCCCTGTCGGGCTCCATCGAGCCCTGTCGGGTTTGCTCGGGCCCTGTCGGTCTCCATCGGACCCAGTCAGGCTTTGTCGGGTCCTGTCGGGTTTGCTCAGGCCCCGTCGGGCCTTGTCAGGCCCTGTCGGGTTTGCTCGGGCCCTGTCGGGTTTGCCCGCGTCCTGTCGGGCTCCGTCGGGCCCTGTCAGGTTTGCTCAGGCCCTGTCGGGATCCGTTGGGCCCTGTCGGGTTTGCTCGGGCCCTGTCGGGCTCCTTCGTGCCCTGTCAGGTTTGCTCGGGCCCTGTCGGGTTTGCTCGGGCCATGTCAGGCTCCGTCGAGCTTTGTCAGGTTTGCTCGGGCCCTGTCGGGTTTGCTCGGCCCCTGTCAGGCTTTGTCGAGCCCTGTCGGGTTTGCTCGGGCCCTGTCAGGCTCCGTCAGGCCCTGTCTGGTTTGCTCGTGCCCTGTCGGGCTCCGTCGGGCCCTGTCAGGTTGGCTTGGGCACTGTCGGGCTCTGTCGGGCCCTGTCCGGTTTCCTTGGGCCCTGTCAGGCTCCATCGAGCCCTGTCAGGCTTTGTCGAACCCTGTCGGTTTTGCTCAGGCCCTGTCGGGTTTGCTCGGGCCCTGTCGGGCTCTGTCGGGCCCTGTCTGGTTTCCTCGGGCCCTGTCGGGCTCCGTTGGGCCCTGTCGGTTTGCTCGGGCCCTGTCGGGTTTTCTGAAGCCCTGTCAGGCTTCGTCGGACCCTGTCGAGTGTGCTCGGGCCCTGTCGGGCTCCGTCGAGCCCTCTCAGGTTTTCTCGGGCCTTGTCAGGCTTTGTCGGGCCCTGTCGGGTTTCCTCGGGCCCTGTCGGACTCCACTGAGCCCTGTCAGGATCCGTCGGGCTCTTTCGGGTTTGCTCGGGCCCTGGCGGGCTCCGTCGGGCCCTGTCAGGCTTTGTCAGGACGTGTCAGGTTTGCTCGGGCCCTGTCGGGCCTTGTCGGGCCCTGTCGGGTTTGCTCGGGCTCTGTCGAGCTCCAGCGTGCCCTGTCGGGTTTGCCCGGGCCCTGTCAGGCTCCATCAGACCCTGTCGAGTTTGCTCGGGCCTTATCGGGCTCCGTGGGGCCCTGTCGGGTTTCCTCGGGCCCTGTCGGGCTCCATCGAGCCCTGTCAGGCTCCGTCGGGCCCTTTTGGGTTTGCTCGGGCCCTGTCGGGCTCCGTCGGGCCCTGTCGGATTTGCTCAGGCCCTGTCGGGCTCCATCGGGTCCTGTCGGGTTTGCTCGGGCCCTATCGGGCTCCGTCGGGCCCTGTCGGGCTCCATCGAGCCCTGTCAGGCTTTGTCGAACCCTGTCGGGCTCCATCGGGTCCTGTCGGGTTTGCTCGGGCCCTATCGGGCTCCGTTGGGCCCTGTCGGGTTTCCTCGGGCGCTGTCGGGCTCTGTTGGGCCCTGTCGGTTTGCTCGGGCCCTGTCGGGTTTTCTGAAGCCCTGTCAGGCTTCGTCGGATCCTGTCAAGTGTGCTCGGGCCCTGTCGGGCTCCGTCGAGCCCTGTCAGGTTTTCTCGGGCCTTGTCAGGCTCCGTCGGGCCCTGTCGGGTTTGCTCGGGCCCTGTCGGGTTTGCTCAGGCCCTGTCGGGTTCCGTCGGGCCCTGTCGGGTTTCCTCGGGCCCTGTCGGACTCCACTGAGCCCTGTCAGGCTCCTTCGGGCTCTTTCGGGTTTGCTCGGGCCCTGGCAGGCTCCGTCGGGCCCTGTCAGGCTTTGTCAGGACGTGTCAGGTTTGCTCGGGCCCTGTCGGGCCTTGTCGGGCCCTGTAGGGTTTACTCGGGCTCTGTCGGGCTCCAGCGTGCCCTGTCAGGTTTGCCCGGGCCCTGTCAGGCTTCGTCAGGCCCTGTCGGGTTTGCTCGGGCCCTATCGGGCTCAATCAGGCCCTGTCGGGTTTCCTCGGGCCCTGTCTGGCTCCATCGAGCCCTGTCAGGCTCCGTTGGGCCCTTTCGGGTTTGCTCGGGCTCTGTCGGGCTCCGTCGAACCCTGTCGGGTTTGCTCGGGCCATGTCTGGTTTGCTGAAGCCCTGTCAGGCTTCGTCGGACCCTGTCGGGTTTGCTCGAGCCCTGTCGGGCTCAATCGGGCCCTGTCGAGTTTGCTCAGGCCCTATCGGGCTCCGTCGGGCCCTGTCGGGTTTCCTCGGGCCCTTTCGGGCTCCATCGAGCCCTGTCAGGCTTCTTCGGGCCCTTTCGGGTTTGCTCGGGCCCTGTCGGGCTCCGTCAGGCCCTGACGGGTTTGCTCGGGCCCTATCGGGCTCCGTCGAGCCCTGTCGGGTTTGCTCGGGCTCTGTCAGGCTCTGTCGGGCCCTGTTGCGTTTCCTCAGGCCCTGTCGGTCTCCATCAAGCCCTGTCAGGCTTTGTCGAACCCTGTCGGGTTTGCTCGGGCCCTGTCGGGTTTGCTCGGGCCCTGTCGGGCTCCGTCGGGCCCTGTCTGGTTTCCTCGGGCTCTGTTGGGCTTCGTCGGGCCCTGTCGGGTTTGCTCGGGCCATGTCGGGTTTGCTGAAGCCCTGTCAGGCTTCGTCGGACCCTGTCGGGTTTGCTCGAGCCCTGTCAGGCTCCATCGGGCCCTGTCGGGTTTGCTCGGGCCCTATCGGGCTCTGTCGGGCCCTGTCGGGCTTCCTCGGGCCCTGTCGGGCTCCATCGAGCCCTGTCAGGCTTCGTCGGGCCCTTTCGGGTTTGCTCGGGCCCTGTCGGGCTCCGTCGGGCCCTGTCAGGCTTTGTCAGGTCCTGTCAGGTTTGCTCGAGCCCTGTCGGGCCTTGTCGGGCCCTGTCGGGTTTGCTCGGGCTCTGTCGGGCTCCAGCGTGCCCTGTCGGGTTTGCCCGGGCCCTGTCAGGCTCCATCAGACCCTGTCGAGTTTGCTCGGGCCTTATCGGGCTCCGTGGGGCCCTGTCGGGTTTCCTCGGGCCCTGTCGGGCTCCATCGAGCCCTGTCAGGCTCCGTCGGGCCCTTTTGGGTTTGCTCGGGCCCTGTCGGGCTCCGTCGGGCCCTGTCGGATTTGCTCAGGCCCTGTCGGGCTCCATCGGGTCCTGTCGGGTTTGCTCGGGCCCTATCGGGCTCCGTCGGGCCCTGTCGGGTTTCCTCGGGCCCTGTCGGGCTCTGTTGGGCCCTGTCGGTTTGCTCGGGCCCTGTCGGGTTTTCTGAAGCCCTGTCAGGCTTCGTCGGACCCTGTCAAGTGTGCTCGGGCCCTGTCGGGCTCCGTCGAGCCCTGTCAGGTTTTCTCGGGCCCTGTCAGGCTCCGTCGGGCCCTGTCGGGTTTGCTCCGGCCCTGTCAGTATTGCTCAGGCCCTGTCGGGCCTTGTCAGCCCCTGTCAGGTTTGCTCGCGCCCTGTCGGGCTCCGTCGGGCCCTGTCAGGTTCTCTCGGGCCCTGTCAGGTTTGCTCGGGCCCTGTCAGGCTCCGTCAGGCCCTATCGGGTTTGCTCGAGCCCTGTCGGGCTCCGTCAGGCCCTGTCAGGTTTGCTCGGGCCCTGTCGGCCCTTGTCAGGCCCTGTCGGGTTTGCTCAGGACCTGTCGGGTTTGCCCGCGTCCTGTCGGGCTCCGTCGGGCCTTGTCAGATTCGCTCGGGCCCTGTCGGGTTTGCTCGGGCCCTGTCAGGCTCCGTCAGGCCCTGTCGGGTTTGCTCGTGCCCTGTCGGGCTCCGTCGGGCCCTGTCAGGTTTGCTCAGGCCCTGTCGGGATCCGTTGGGCCTTGTCGGGTTTGCTCGGGCCCTGTCGGGCTCCGTCGTGCCCTGTCAGGTTTGCTCGGGCCCTGTCGGGTTTGCTCGGGCACTGTCAGGCTCCGTCGGGCTCTGTCGGGTTTCCTCGGGCCCTGTCGGGCTCCATCGAGCCCTGTCAGGCTTTGTCGAACCCTGTCGGGTTTGCTCGGGCCCTGTCGGGTTTGCTCGGGTCCTGTCGGGCTCGGTCGGGCCCTGTCGGGTTTGCTCAGGCCCTCTCGGGTTCCGTCGGGCCCTGTCGGGTTTCCTCGGGCCCTGTCGGACTCCACTGAGCCCTGTCAGGCTACGTCGGGATCTTTCGGGTTTTCTCGGGCCTTGGCGGGCTCCGTCGGGCCCTGTCAGGCTTTGTCAGGACGTGTCAGGTTTGCTCGGGCCCTGTCGGGCCTTGTCGGGCCCTGTCGGGTTTGCTCGGGCTCTGTCGGGCTCCAGCGTGCCCTGTCGGGTTTGCCCGGGCCCTGTCAGGCTCCATCAGGCCCTGTCGGGTTTGCTCGGCTCCTGTCGGGCTCAATCAGGCCCTGTCGGGTTTCCTCAGGCCCTGTCTGGCTCCATCGAGCCCTGTCAGGCTCCGTCGGGCCCTTTCGGGTTTGCTCGGGCCCTGTCGGGCTCCGTTGGGCCCTGTCGGGTTTGCTCGGGCCCTGTCGGGCTCCGTCGGGCCCTGTCTGGTTTCCTCGGGCTCTGTCGGGCTTCGTCGGACCCTGTCGGGTTTGCTCGAGCCCTGTCGGGCTCAATCGGGCCCTGTCGGGTTTGCTCGGGCCCTATCGGGCTCCGTCGGGCCCTGTCGGGCTCCATCGAGCCCTGTCAGGCTTCATCGGGCCCTTTCGGGTTTGCTCGGGCCCTGTCGGGCTCCGTCAGGCCCTGTCGGGTTTGCTCGGGCCCTGTTGGTCTCCGTCGGGCCCTGTCTGGTTTCCTCGGGCTCTGTTGAGCTTCGTCGGGGCCTGTCGGGTTTGCTCGGGCCATGTCGGGTTTGCTGAAGCCCTGTCAGGCTTCGTCGAACCCTGTCGGGTTTGCTCGAGCCCTGTCGGGCTCCATCGGGCCCTGTCAGGTTTGCTAGGGCCCTATCGGGCTCCTTCGGGCCCTGTCGGGTTTCCTCGGGCCCTGTCGGGCTCCATCGAGCCCTGTCAGGCTTCGTCGGGCCCTGTCGGGTTTGCTCGGGCCCTGTCGGGCTCCATCGGACCCTATCAGGCTTTGGCGGGTCCTGTCGGGTTTGCTCAGGCCCTGTCGGGCCTTGTCAGCCCCTGTCAGGTTTGCTCGCGCCCTGTCGGGCTCCTTCGGTCCCTGTCAGGTTCTCTCGGGCCCTGTCAGGTTTGCTCGGGCCCTGTCAGGCTCCGTCAGGCCCTATCGGGTTTGCTCGAGCCCTGTCGGGTTTGCTAGGGCCCTGTCGGCCTTTGTCGGGCCCTGTCTGGTTTCCTCAGGCCCTGTCGGGCTCCGTCGAGTCCTGTCGGGTTTGCTCGGGCTCTGTCAGGCTCCGACGCGCCCTGTCGGGTTTCCACGGGCCCTGTCGGGCTCCATCGAGCCCTGTCGGGTTTGCTCGGGCCCTGTTGGGCTCCATCGGACCCCGTCAGGCTTTGTCGGGTCCTGTCGGGTTTGCTCAGGCCCTGTCGGGCCTTGTCAGGCCCTGTCGGGTTTGCTCGGGCCCTGTCGGGTTTGCCCGCGTCCTGTGGGGCTCCGTCGGGCCCTGTCAGATTCGCTCGGGCCCTGTCGGGTTTGCTCAGGCCCTGTCAGGCTCCGTCAGGCCCTGTCAGGTTTGCTCAGGCCCTGTCAGGTTTGCTCGGGCCCTGTCAGGCTCCGTCGGGCCCTGTCAGGTTTGCTCAGGCCCTGTCGGGATTCGTTGGGCCCTGTCGGGTTTGCTCGGGCCCTGTCGGGCTCCTTCGTGCCCTGTCAGGTTTGCTCGGGCCCTGTCGGGTTTGCTCGGGCCCTGTCAGGCTCCGTCGAGCCCTGTCAGGTTTGCTCAGGCCCTGTCAGGTTTGCTTGGGCACTGTCGGGCTCCGTCGGGCCCTGTCAGGCTTCGTCGGGCCCTTTCGGGTTTGCTCGGGCCCTGTCGGGCTCCGTCAGGCCCTGTCGGGTTTGCTCGGGCCCTATCGGGCTCCGTCGAGCCCTGTCGGGTTTGCTCGGGTCCTGTCGGGTTTGCTCAGGCCCTGTCGGGATCCGTTGGGCCCTGTCGGGTTTGCTGGGGCCCTGTCGGGCTCCTTCGTGCCCTGTCAGGTTTGCTCGGGCCCTGTCGGGTTTGCTCGGGCCCTGTCAGGCTCCGTCAGGCCCTGTCTGGTTTGCTCGTACCCTGTCGGGCTCCGTCGGGCCCTGTCAGGTTGGCTTGGGCACTGTCGGGCTCCGTCGGGCCCTGTCAGGCTTCGTCGGGCCCTTTCGGGTTTGCTCGGGCCCTGTCGGGCTCCGTCAGGCCCTGTCGGGTTTGCTCGGGCCCTATCGGGCTCCGTCGAGCCCTGTCGGGTTTGCTCGGGCTCTGTCAGGCTCCGTCGGGCCCTGTCGGGTATGCTCGGGCCCTGTCGGGTTTGCTCGGGCCCTGTCGGGCTCTGTCGGGCCCTGTCTGGTTTCCTCGGGCCCTGTCGGGCTCCGTCTGGCCCTGTCAGGCCTGAGCAAACCCAACAGGGCTCGACGGAGCCCGACAGGGCCTGAGCAAACCCGACAGGGCCCGAGCAAACCTGACAGGGCAGGAAAGAGCCCGACAGGGCCCGAGCAAACCCGAGAGGGCCCGACGGATCCCGACAGGGCCCGAGCAAACCTGACAGGGCCCGAGCGAACCTGACAGGGCCCGAGCGAACCTGACAGGCCCCGACAGAGCCTGACAGGACGCGGGCAAACCCGACAGACCCCGAGCAAACCCGACATGGCCCGAGCAAACCTGACAGGGCCCGACGGAGCCCAACAGGACGCGGGCAAACCCGACAGGGCCTGAGCAAACCCGACATGGCCCGAGCAAACCTGACAGGGCTCTATAGAGCCCGACAGGGCCCGAGGAAACCCGACAGGGCGCGACGGAGCCTGACAGGGCCCGAGCAAACCCGACAGGGCTCCACGGAGCCCGACAGGGCCCGAGCAAACCCGACAGGGTCTGACGAAGCCTGACAGGGCTTCAGCAAACCCGACATGGCCCGAGCAAACCCGACAGGGTCCGACAGAGCCCGACAGAGCCCGAGGAAACCAGACAGGGCCCGACGGAGCCCGACAGGGCCCGAGCAAACCCGACAGGGCCCGAGCAAACCCGACAGGGCCCGACAAGACCCGACAGGGCCTGAGCAAACCTGACAGGACCTGACAAAGCCTGACAGGGCCCGACGGAGCCCGACAGGGCCCGAGCAAACCCGAAAGGGCCCGACGGAGCCTGACAGTGCTCGATGGAGCCCGACAGGGCCCGAGGAAACTTGACAGGGCCCGACGGAGCCCGACAGGGCCCGAGCAAACCCGACAGGGCCCGACGGAGCCCGACGGGGCCCGAGCAAACCCGAAAGGGCCCGACGGTGCCTGACAGGGCTCGATGGAGTCCGACAGGGCCCGAGGAAACCCGACAGGGCTCGACGGAGCCCGAGAGGGCCCGAGCAAACCTGACAGGGCCTGACGGAGCCTGACAGGGCCCGGGAAAACCCGACAGGGCACGCTGGAGCCCGACAGAGCCCGAGCAAACCCGACAGGGCCCGACAAGGCTCGACAGGGCCCGAGGAAACCCGAAAGAGCCCGACGGAGCCTTGCAGGGCTCAATGGAGTCCGACAGGGCCCGAGGAAACCCGACAGGGCCCGACGGACCTCGACAGGGCCTGAGCAAACCCGACAGGGCCCGAGGAAATCCGACAGGGCCCGACGGAGCCTGACAAGGCCCGAGCAAACCTGACAGGGCTCGACGGAGCCCGACAGGGCCCGAGCACACTCGACAGGGTCCGACGAAGCCTGACAGGGCTTCAGCAAACCCGACAGGGCCCGAGCAAACCCGACAGGGCCCGACAGAGCCCGACAGGGCCCGAGGAAACCAGAAAGGTCCCGACAGAGACCGACAGGGCCCGAGCAAACCCGACAGGGCCCGAGCAAACCCGACAGGGCCAGAGCAAACCTGACAGGGCACGAAGGAGCCCGACAGGGCCCGAGCAAACCCGACAGGGCCTGACGGAGCCCGATAGGGCCCGCGTAAACCCGACAGGGCCCGACGGAGCCCGACAGGGCCCGAGGAAACCCGACAGGGCCCGACGGAGCCCGATAGGGCCCGCGTAAACCCGACAGGGCCCGATGGAGCCCGACAGGGCTCGATGGAGCCCGAAAGGGCCCGAGGAAACCCGACAGGGCCCCACGGAGCCCGATAGGGCCCGAGCAAACCCGACAGGGCCTGATGGAGCCTGACAGGGCCCGGGCAAACCTGACAGGGCTCGACGGAGCCCGACAGGGCCCGAGCACACTCGACAGGGTCCGACGAAGCCTGACAGGGCTTTAGCAAACCCGACAGGGCCCGAGCAAACCCGACAGGGCCCGACGGAGCCCGACAGGGCCCGAGGAAACCAGAAAGGTCCCGACAGAGACCGACAGGGCCCGAGCAAACCCGACAGGGCCCGAGCAAACCCGACAGGGTTCGACAAAGCCTGACAGGGCTCGATGGAGCCCGACACGGCCCGAGGAAACCCGAGAGGGCTCGACGGATCCCGACAGGGCCCGAGCAAACCCGACAGGGTCTGACGAAGCCTGACAGGGCTTCAGCAAACCCGACATGGCCCGAGCAAACCCGACAGTGCCCGACGGAGCCCGACAGAGCCCGAGGAAACCAGACAGGGCCCGACGGAGCCCGACAGGGCCCGAGCAAACCCAACAGGGCCCGAGCATACCCGACAGGGCTTGACAAGACCCGACAGGGCCTGAGCAAACCTGACAGGACCTGACAAAGCCTGACAGGGCCCGACGGAGCCCGACAGGGCCCGAGCAAACCCGAAAGGGCCCGACGGAGCCTGACAGGGCTCGATGGAGCCCGACAGGGCCCGAGGAAACCCGACAGGGCCCGACGGAGCCCGACAGGGCCCGAGCAAACCCGACAGGGCCCGACGGAGCCCGACGGGGCCCGAGCAAACCCGAAAGAGCCCGACGGTGCCTGACAGGGCTCGATGGAGTCCGACAGGGCCCGAGGAAACCCGACAGGGCTCGACGGAGCCCGATAGGGCCCGAGCAAACCTGACAGGGCCTGACGGAGCCTGACAGGGCCCGGGAAAACCCGACAGGGCACGCTGGAGCCCGACAGGGCCCGAGCAAACCCGACAGGGCCCGACAAGGCTCGACAGGGCCCGAGGAAACCCGAAAGAGCCCGACGGAGCCTTGCAGGGCTCAATGGAGTCCGACAGGGCCCGAGGAAACCCGACAGGGCCCGACGGACCTCGACAGGGCCTGAGCAAACCCGACAGGGCCCGAGGAAATCCGACAGGGCCCGACGGAGCCTGACAAGGCCCGAGCAAACCTGACAGGGGTCGACGGAGCCCGACAGAGCCCGAGCACAGTCGACAGGGTCGGACGAAGCCTGACAGGGCTTCAGCAAACCCGACAGGGCCCGAGCAAACCCGACAGGGCCCGACGGAGCCCGACAGGGCCCAAGGAAACCAGAAAGGTCCCGACAGAGACCGACAGGGCCCGAGCAAACCCGACAGGGCCCGAGCAAACCCGACAGGGTTCGACAAAGCCTGAAAGGGCTCGATGGAGCCCGACAGGGCCCGAGGAAACCCGACAGGGCCCGACGGAGCCCGACAGGGCCCGAGCAAACCCGACAGGGCCTGACGGAGCCCGATAGGGCCCGCATAAACCCGACAGGGCCCGACGGAGCCCGACAGGGCCCGAGGAAACCCGACAGGGCCCGACAAAGCCCGATAGGGCCCGCGTAAACCCGACAGGGCCCGACGGAGCCCGACAGGGCCCGAGGAAACCCGACAGGGCCCGACGGAGCTAGACAGGGCCCGAGCAAACCCGAAAGGGCCCGACGGAGCCTGACAGGGCTC
This sequence comes from Patagioenas fasciata, assembly GCF_037038585.1. Taxonomy (NCBI): domain Eukaryota; kingdom Metazoa; phylum Chordata; class Aves; order Columbiformes; family Columbidae; genus Patagioenas; species Patagioenas fasciata. Next base: position 9,060,734 of record NC_092540.1, read on the forward strand.
GATGGAGCCCGACAGGGCCCGAGGAAACCCGACAGGGCTCGACGGAGCCCGAGAGGGCCCGAGCAAACCTGACAGGGCCTGACGGAGCCTGACAGGGCCCGGGAAAACCCGACAGGGCACGCTGGAGCCCGACAGAGCCCGAGCAAAGCCGACAGGGACCGACAAGGCTCGACAGGGCCCGAGGAAACCCGAAAGAGCCCGACGGAGCCTTGCACGGCTCAATGGAGTCCGACAGGGCCCGAGGAAACCCGACAGGGCCCGACGGACCTCGACAGGGCCTGAGCAAACCCGACAGGGCCCGAGGAAATCCGACAGGGCCCGACGGAGCCTGACAAGGCCCGAGCAAACCTGACAGGGCTCGACGGAGCCCGACAGGGCCCGAGCACACTCGACAGGGTCCGACGAAGCCTGACAGGGCTTCAGCAAACCCGACAGGGCCCGAGCAAACCCGACAGGGCCCGACGGAGCCCGACAGGGCCCAAGGAAACCAGAAAGGTCCCGACAGAGACCGACAGGGCCCGAGCAAACCCGACAGGGCCCGAGCAAACCCGACAGGGTTTGACAAAGCCTGACAGGGCTCGATGGATCCCGACAGGGCCCGAGGAAACCCGACAGGGCCTGACGGAGCCCGATAGGGCCCGCGTAAACCCGACAGGGCCCGACGGAGCCCGACAGGGCCCGAGGAAACCCGACAGGGCCCGACGGAGCCCGATAGGGCCCGCGTAAACCCGACAGGGCCCGACAGAGCCCGACAGGACCCGAGGAAACCCAACAGGGCCCGAGCAAACCCGACAGGGTTCGACAAAGCCTGACAGGGCTCAATGGAGCCTGACAGGGACCGAGCAAACCCGACAGGGCCTGACGGAGCCCGACGGGGCCCGAGCAAACCCGAAAGGGCCCGACGGTGCCTGACAGGGCTCGATGGAGTCCGACAGGGCCCGAGGAAACCCGACAGGGCTCGATGGAGCCCGATAGGGCCCGAGCAAACCCGACAGGGCCTGACGGAGCCTGACAGGGCCCGGGCAAACCCGACAGGGCACGCTGTAGCCCGACAGAGCCCGAACAAACCCGACAGGGCCCGACAAGGCTCGACAGGGCCCGAGGAAACCTGACAGTACCTGACAAAGCCTGACAGGGCCCGACGGAGCCCGCCAGGGGCCGAGCAAACCCGAAGGAGCCCGACGGAGCTTTGCAGGGCTCAATGGAGTCCGACAGGGCCCGAGGAAACCCGACAGGGCCCGACGGAGCCTGACAAGGCCCGAGCAAACCTGACAGGGCTCGACGGAGCCCGACAGGGTCCGAGCACACTCGACAGGGTCCGACGAAGCCTGACAGGGCTTTAGCACACCCGACAGGGCCCAAGCAAACCCGACAGGGCCCGACGGAGCCCGACAGGGCCCGAGGAAACCAGAAAGGTCCCGACAGAGACCGACAGGGCCCGAGCAAACCCGACAGGGTTCGACAAAGCATGACAGGGCTCGATGGAGCCCGACAGGGCCCGAGGAAACCCGACAGGGCCCGACGGAGCCCGACAGGGCCCGAGCAAACCCGACAGGGCCTGACGGAGCCCGATAGGGCCCGCGTAAACCCGACAGGGCCCGATGGAGCCCGACAGGGCTCGATGGAGCCCGACAGGGCCCGAGGAAACCCAACAGGGCCTGACGGAGCCCGATAGGGCCCGCGTAAACCCGACAGGGCCCGATGGAGCCCGACAGGGCTCGATGGAGCCCGACAGGGCCCGAGGAAACCCGACAGGGCCTGACGGAGCCTGACAGGGCCCGGCCAAACCCGACAAGGCACGCTGGAGCCCGACAGAGCCCAGCAAACCCGACAGGGCCCGACAAGGCCCGACAGGGCCCGAGCAAACCTGACACGTCCTGACAAAGCCTGACAGGGCCCGACGGAGCCCGCTAGGGCCCGAGCAAACCCGAAAGAGCCCGACGGAGCCTGACAGGGCTCAGTGGAGTCCGACAGGGCCCGAGGAAACCCGACAGGGCCCGACGGAACCCGACAGGGCCTGAGCAAACCCGACAGGGCCCGAGCAAACCCGACGGGGCCCGAAGGAGCCTGACAAGGCTCGAGAAAACCTGACAGGGCTCGACGGAGACCGACAGGGCCCGAGCACACTTGACAGGGTCCGATGAAGCCTGACAGGCCTTCAGAAAACCCGAAAGGGCCCGAGCAAGCCGACAGGGCCCAACGGAGCCTGACAGGGCCCGAGGAAACCCGACAGGGCCCGACGGAGCCCGATAGGGCCCGAGCAAACCCGACAGGACCCGATGGAGCCCGACAGGGCTCGAGCAAACCCGACAGGGTCTGAGCAAATCCGACAGGGCCCGACGGAGCCTGACAAGGCCCGAGCAAAGCCGAAAGGGCCCGACGGAGCCTGACAGGGCTCGATGGAGCCCGACAGGGCCCAAGGAAACCCGACAGGGCCCCACGTAGCCCGATAGGGCCCGAGCAAACCCGACAGGGCCTGATGGAGCCTGACAGGGCCCGGGCAAACCCGACAGGGCACGCTGGAGCCCGACAGAGCCCGAGCAAACCTGACTATGCCCGACAAGGCCCAACAGGGCCCGAGAAAAACTGACAGGACCTGACAAAGCCTGACAGGGCCCGACGGAGCCCGACAGGGCCTGAGTAAACCCGAAAGAGCCCGACGGAGCCTGACAGGGCTCGATAGATGCCGACAGGGCCCGAGAAAACCCGACAGGGCCCGACGGAACCCGAGAGGGCCCGACGGAACCCGAGAGGGCCCGAGGAAATCCGACAGAGCCCGACGGAGCCTGACAGGGCCCGAGCAAACCCGACAGTGCCCGACAGAGCCCGACAGGACCCGAGCAAACCCAACAGGGCCCGAGCAAACCCGACAGGGTTCGACAAAGCCTGACAGGGCTCGATGGAGCCTGACAGGGCCCGAGGAAACCCGACAGGGCCCGGCGGAGCCTGACAGGGCCCGAGCAAACCCGACAGGGCCCGAGCAAACCCGACAGGGCCCGAGCAAACCTGACAGGGTTCGACGGAGCCTGACAGGGCCCGAGCAAACCCGACAGGGCCCGAGCAAACCTGACAGGGCACGAAGGAGTCCGACAGGGCCCGAGCAAACCCGACAGGGCCCAACGGATCCCGACAGGGCCTGAGCAAACCTGACAGGGCCCGACGGAGCCTGACAGGGCCCGAGCAAACCCGACAGGGCCTGACGGAGCCCGACGGGGCCCGAGCAAACCCGAAAGGGCCCGACGGTGCCTGACAGGGCTCGATGGAGTCCGACAGGGCCCGAGGAAACCCGACAGGGCTCGATGGAGCCCGATAGGGCCCGAGCAAACCCGACAGGGCCTGACGGAGCCTGACAGGGCCCGGGCAAACCCGACAGGGCACGCTGTAGCCCGACAGAGCCCGAACAAACCCGACAGGGCCCGACAAGGCTCGACAGGGCCCGAGGAAACCTGACAGTACCTGACAAAGCCTGACAGGGCCCGACGGAGCCCGCCAGGGGCCGAGCAAACCCGAAGGAGCCCGACGGAGCTTTGCAGGGCTCAATGGAGTCCGACAGGGCCCGAGGAAACCCGACAGGGCCCGACGGAGCCTGACAAGGCCCGAGCAAACCTGACAGGGCTCGACGGAGCCCGACAGGGTCCGAGCACACTCGACAGGGTCCGACGAAGCCTGACAGGGCTTTAGCACACCCGACAGGGCCCAAGCAAACCCGACAGGGCCCGACGGAGCCCGACAGGGCCCGAGGAAACCAGAAAGGTCCCGACAGAGACCGACAGGGCCCGAGCAAACCCGACAGGGTTCGACAAAGCATGACAGGGCTCGATGGAGCCCGACAGGGCCCGAGGAAACCCGACAGGGCCCGACGGAGCCCGACAGGGCCCGAGCAAACCCGACAGGGCCTGACGGAGCCCGATAGGGCCCGCGTAAACCCGACAGGGCCCGATGGAGCCCGACAGGGCTCGATGGAGCCCGACAGGGCCCGAGGAAACCCAACAGGGCCTGACGGAGCCCGATAGGGCCCGCGTAAACCCGACAGGGCCCGATGGAGCCCGACAGGGCTCGATGGAGCCCGACAGGGCCCGAGGAAACCCGACAGGGCCTGACGGAGCCTGACAGGGCCCGGCCAAACCCGACAAGGCACGCTGGAGCCCGACAGAGCCCAGCAAACCCGACAGGGCCCGACAAGGCCCGACAGGGCCCGAGCAAACCTGACACGTCCTGACAAAGCCTGACAGGGCCCGACGGAGCCCGCTAGGGCCCGAGCAAACCCGAAAGAGCCCGACGGAGCCTGACAGGGCTCAGTGGAGTCCGACAGGGCCCGAGGAAACCCGACAGGGCCCGACGGAACCCGACAGGGCCTGAGCAAACCCGACAGGGCCCGAGCAAACCCGACGGGGCCCGAAGGAGCCTGACAAGGCTCGAGAAAACCTGACAGGGCTCGACGGAGACCGACAGGGCCCGAGCACACTTGACAGGGTCCGATGAAGCCTGACAGGCCTTCAGAAAACCCGAAAGGGCCCGAGCAAGCCGACAGGGCCCAACGGAGCCTGACAGGGCCCGAGGAAACCCGACAGGGCCCGACGGAGCCCGATAGGGCCCGAGCAAACCCGACAGGACCCGATGGAGCCCGACAGGGCTCGAGCAAACCCGACAGGGTCTGAGCAAATCCGACAGGGCCCGACGGAGCCCGACAAGGCCCGAGCAAAGCCGAAAGGGCCCGACGGAGCCTGACAGGGCTCGATGGAGCCCGACAGGGCCCAAGGAAACCCGACAGGGCCCCACGTAGCCCGATAGGGCCCGAGCAAACCCGACAGGGCCTGATGGAGCCTGACAGGGCCCGGGCAAACCCGACAGGGCACGCTGGAGCCCGACAGAGCCCGAGCAAACCTGACTATGCCCGACAAGGCCCAACAGGGCCCGAGAAAAACTGACAGGACCTGACAAAGCCTGACAGGGCCCGACGGAGCCCGACAGGGCCTGAGTAAACCCGAAAGAGCCCGACGGAGCCTGACAGGGCTCGATAGATGCCGACAGGGCCCGAGAAAACCCGACAGGGCCCGACGGAACCCGAGAGGGCCCGACGGAACCCGAGAGGGCCCGAGGAAATCCGACAGAGCCCGACGGAGCCTGACAGGGCCCGAGCAAACCCGACAGTGCCCGACAGAGCCCGACAGGACCCGAGCAAACCCAACAGGGCCCGAGCAAACCCGACAGGGTTCGACAAAGCCTGACAGGGCTCGATGGAGCCTGACAGGGCCCGAGGAAACCCGACAGGGCCCGGCGGAGCCTGACAGGGCCCGAGCAAACCCGACAGGGCCCGAGCAAACCCGACAGGGCCCGAGCAAACCTGACAGGGTTCGACGGAGCCTGACAGGGCCCGAGCAAACCCGACAGGGCCCGAGCAAACCTGACAGGGCACGAAGGAGTCCGACAGGGCCCGAGCAAACCCGACAGGGCCCAACGGATCCCGACAGGGCCTGAGCAAACCTGACAGGGCCCGACGGAGCCTGACAGGGCCCGAGCAAACCCGACAGGGCCTGACGGAGCCCGACGGGGCCCGAGCAAACCCGAAAGGGCCCGACGGTGCCTGACAGGGCTCGATGGAGTCCGACAGGGCCCGAGGAAACCCGACAGGGCTCGATGGAGCCCGATAGGGCCCGAGCAAACCCGACAGGGCCTGACGGAGCCTGACAGGGCCCGGGCAAACCCGACAGGGCACGCTGTAGCCCGACAGAGCCCGAACAAACCCGACAGGGCCCGACAAGGCTCGACAGGGCCCGAGGAAACCTGACAGTACCTGACAAAGCCTGACAGGGCCCGACGGAGCCCGCCAGGGGCCGAGCAAACCCGAAGGAGCCCGACGGAGCTTTGCAGGGCTCAATGGAGTCCGACAGGGCCCGAGGAAACCCGACAGGGCCCGACGGAGCCTGACAAGGCCCGAGCAAACCTGACAGGGCTCGACGGAGCCCGACAGGGTCCGAGCACACTCGACAGGGTCCGACGAAGCCTGACAGGGCTTTAGCACACCCGACAGGGCCCAAGCAAACCCGACAGGGCCCGACGGAGCCCGACAGGGCCCGAGGAAACCAGAAAGGTCCCGACAGAGACCGACAGGGCCCGAGCAAACCCGACAGGGTTCGACAAAGCATGACAGGGCTCGATGGAGCCCGACAGGGCCCGAGGAAACCCGACAGGGCCCGACGGAGCCCGACAGGGCCCGAGCAAACCCGACAGGGCCTGACGGAGCCCGATAGGGCCCGCGTAAACCCGACAGGGCCCGATGGAGCCCGACAGGGCTCGATGGAGCCCGACAGGGCCCGAGGAAACCCAACAGGGCCTGACGGAGCCCGATAGGGCCCGCGTAAACCCGACAGGGCCCGATGGAGCCCGACAGGGCTCGATGGAGCCCGACAGGGCCCGAGGAAACCCGACAGGGCCCCACGGAGCCCGATAGGGCCCGGGCAAACCCGACAGGGCACGCTGGAGCCCGACAGAGCCCGAGCAAACCTGACTATGCCCGACAAGGCCCGACAGGGCCCGAGCAAACCTGACAGGACCTGACAAAGCCTGACAGGGCCCGACGGAGCCCGACAGGGCCTGAGCAAACCCGAAAGAGCCCGACGGAGCCTGACAGGGCTCGATAGAGTCCGACAGGGCCCGAGGAAACCCGACAGGGCCCGACGGAGCCCGATAGGGCCCGAGCAAACCTGAAAGGGCCCGACAAAGCCCGACAGGGCTCGAGCAAACCCGACATTGCCCGAGCAAACCCGACAGGGCCCGACAGAGCCCGACAGAGCCCGAGGAAACCAGACAGGGCCCGACGGACCTCGACAGGGCCTGAGCAAACCCGACAGGGCCCGAGGAAATCCGACAGGGCCCGACGGAGCCTGACAAGGCCCGAGCAAACCTCACAGGGCTCGACGGAGCCCGACAGGGCCCGAGCACACTCGACAGGGTCCGACGAAGCCTGACAGGGCTTTAGCAAACCCGACAGGGCCCGAGCAAACCCGACAGGGCCCGATGGAGCCCGACAGGGCCCGAGGAAACCAGAAAGGTCCCGACAGAGACCGACAGGGCCCGAGCAAACCCGACAGGGCCCGAGCAAACCCGACAGGGTTCGACAAAGCCTGACAGGGCTCGATGGAGCCCGACAGGGCCCGAGGAAACCCGACAGGGCTCGACGGATCCCGACAGGGCCCGAGCAAACCCGACAGGGTCTGACGAAGCCTGACAGGGCTTCAGCAAACCCGACATGGCCCGAGCAAACCCGACAGGGCCCGACGGAGCCCGACAGAGCCCGAGGAAACCAGACAGGGCCCGACGGAGCCCGACAGGGCCCGAGCAAACCCGACAGGGCCCGACAAGACCCGACAGGGCCTGAGCAAACCTGACAGGACCTGACAAAGCCTGACAGGGCCCGACGGAGCCCGACAGGGCCCGAGCAAACCCAACAGGGCCCGAGCAAACCCGACAGGGTTCGACAAAGCCTGACAGGGCTCGATGGAGCCTGACAGGGCCCGAGGAAACCCGACAGGGCCCGACGGAGCCTGACAGGGCCCGAGCAAACCCGACAGGGCCCGAGGAAATCCGACAGGGCCCGACGGAGCCTGACAAGGCCCGAGCAAACCTGACAGGGCTCGACGGAGCCCGACAGGGCCCGAGCACACTCGACAGGGTCCGACGAAGCCTGACAGGGCTTCAGCAAACCCGACAGGGCCCGAGCAAACCCTACAGGGCCCGACGGAGCCCGACAGGGCCCAAGGAAACCAGAAAGGTCCCGACAGAGACCAACAGGGCCCGAGCAAACCCGACAGGGCCCGAGCAAACCCGACAGGGTTTGACAAAGCCTGACAGGGCTCGATGGAGCCCGACAGGGCCCGAGGAAACCCGACAGGGCCCGACGGAGCCCGACAGGGCCCGAGCAAACCCGACAGGGCCTGACGGAGCCCGATAGGGCCCGCGTAAACCCGACAGGGCCCGACGGAGCCCGACACGGCCCGAGGAAACCCGACAGGGCCCGACAAAGCCCGATAGGGCCCGCGTAAACCCGACAGGGCCCGATGGAGCCCGACAGGGCCCGAGGAAACCCGACAGGGCCCCACGGAGCCCGATAGGGCCCGAGCAAACCCGACAGGGCCTGATGGAGCCTGACAGGGCCCGGGCAAACCCGACAGGGCACGCTGGAGCCCGACAGAGCCCGAGCAAACCTGACTATGCCCGACAAGGCCCAACAGGGCCCGAGAAAACCTGACAGGACCTGACAAAGCCTGACAGGGCCCGACGGAGCCCGACAGGGCCTGAGCAAACCCGAAAGAGCCCGACGGAGCCTGACAGGGCTCGATAGAGTCCGACAGGGCCCGAGGAAACCCGACAGGGCCCGACAGAACCCGAGAGGGCCCGACGGAACCCGAGAGGGCCCGAGGAAATCCGACAGGGCCCGACGGAGCCTGACAGGGCCCGAGCAAACCCGACAGTGCCCGACAGAGCCCGACAGGACCCGAGCAAACCCAACAGGGCCCGAGCAAACCCGACAGGGTTCGACAAAGCCTGACAGGGCTCGATGGAGCCTGACAGGGCCCGAGGAAACCCGACAGGGCCCGACGGAGCCTGACATGGCCCGAGCAAACCCGACAGGGCCCAAGCAAACCTGACAGGGCTCGACGGAGCCTGACAGGGCCCGAGCAAACCCGACAGGGCCCGAGCAAACCTGACAGGGCACGAAGGAGTCCGACAGGGCCCGAGCAAACCCGACAGGGCCCAACGGATCCCGACAGGGCCTGAGCAAACCTGACAGGGCCCGACGAAGCCTGACAGGGCCCGAGCAAACCCGACAGGGCCTGACGGAGCCCGACGGGGCCCGAGCAAACCCGAAAGGCCCCGACGGTGCCTGACAGGGCTCGATGGAGTCCGACAGGGCCCGAGGAAACCCGACAGGGCTTGATGGAGCCCGATAGGGCCCGAGCAAACCCGACAGGGCCTGACGGAGCCTGACAGGGCCCGGGCAAACCCGACAGGGCACGCTGGAGCCCGACAGAGCCCGAACAAACCCGACAGGGCCCGACAAGGCTCGACAGGGCCCGAGGAAACCAGACAGTACCTGACAAAGCCTGACAGGGCCCGACGGAGCCCGCCAGGGCGCGAGCAAACCCGAAAGAGCCCGACGGAGCTTTGCAGGGCTCAATGGAGTCCGACAGGGCCCGAGGAAACCCGACAGGGCCCGACGGATTTCGACAGGGCCTGAGCAAACCCGACAGGGCCCGAGGAAATTCGACAGGGCCCGACGGAGCCTGACAAGGCCCGAGCAAACCTGACAGGGCTCGACGGAGCCCGACAGGGCCCGAGCACACTCGACAGGGTCCGACGAAGCCTGACAGGGCTTTAGCAAACCCGACAGGGCCCGAGCAAACCCGACAGGGCCTGACGGAGCCCGACGGGGCCCGAGCAAACCCGAAAGGCCCCGACGGTGCCTGACAGGGCTCGATGGAGTCCGACAGGGCCCGAGGAAACCCGACAGGGCTTGATGGAGCCCGATAGGGCCCGAGCAAACCCGACAGGACCTGACGGAGCCTGACAGGGCCCGGGCAAACCCGACAGGGCACGCTGGAGCCCGACAGAGCCCGAACAAACCCGACAGGGCCCGACAAGGCTCGACAGGGCCCGAGGAAACCTGACAGTACCTGACAAAGCCTGACAGGGCCCGACGGAGCCCGCCAGGGCCCGAGCAAACCCGAAAGAGCCCGACGGAGCTTTGCAGGGCTCAATGGAGTCCGACAGGGCCCGAGGAAACCCAACAGGGCCCGACGGACCTCGACAGGGCCTGAGCAAACCCGACAGGGCCCGAGGAAATCCGACAGGGCCCGACGGAGCCTGACAAGGCCCGAGCAAACCTGACAGGGCTCGACGGAGCCCGACAGGGCCCGAGCACACTCGACAGGGTTCGACAAAGCCTGACAGGGCTCGATGGAGCCCGACAGGGCCCGAGGAAACCCGACAGAGCCCGACGGAGCCCGACAGGGCCCGAGCAAACCCGACAGGGCCTGACAGAGCCCGATAGGGCCCGCGTAAACCCGACAGGGCCCGACGGAGCCCGACAGGGCCCGAGGAAACCCGAAAGGGCCCGACAAAGCCCGACAGGGCTCGAGCAAACCCGACAGGGCCCGAGCAAACCTGACAGGGCTTCAGCAAACCCGACATTGCCCGAGCAAACCCGACAGGGCCCGACAGAGCCCGACAGAGCCCGAGGAAACCAGACAGGGCCCGACGGACCTCGACAGGGCCTGAGCAAACCCGACAGGGCCCGAGGAAATCCGACAGGGCCCGACGGAGCCTGACAAGGCCCGAGCAAACCCGACAGTGCCCGACAGAGCCCGACAGGACCCGAGCAAACCCAACAGGGCTCGAGCAAACCCGACAGGGTTCGACAAAGCCTGACAGGGCTCGATGGAGCCTGACAGGGCCCGAGGAAACCCGACAGGGCCCGGCGGAGCCTGACAGGGCCCGAGCAAACCCGACAGGGCCCGAGCAAACCCGACAGGGCCCGAGCAAACCTGACAGGGTTCGACGGAGCCTGACAGGGCCCGAGCAAACCCGACAGGGCCCGAGCAAACCTGACAGGGCACGAAGGAGTCCGACAGGGCCCGAGCAAACCCGACAGGGCCCAACGGATCCCGACAGGGCCTGAGCAAACCTGACAGGGCCCGACGGAGCCTGACAGGGCCCGAGCAAACCCGACAGGGCCTGACGGAGCCCGACGGGGCCCGAGCAAACCCGAAAGGGCCCGACGGTGCCTGACAGGGCTCGATGGAGTCCGACAGGGCCCGAGGAAACCCGACAGGGCTCGATGGAGCCCGATAGGGCCCGAGCAAACCCGACAGGGCCTGACGGAGCCTGACAGGGCCCGGGCAAACCCGACAGGGCACGCTGTAGCCCGACAGAGCCCGAACAAACCCGACAGGGCCCGACAAGGCTCGACAGGGCCCGAGGAAACCTGACAGTACCTGACAAAGCCTGACAGGGCCCGACGGAGCCCGCCAGGGGCCGAGCAAACCCGAAGGAGCCCGACGGAGCTTTGCAGGGCTCAATGGAGTCCGACAGGGCCCGAGGAAACCCGACAGGGCCCGACGGAGCCTGACAAGGCCCGAGCAAACCTGACAGGGCTCGACGGAGCCCGACAGGGTCCGAGCACACTCGACAGGGTCCGACGAAGCCTGACAGGGCTTTAGCACACCCGACAGGGCCCAAGCAAACCCGACAGGGCCCGACGGAGCCCGACAGGGCCCGAGGAAACCAGAAAGGTCCCGACAGAGACCGACAGGGCCCGAGCAAACCCGACAGGGTTCGACAAAGCATGACAGGGCTCGATGGAGCCCGACAGGGCCCGAGGAAACCCGACAGGGCCCGACGGAGCCCGACAGGGCCCGAGCAAACCCGACAGGGCCTGACGGAGCCCGATAGGGCCCGCGTAAACCCGACAGGGCCCGATGGAGCCCGACAGGGCTCGATGGAGCCCGACAGGGCCCGAGGAAACCCAACAGGGCCTGACGGAGCCCGATAGGGCCCGCGTAAACCCGACAGGGCCCGATGGAGCCCGACAGGGCTCGATGGAGCCCGACAGGGCCCGAGGAAACCCGACAGGGCCCCACGGAGCCCGATAGGGCCCGGGCAAACCCGACAGGGCACGCTGGAGCCCGACAGAGCCCGAGCAAACCTGACTATGCCCGACAAGGCCCGACAGGGCCCGAGCAAACCTGACAGGACCTGACAAAGCCTGACAGGGCCCGACGGAGCCCGACAGGGCCTGAGCAAACCCGAAAGAGCCCGACGGAGCCTGACAGGGCTCGATAGAGTCCGACAGGGCCCGAGGAAACCCGACAGGGCCCGACGGAGCCCGATAGGGCCCGAGCAAACCCGAAAGGGCCCGACAAAGCCCGACAGGGCTCGAGCAAACCCGACAGGGCCCGAGCAAACCTGACAGGGCTTCAGCAAACCCGACATTGCCCGAGCAAACCCGACAGGGCCCGACAGAGCCCGACAGAGCCCGAGGAAACCAGACAGGGCCCGACGGACCTCGACAGGGCCTGAGCAAACCCGACAGGGCCCGAGGAAATCCGACAGGGCCCGACGGAGCCTGACAAGGCCCGAGCAAACCTCACAGGGCTCGACGGAGCCCGACAGGGCCCGAGCACACTCGACAGGGTCCGACGAAGCCTGACAGGGCTTTAGCAAACCCGACAGGGCCCGAGCAAACCCGACAGGGCCCGATGGAGCCCGACAGGGCCCGAGGAAACCAGAAAGGTCCCGACAGAGACCGACAGGGCCCGAGCAAACCCGACAGGGCCCGAGCAAACCCGACAGGGTTCGACAAAGCCTGACAGGGCTCGATGGAGCCCGACAGGGCCCGAGGAAACCCGACAGGGCTCGACGGATCCCGACAGGGCCCGAGCAAACCCGACAGGGTCTGACGAAGCCTGACAGGGCTTCAGCAAACCCGACATGGCCCGAGCAAACCCGACAGGGCCCGACGGAGCCCGACAGAGCCCGAGGAAACCAGACAGGGCCCGACGGAGCCCGACAGGGCCCGAGCAAACCCGACAGGGCCCGACAAGACCCGACAGGGCCTGAGCAAACCTGACAGGACCTGACAAAGCCTGACAGGGCCCGACGGAGCCCGACAGGGCCCGAGCAAACCCAACAGGGCCCGAGCAAACCCGACAGGGTTCGACAAAGCCTGACAGGGCTCGATGGAGCCTGACAGGGCCCGAGGAAACCCGACAGGGCCCGACGGAGCCTGACAGGGCCCGAGCAAACCCGACAGGGCCCGAGGAAATCCGACAGGGCCCGACGGAGCCTGACAAGGCCCGAGCAAACCTGACAGGGCTCGACGGAGCCCGACAGGGCCCGAGCACACTCGACAGGGTCCGACGAAGCCTGACAGGGCTTCAGCAAACCCGACAGGGCCCGAGCAAACCCGACAGGGCCCGACGGAGCCCGACAGGGCCCAAGGAAACCAGAAAGGTCCCGACAGAGACCAACAGGGCCCGAGCAAACCCGACAGGGCCCGAGCAAACCCGACAGGGCCTGACGGAGCCCGATAGGGCCCGCGTAAACCCGACAGGGCCCGATGGAGCCCGACAGGGCTCGATGGAGCCCGACAGGGCCCGAGGAAACCCAACAGGGCCTGACGGAGCCCGATAGGGCCCGCGTAAACCCGACAGGGCCCGATGGAGCCCGACAGGGCTCGATGGAGCCCGACAGGGCCCGAGGAAACCCGACAGGGCCCCACGGAGCCCGATAGGGCCCGGGCAAACCCGACAGGGCACGCTGGAGCCCGACAGAGCCCGAGCAAACCTGACTATGCCCGACAAGGCCCGACAGGGCCCGAGCAAACCTGACAGGACCTGACAAAGCCTGACAGGGCCCGACGGAGCCCGACAGGGCCTGAGCAAACCCGAAAGAGCCCGACGGAGCCTGACAGGGCTCGATAGAGTCCGACAGGGCCCGAGGAAACCCGACAGGGCCCGACGGAGCCCGATAGGGCCCGAGCAAACCCGAAAGGGCTCGACAAAGCCCGACAGGGCTCGAGCAAACCCGACAGGGCCTGAGCAAACCTGACAGGGCTTCAGCAAACCCGACATTGCCCGAGCAAACCCGACAGGGCCCGACAGAGCCCGACAGAGCCCGAGGAAACCAGACAGGGCCCGACGGACCTCGACAGGGCCTGAGCAAACCCGACAGGGCCCGAGGAAATCCGACAGGGCCCGACGGAGCCTGACAAGGCCCGAGCAAACCTCACAGGGCTCGACGGAGCCAGACAGGGCCCGAGCACACTCGACAGGGTCCGACGAAGCCTGACAGGGCTTTAGCAAACCCGACAGGGCCCGAGCAAACCCGACAGGGCCCGATGGAGCCCGACAGGGCCCGAGGAAACCAGAAAGGTCCCGACAGAGACCGACAGGGCCCGAGCAAACCCGACAGGGCCCGAGCAAACCCGACAGGGTTCGACAAAGCCTGACAGGGCTCGATGGAGCCCGACAGGGCCCGAGGAAACCCGACAGGGCTCGACGGATCCCGACAGGGCCCGAGCAAACCCGACAGGGTCTGACGAAGCCTGACAGGGCTTCAGCAAACCCGACATGGCCCGAGCAAACCCGACAGGGCCCGACGGAGCCCGACAGAGCCCGAGGAAACCAGACAGGGCCCGACGGAGCCCGACAGGGCCCGAGCAAACCCGACAGGGCCCGACAAGACCCGACAGGGCCTGAGCAAACCTGACAGGACCTGACAAAGCCTGACAGGGCCCGACGGAGCCCGACAGGGCCCGAGCAAACCCAACAGGGCCCGAGCAAACCCGACAGGGTTCGACAAAGCCTGACAGGGCTCGATGGAGCCTGACAGGGCCCGAGGAAACCCGACAGGGCCCGACGGAGCCTGACAGGGCCCGAGCAAACCCGACAGGGCCCGAGGAAATCCGACAGGGCCCGACGGAGCCTGACAAGGCCCGAGCAAACCTGACAGGGCTCGACGGAGCCCGACAGGGCCCGAGCACACTCGACAGGGTCCGACGAAGCCTGACAGGGCTTCAGCAAACCCGACAGGGCCCGAGCAAACCCGACAGGGCCCGACGGAGCCCGACAGGGCCCAAGGAAACCAGAAAGGTCCCGACAGAGACCAACAGGGCCCGAGCAAACCCGACAGGGCCCGAGCAAACCCGACAGGGTTTGACAAAGCCTGACAGGGCTCGATGGAGCCCGACAGGGCCCGAGGAAACCCGACAGGGCCCGACGGAGCCCGACAGGGCCCGAGCAAACCCGACAGGGCCTGACGGAGCCCGATAGGGCCCGCGTAAACCCGACAGGGCCCGACGGAGCCCGACAGGGCCCGAGGAAACCCGACAGGGCCCGACGGAGCCCGATAGGGCCCGCGTAAACCCGACAGGGCCCGATGGAGCCCGACAGGGCCCGAGGAAACCCGACAGGGCCCCACGGAGCCCGATAGGGCCCGAGCAAACCCGACAGGGCCTGATGGAGCCTGACAGGGCCCGGGCAAACCCGACAGGGCACGCTGGAGCCCGACAGAGCCCGAGCAAACCTGACTATGCCCGACAAGGCCCAACAGGGCCCGAGAAAACCTGACAGGACCTGACAAAGCCTGACAGGGCCCGACGGAGCCTGACAGGGCCTGAGCAAACCCGAAAGAGCCCGACGGAGCCTGACAGGGCTCGATAGAGTCCGACAGGGCCCGAGGAAACCCGACAGGGCCCGACAGAACCCGAGAGGGCCCGACGGAACCCGAGAGGGCCCGAGGAAATCCGACAGGGCCCGACGGAGCCTGACAGGGCCCGAGCAAACCCGACAGTGCCCGACAGAGCCCGACAGGACCCGAGCAAACCCAACAGGGCCCGAGCAAACCCGACAGGGTTCGACAAAGCCTGACAGGGCTCGATGGAGCCTGACAGGGCCCGAGGAAACCCGACAGGGCCCGACGGAGCCTGACATGGCCCGAGCAAACCCGACAGGGCCCAAGCAAACCTGACAGGGCTCGACGGAGCCTGACAGGGCCCGAGCAAACCCGACAGGGCCCGAGCAAACCTGACAGGGCACGAAGGAGTCCGACAGGGCCCGAGCAAACCCGACAGGGCCCAACGGATCCCGACAGGGCCTGAGCAAACCTGACAGGGCCCGACGAAGCCTGACAGGGCCCGAGCAAACCCGACAGGGCCTGACGGAGCCCGACGGGGCCCGAGCAAACCCGAAAGGCCCCGACGGTGCCTGACAGGGCTCGATGGAGTCCGACAGGGCCCGAGGAAACCCGACAGGGCTTGATGGAGCCCGATAGGGCCCGAGCAAACCCGACAGGGCCTGACGGAGCCTGACAGGGCCCGGGCAAACCCGACAGGGCACGCTGGAGCCCGACAGAGCCCGAACAAACCCGACAGGGCCCGACAAGGCTCGACAGGGCCCGAGGAAACCTGACAGTACCTGACAAAGCCTGACAGGGCCCGACGGAGCCCGCCAGGGCCCGAGCAAACCCGAAAGAGCCCGACGGAGCTTTGCAGGGCTCAATGGAGTCCGACAGGGCCCGAGGAAACCCGACAGGGCCCGACGGACCTCGACAGGGCCTGAGCAAACCCGACAGGGCCCGAGGAAATTCGACAGGGCCCGACGGAGCCTGACAAGGCCCGAGCAAACCTGACAGGGCTCGACGGAGCCCGACAGGGCCCGAGCACACTCGACAGGGTCCGACGAAGCCTGACAGGGCTTTAGCAAACCCGACAGGGCCCGAGCAAACCCGACAGGGCCCGACGGAGCCCGACAGGGCCCGAGGAAACCAGAAAGGTCCCGACAGAGACCGACAGGGCCCGAGCAAACCCGACAGGGTTCGACAAAGCCTGACAGGGCTCGATGGAGCCCGACAGGGCCCGAGGAAACCCGACAGGGCCCGACGGAGCCCGACAGGGCCCGAGCAAACCCGACAGGGCCTGACGGAGTCCGATAGGGCCCTCGTAAACCCGAAAGGGCCCGATGGAGCCCGATAGGGCCCTCGTAAACCCGACAGGGCTCGATGGAGCCCGACAGGGCCCGAGGAAACCCAACAGGGCCCGACTAAGCCCGATAGGGCCCGCATAAACCCGACAGGGCTTGATGGAGCCCGACAGGGCTCGATGGAGCCCGACAGGGCCCGAGGAAACCCGACAGGGCCCCACGGAGCCCGATAGGGCCCGAGCAAACCCGAGAGGGCCTGATGGAGCCTGACAGGGCCCGGGCAAACCCGACAGGGCACGCTGGAGCCCGACAGAGCCCGAGCAAACCTGACTATGCCCGACAAGGCCCGACAGGGCCCGATGGAGCCTGACAGGACCTGACAAAGCCTGACAGGGCCCGACGGAGCCCGACAGGGCCTGAGCAAACCCGAAAGAGCCCGACGGAGCCTGACAGGGCTCGATAGAGTCCGACAGGGCCCGAGGAAACCCGACAGGGCCCGACGGAACCCGAGAGGGCCCGACGGAACCCGAGAGGGTCCGAGGAAATCCGACAGGGCCCGACGGAGCCTGACAGGGCCCGAGCAAACCCGACAGTGCCCGACAGAGCCCGACAGGACCCGAGCAAACCCAACAGGGCCCGAGCAAACCCGACAGGGTTCGACAAAGCCTGACAGGGCTCGATGGAGCCTGACAGGGCCCGAGGAAACCTGACAGGGCCCGACGGAGCCTGACAGGGCCCGAGCAAACCCGACAGGGCCCGAGCAAACCTGACAGGGCTCGACGGAGCCTGACAGGGCCCGAGCAAACCTGACAGGGCCCGAGCAAACCTGACAGGGCACGAAGGAGTCCGACAGGGCCCGAGCAAACCCGACAGGGCCCAACGGATCCTGACAGGGCCTGAGCAAACCTGACAGGGCCCGACGAAGCCTGACAGGGCCCGAGCAAACCCGACAGGGCCTGACGGAGCCCGACGGGGCCCGAGCAAACCCGAAAGGGCCCGACGGTGCCTGACAGGGCTCGATGGAGTCCGACAGGGCCCGAGGAAACCCGACAGGGCTTGATGGAGCCCGATAGGGCCCGAGCAAACCCGACAGGGCCTGACGGAGCCTGACAGGGCCCGGGCAAACCCGACAGGGCACGCTGGAGCCCGACAGAGCCCGAACAAACCCGACAGGGCCCGACAAAACCCGACAGGGCTTGATGGAGCCCGATAGGGCCCGAGCAAACCCGACAGGGCCTGACGGAGCCTGACAGGGCCCGGGCAAACCCGACAGGGCACGCTGGAGCCCGACAGAGCCCGAACAAACCCGACAGGGCCCGACAAGGCTCGACAGGGCCCGAGGAAACCTGACAGTACCTGACAAAGCCTGACAGGGCCCGACGGAGCCCGCCAGGGCCCGAGCAAACCCGAAAGAGCCCGACGGAGCTTTGCAGGGCTCAATGGAGTCCGACAGGGCCCGAGGAAACCCGACAGGGCCCGACGGAACTCGACAGGGCCTGAGCAAACCCGACAGGGCCCGAGGAAATTCGACAGGGCCCGACGGAGCCTGACAAGGCCCGAGCAAACCTGACAGGGCTCGACGGAGCCCGACAGGGCCCGAGCACACTCGACAGGGTCCGACGAAGCCTGACAGGGCTTTAGCAAACCCGACAGGGCCCGAGCAAACCCGACAGGGCCCGACGGAGCCCGACAGGGCCCGAGGAAACCAGAAAGGTCCCGACAGAGACCGACAGGGCCCGAGCAAACCCGACAGGGTTCGGCAAAGCATGACAGGGCTCGATGGAGCCCGACAGGGCCCGAGGAAACCCGACAGGGCCCGACGGAGCCCGACAGGGCCCGAGCAAACCCGACAGGGCCTGACGGAGCCCGATAGGGCCCTCGTAAACCCGAAAGGGCTAGATGGAGCCCGATAGGGCCCTCGTAAACCCGACAGGGCTTGATGGAGCCCGACAGGGCTCGATGGAGCCCGACAGGGCCCGAGGAAACCCAACAGGGCCCGACTAAGCCCGATAGGGCCCACATAAACCCGACAGGGCTTGATGGAGCCCGACAGGGCTCGATGGAGCCCGACAGGGCCCGAGGAAACCCGACAGGCCCCGACGGAGCCCGATAGAGCCCGAGCAAACCCGACAGGGCCTGATGGAGCCTGACAGGGCCCGGGCAAACCCGACAGGGCACGCTGGAGCCCGACAGAGCCCGAGCAAATCTGACTATGCCCGACAAGGCCCGACAGGGCCCGATGGAGCCTGACAGGACCTGACAAAGCCTGACAGGGCCCGACGGAGCCCGACAGGGCCTGAGCAAACCCGAAAGAGCCCGACGGAGCCTGACAGGGCTCGATAGAGTCCGACAGGGCCCGAGCAAACCCGACAGTGCCCGACAGAGCCCGACAGGACCCGAGCAAACCCAACAGGGCCCGAGCAAACCCGACAGGGTTCGACAAAGCCTGACAGGGCTCGATGGAGCCTGACAGGGCCCGAGGAAACCCGACAGGGCCCGACGGAGCCTGACAGGGCCCGAGCAAACCCGACAGGGCCCGAGGAAATCCGACAGGGCCCGACGGAGCCTGACAAGGCCCGAGCAAACCTGACAGGGCTCGACGGAGCCCGACAGGGCCCGAGCACACTCGACAGGGTCCGACGAAGCCTGACAGGGCTTCAGCAAACCCGACAGGGCCCGAGCAAACCCGACAGGGCCCGACGGAGCCCGACAGGGCCCAAGGAAACCAGAAAGGTCCCGACAGAGACCGACAGGGCCCGAGCAAACCCGACAGGGCCCGAGCAAACCCGACAGGGTTCTACAAAGCCTGACAGGGCTCGATGGAGCCTGACAGGGCCCGAGGAAACCCGACAGGGCCCGACGGAGCCCGACAGGGCCCGAGCAAACCCGACAGGGCCTGACGGAGCCCGATAGGGCCCGCGTAAACCCGACAGGGCCCGACGGAGCCCGACAGGGCCCGAGGAAACCCGACAGGGCCCGACGGAGCCCGATAGGGCCCGCGTAAACCCGACAGGGCCCGATGGAGCCCGACAGGGCTCGATGGAGCCCGACAGGGCCCGAGGAAACCCGACAGGGCCCCACGGAGCCCGATAGGGCCCGAGCAAACCCGACAGGGCCTGATGGAGCCTGACAGGGCCCGGGCAAACCCGACAGGGCACGCTGGAGCCCGACAGAGCCCGAGCAAACCTGACTATGCCCGACAAGGCCCAACAGGGCCCGAGAAAACCTGACAGGACCTGACAAAGCCTGACAGGGCCCGACGCAGCCCGACAGGGCCTGAGCAAACCCGAAAGAGCCCGACGGAGCCTGACAGGGCTCGATAGAGTCCGACAGGGCCCGAGGAAACCCGACAGGGCCCGACGGAACCCGAGAGGGCCCGACGGAACCCGAGAGGGCCCGAGGAAATCCGACAGGGCCCGACGGAGCCTGACAGGGCCCGAGCAAACCCGACAGTGCCCGACAGAGCCCGACAGGACCCGAGCAAACCCAACAGGGCCCGAGCAAACCCGACAGGGTTCGACAAAGCCTGACAGGGCTCGATGGAGCCTGACAGGGCCCGAGGAAACCCGACAGGGCCCGACAGAGCCTGACAGGGCCCGAGCAAACCCGACAGGGCCCGAGCAAACCTGACAGGGCTCGACGGAGCCTGACAGGGCCCGAGCAAACCCGACAGGGCCCGAGCAAACCTGACAGGGCACGAAGGAGTCCGACAGGGCCCGAGCAAACCCGACAGGGCCCAACGGATCCCGACAGGGCCTGAGCAAACCTGACAGGGCCCGACGAAGCCTGACAGGGCCCGAGCAAACCCGAGAGGGCCTGACGGAGCCCGACGGGGCCCGAGCAAACCCGAAAGGGCCCGACGGTGCCTGACAGGGCTCGATGGAGTCCGACAGGGCCCGAGGAAACCCGACAGGGCTTGATGGAGCCCGATAGGGCCCGAGCAAACCCGACAGGGCCTGACGGAGCCTGACAGGGCCCGGGCAAACCCGACAGGGCACGCTGGAGCCCGACAGAGCCCGAACAAACCCGACAGGGCCCGACAAGGCTCGACAGGGCCCGAGGAAACCTGACAGTACCTGACAAAGCCTGACAGGGCCCGACGGAGCCCGCCAGGGCCCGAGCAAACCCGAAAGAGCCCGACGGAGCTTTGCAGGGCTCAATGGAGTCCGACAGGGCCCGAGGAAACCCGACAGGGCCCGACGGAACTCGACAGGGCCTGAGCAAACCCGACAGGGCCCGAGGAAATTCGACAGGGCCCGACGGAGCCTGACAAGGCCCGAGCAAACCTGACAGGGCTCGACGGAGCCCGACAGGGCCCGAGCACACTCGACAGGGTCCGACGAAGCCTGACAGGGCTTTAGCAAACCCGACAGGGCCCGAGCAAACCCGACAGGGCCCGACGGAGCCCGACAGGGCCCGAGGAAACCAGAAAGGTCCCGACAGAGACCGACAGGTCCCGAGTAAACCCGACAGGGTTCGACAAAGCCTGACAGGGCTCGATGGAGCCCGACAGGGCCCGAGGAAACCCGACAGGGCCCGACGGAGCCCGACAGGGCCCGAGCAAACCCGACAGGGCCTGACGAAGCCCGATAGGGCCCTCGTAAACCCGAAAGGGCCCGATGGAGCCCGATAGGGCCCTCATAAACCCGACAGGGCTTGATGGAGCCCGACAGGGCTCGATGGAGCCCGACAGGGCCCGAGGAAACCCAACAGGGCCCGACGGAGCCCGATAGGGCCCGCGTAAACCCGACAGGGCCCAATGGAGCCCGACAGGGCTCGATGGAGCCCGACAGGGCCCGAGGAAACCCGACAGGGCCCCACGGAGCCCGATAGGGCCCGAGCAAACCCGACAGGGCCTGATGGAGCCTGACAGGGCCCGGGCAAACCCGACAGGGCACGCTGGAGCCCGACAGAGCCCGAGCAAACCTGACTATGCCCGACAAGGCCCGACAGGGCCCGAGCAAACCTGACAGGACCTGACAAAGCCTGACAGGGCCCGACGGAGCCCGACAGGGCCTGAGCAAACCCGAAAGAGCCCGACGGAGCCTGACAGGGCTCGATAGAGTCCGACAGGGCCCGAGGAAACCCGACAGGGCCCGACGGAACCCGAGAGGGCCCGACGGAACCCGAGAGGGCCCGAGCAAACCCGAAAGGGCCCGACGGAGCCTGACAGGGCTCGATGGAGCCCGACAGGGCCCGAGGAAACCCGACAGGGCCCGACGGAGCCCGACAGGGCATGAGCAAACCCGACAGGGCCCGACGGAGCCCGACGGGGCCCGAGCAAACCCGACAGGGCCAGACGGTGCCTGACAGGGCTCGATGGAGTCCGACAGGGCCCGAGGAAACCCGACAGGGCTCGACGGAGCCCGATAGGGCCCGAGCAAACCTGACAGGGCCTGACGGAGCCTGACAGGGCCCGGGAAAACCCGACAGGGCACGCTGGAGCCCGACAGAGCCCGAGCAAACCCGACAGGGCCCGACAAGGCTCGACAGGGCCCGAGGAAACTCGAAAGAGCCCGACGGAGCCTTGCAGGGCTCAATGGAGTCCGACAGGGCCCGAGGAAACCCGACAGAGACCGACGGACCTCGACAGGGCCTGAGCAAACCCGACAGGGCCCGAGGAAATCCGACAGGGCCCGACGGAGCCTGACAAGGCCCGAGCAAACCTGACAGGGCTCGACGGAGCCCGACAGGGCCCGAGCACACTCGACAGGGTCCGACGAAGCCTGACAGGGCTTCAGCAAACCCGACAGGGCCCGAGCAAACCCGACAGGGCCCGACGGAGCCCGACAGGGCCCAAGGAAACCAGAAAGGTCCCGACAGAGACCGACAGGGCCCGAGCAAACCCGACAGGGCCCGAGCAAACCCGACAGGGTTCGACAAAGCCTGACAGGGCTCGATGGAGCCCGACAGGGCCCGAGGAAACCCGACAGGGCCCGACGGAGCCTGACAGGGCCCGAGCAAACCCGACAGGGCCTGACGGAGCCTGATAGGGCCCGCGTAAACCCGACAGGGCCCGATGGAGCCCGACAGGGCCCGATGGAGCCCGACAGGGCCCGAGGAAACCCGACAGGGCCCCACGGAGCCCGATAGGGCCCGAGCAAACCCGACAGGGCCTGATGGATCCTGACAGGGCCCGGGCAAACCCGACAGGGCCCGACGGAGCCCGACAGGGCCCGAGCAAACCCGACAGGGCCTGACGGAGCCCGATAGGGCCCGAGCAAACCCGACAGGGCCTGATGGAGCCTGACAGGGCCCGGGCAAACCCAACAGGGCCCGATGGATCCTGACAGGGCCCGAGCAAACCCGACAGGGTCTGACGAAGCCTGACAGGGCTTCAGCAAACCCGACATGGCCCGAGCAAACCCGACAGGGCCCGACGGAGCCCGACAGAGCCCGAGGAAACCAGACAGGGCCCGACAGAGCCCGACCGGGCCCGAGGAAACCAGAAAGGTCCCGACAGAGACCGACAGGGCCCGAGCAAACCCGACAGGGTTCGACAAAGCATGACAGGGCTCGATGGAGCCCGACAGGGCCCGAGGAAACCCGACAGGGCCCCACGGAGCCCGATAGGGCCCGAGCAAACCCGACAGGGCCTGATGGAGCCTGACAGGGCCCGGGCAAACCCGACAGGGCCCGACGGAGCCTGACAGGGCCCGAGGAAACCCGACAGGGCCTGACGGAGCCCGATAGGGCCCGCGTAAACCCGACAGGGCCCGATGGAGCCCGACAGGGCTCGATGGAGCCCGACAGGGCCCGAGGAAACCCAACAGGGCCCGACGCCGCCCGATAGGGCCCGCGTAAACCCGACAGGGCCCAATGGAGCCCGACAGGGCTCGATGGAGCCCGACAGGGCCCGAGGAAACCCGACAGGGCCCCACGGAGCCCGATAGGGCCCGAGCAAACCCGACAGGGCCTGATGGAGCCTGACAGGGCCCGGGCAAACCCGACAGGGCACGCTGGAGCCCGACAGAGCCCGAGCAAACCTGACTATGCCCGACAAGGCCCGACAGGGCCCGAGCAAACCTGACAGGACCTGACAAAGCCTGACAGGGCCCGACGGAGCCCGACAGGGCCTGAGCAAACCCGAAAGAGCCCGACGGAGCCTGACAGGGCTCGATAGAGTCCGACAGGGCCCGAGGAAACCCGACAGGGCCCGACGGAACCCGAGAGGGCCCGACGGAACCCGAGAGGGCCCGAGGAAATCCGACAGGGCCCGACGGAGCCTGACAGGGCCCGAGCAAACCCGACAGTGCCCGACAGAGCCCGACAGGACCCGAGCAAACCCAACAGGGCCCGACGGAGCCTGACAGGGCCTGAGCAAACCCGACAGGGCCCGAGCAAACCAGAGAGGGCTCGACGGAGCCTGACAGGGCCCGAGCAAACCTGACAGGACCTGACAAAGCCTGACAGGGCCCGACGGAGCCCGACAGGGCCCGAGCAAACCCGAAAGGGCCCGACGGTGCCTGACAGGGCTCGATGGAGTCCGACAGGGCCCGAGGAAACCCGACAGGGCTTGATGGAGCCCGATAGGGCCCGAGCAAACCCGACAGGGCCTGACGGAGCCTGACAGGGCCCGGGCAAACCCGACAGGGCACGCTGGAGCCCGACAGAGCCCGAACAAACCCGACAGGGCCCGACAAAACCCGACAGGGCTTGATGGAGCCCGATAGGGCCCGAGCAAACCCGACAGGGCCTGACGGAGCCTGACAGGGCCCGGGCAAACCCGACAGGGCACGCTGGAGCCCGACAGAGCCCGAACAAACCCGACAGGGCCCGACAAGGCTCGACAGGGCCCGAGGAAACCTGACAGTACCTGACAAAGCCTGACAGGGCCCGACGGAGCCCGCCAGGGCCCGAGCAAACCCGAAAGAGCCCGACGGAGCTTTGCAGGGCTCAATGGAGTCCGACAGGGCCCGAGGAAACCCGACAGGGCCCGACGGAACTCGACAGGGCCTGAGCAAACCCGACAGGGCCCGAGGAAATTCGACAGGGCCCGACGGAGCCTGACAAGGCCCGAGCAAACCTGACAGGGCTCGACGGAGCCCGACAGGGCCCGAGCACACTCGACAGGGTCCGACGAAGCCTGACAGGGCTTTAGCAAACCCGACAGGGCCCGAGCAAACCCGACAGGGCCCGACGGAGCCCGACAGGGCCCGAGGAAACCAGAAAGGTCCCGACAGAGACCGACAGGGCCCGAGCAAACCCGACAGGGTTCGGCAAAGCATGACAGGGCTCGATGGAGCCCGACAGGGCCCGAGGAAACCCGACAGGGCCCGACGGAGCCCGACAGGGCCCGAGCAAACCCGACAGGGCCTGACGGAGCCCGATAGGGCCCTCGTAAACCCGAAAGGGCTAGATGGAGCCCGATAGGGCCCTCGTAAACCCGACAGGGCTTGATGGAGCCCGACAGGGCTCGATGGAGCCCGACAGGGCCCGAGGAAACCCAACAGGGCCCGACTAAGCCCGATAGGGCCCACATAAACCCGACAGGGCTTGATGGAGCCCGACAGGGCTCGATGGAGCCCGACAGGGCCCGAGGAAACCCGACAGGCCCCGACGGAGCCCGATAGAGCCCGAGCAAACCCGACAGGGCCTGATGGAGCCTGACAGGGCCCGGGCAAACCCGACAGGGCACGCTGGAGCCCGACAGAGCCCGAGCAAATCTGACTATGCCCGACAAGGCCCGACAGGGCCCGATGGAGCCTGACAGGACCTGACAAAGCCTGACAGGGCCCGACGGAGCCCGACAGGGCCTGAGCAAACCCGAAAGAGCCCGACGGAGCCTGACAGGGCTCGATAGAGTCCGACAGGGCCCGAGCAAACCCGACAGTGCCCGACAGAGCCCGACAGGACCCGAGCAAACCCAACAGGGCCCGAGCAAACCCGACAGGGTTCGACAAAGCCTGACAGGGCTCGATGGAGCCTGACAGGGCCCGAGGAAACCCGACAGGGCCCGACGGAGCCTGACAGGGCCCGAGCAAACCCGACAGGGCCCGAGGAAATCCGACAGGGCCCGACGGAGCCTGACAAGGCCCGAGCAAACCTGACAGGGCTCGACGGAGCCCGACAGGGCCCGAGCACACTCGACAGGGTCCGACGAAGCCTGACAGGGCTTCAGCAAACCCGACAGGGCCCGAGCAAACCCGACAGGGCCCGACGGAGCCCGACAGGGCCCAAGGAAACCAGAAAGGTCCCGACAGAGACCGACAGGGCCCGAGCAAACCCGACAGGGCCCGAGCAAACCCGACAGGGTTCTACAAAGCCTGACAGGGCTCGATGGAGCCTGACAGGGCCCGAGGAAACCCGACAGGGCCCGACGGAGCCCGACAGGGCCCGAGCAAACCCGACAGGGCCTGACGGAGCCCGATAGGGCCCGCGTAAACCCGACAGGGCCCGACGGAGCCCGACAGGGCCCGAGGAAACCCGACAGGGCCCGACGGAGCCCGATAGGGCCCGCGTAAACCCGACAGGGCCCGATGGAGCCCGACAGGGCTCGATGGAGCCCGACAGGGCCCGAGGAAACCCGACAGGGCCCCACGGAGCCCGATAGGGCCCGAGCAAACCCGACAGGGCCTGATGGAGCCTGACAGGGCCCGGGCAAACCCGACAGGGCACGCTGGAGCCCGACAGAGCCCGAGCAAACCTGACTATGCCCGACAAGGCCCAACAGGGCCCGAGAAAACCTGACAGGACCTGACAAAGCCTGACAGGGCCCGACGCAGCCCGACAGGGCCTGAGCAAACCCGAAAGAGCCCGACGGAGCCTGACAGGGCTCGATAGAGTCCGACAGGGCCCGAGGAAACCCGACAGGGCCCGACGGAACCCGAGAGGGCCCGACGGAACCCGAGAGGGCCCGAGGAAATCCGACAGGGCCCGACGGAGCCTGACAGGGCCCGAGCAAACCCGACAGTGCCCGACAGAGCCCGACAGGACCCGAGCAAACCCAACAGGGCCCGAGCAAACCCGACAGGGTTCGACAAAGCCTGACAGGGCTCGATGGAGCCTGACAGGGCCCGAGGAAACCCGACAGGGCCCGACAGAGCCTGACAGGGCCCGAGCAAACCCGACAGGGCCCGAGCAAACCTGACAGGGCTCGACGGAGCCTGACAGGGCCCGAGCAAACCCGACAGGGCCCGAGCAAACCTGACAGGGCACGAAGGAGTCCGACAGGGCCCGAGCAAACCCGACAGGGCCCAACGGATCCCGACAGGGCCTGAGCAAACCTGACAGGGCCCGACGAAGCCTGACAGGGCCCGAGCAAACCCGAGAGGGCCTGACGGAGCCCGACGGGGCCCGAGCAAACCCGAAAGGGCCCGACGGTGCCTGACAGGGCTCGATGGAGTCCGACAGGGCCCGAGGAAACCCGACAGGGCTTGATGGAGCCCGATAGGGCCCGAGCAAACCCGACAGGGCCTGACGGAGCCTGACAGGGCCCGGGCAAACCCGACAGGGCACGCTGGAGCCCGACAGAGCCCGAACAAACCCGACAGGGCCCGACAAGGCTCGACAGGGCCCGAGGAAACCTGACAGTACCTGACAAAGCCTGACAGGGCCCGACGGAGCCCGCCAGGGCCCGAGCAAACCCGAAAGAGCCCGACGGAGCTTTGCAGGGCTCAATGGAGTCCGACAGGGCCCGAGGAAACCCGACAGGGCCCGACGGAACTCGACAGGGCCTGAGCAAACCCGACAGGGCCCGAGGAAATTCGACAGGGCCCGACGGAGCCTGACAAGGCCCGAGCAAACCTGACAGGGCTCGACGGAGCCCGACAGGGCCCGAGCACACTCGACAGGGTCCGACGAAGCCTGACAGGGCTTTAGCAAACCCGACAGGGCCCGAGCAAACCCGACAGGGCCCGACGGAGCCCGACAGGGCCCGAGGAAACCAGAAAGGTCCCGACAGAGACCGACAGGTCCCGAGTAAACCCGACAGGGTTCGACAAAGCCTGACAGGGCTCGATGGAGCCCGACAGGGCCCGAGGAAACCCGACAGGGCCCGACGGAGCCCGACAGGGCCCGAGCAAACCCGACAGGGCCTGACGAAGCCCGATAGGGCCCTCGTAAACCCGAAAGGGCCCGATGGAGCCCGATAGGGCCCTCATAAACCCGACAGGGCTTGATGGAGCCCGACAGGGCTCGATGGAGCCCGACAGGGCCCGAGGAAACCCAACAGGGCCCGACGGAGCCCGATAGGGCCCGCGTAAACCCGACAGGGCCCAATGGAGCCCGACAGGGCTCGATGGAGCCCGACAGGGCCCGAGGAAACCCGACAGGGCCCCACGGAGCCCGATAGGGCCCGAGCAAACCCGACAGGGCCTGATGGAGCCTGACAGGGCCCGGGCAAACCCGACAGGGCACGCTGGAGCCCGACAGAGCCCGAGCAAACCTGACTATGCCCGACAAGGCCCGACAGGGCCCGAGCAAACCTGACAGGACCTGACAAAGCCTGACAGGGCCCGACGGAGCCCGACAGGGCCTGAGCAAACCCGAAAGAGCCCGACGGAGCCTGACAGGGCTCGATAGAGTCCGACAGGGCCCGAGGAAACCCGACAGGGCCCGACGGAACCCGAGAGGGCCCGACGGAACCCGAGAGGGCCCGAGCAAACCCGAAAGGGCCCGACGGAGCCTGACAGGGCTCGATGGAGCCCGACAGGGCCCGAGGAAACCCGACAGGGCCCGACGGAGCCCGACAGGGCATGAGCAAACCCGACAGGGCCCGACGGAGCCCGACGGGGCCCGAGCAAACCCGACAGGGCCAGACGGTGCCTGACAGGGCTCGATGGAGTCCGACAGGGCCCGAGGAAACCCGACAGGGCTCGACGGAGCCCGATAGGGCCCGAGCAAACCTGACAGGGCCTGACGGAGCCTGACAGGGCCCGGGAAAACCCGACAGGGCACGCTGGAGCCCGACAGAGCCCGAGCAAACCCGACAGGGCCCGACAAGGCTCGACAGGGCCCGAGGAAACTCGAAAGAGCCCGACGGAGCCTTGCAGGGCTCAATGGAGTCCGACAGGGCCCGAGGAAACCCGACAGAGACCGACGGACCTCGACAGGGCCTGAGCAAACCCGACAGGGCCCGAGGAAATCCGACAGGGCCCGACGGAGCCTGACAAGGCCCGAGCAAACCTGACAGGGCTCGACGGAGCCCGACAGGGCCCGAGCACACTCGACAGGGTCCGACGAAGCCTGACAGGGCTTCAGCAAACCCGACAGGGCCCGAGCAAACCCGACAGGGCCCGACGGAGCCCGACAGGGCCCAAGGAAACCAGAAAGGTCCCGACAGAGACCGACAGGGCCCGAGCAAACCCGACAGGGCCCGAGCAAACCCGACAGGGTTCGACAAAGCCTGACAGGGCTCGATGGAGCCCGACAGGGCCCGAGGAAACCCGACAGGGCCCGACGGAGCCTGACAGGGCCCGAGCAAACCCGACAGGGCCTGACGGAGCCTGATAGGGCCCGCGTAAACCCGACAGGGCCCGATGGAGCCCGACAGGGCCCGATGGAGCCCGACAGGGCCCGAGGAAACCCGACAGGGCCCCACGGAGCCCGATAGGGCCCGAGCAAACCCGACAGGGCCTGATGGATCCTGACAGGGCCCGGGCAAACCCGACAGGGCCCGACGGAGCCCGACAGGGCCCGAGCAAACCCGACAGGGCCTGACGGAGCCCGATAGGGCCCGAGCAAACCCGACAGGGCCTGATGGAGCCTGACAGGGCCCGGGCAAACCCAACAGGGCCCGATGGATCCTGACAGGGCCCGAGCAAACCCGACAGGGTCTGACGAAGCCTGACAGGGCTTCAGCAAACCCGACATGGCCCGAGCAAACCCGACAGGGCCCGACGGAGCCCGACAGAGCCCGAGGAAACCAGACAGGGCCCGACAGAGCCCGACCGGGCCCGAGGAAACCAGAAAGGTCCCGACAGAGACCGACAGGGCCCGAGCAAACCCGACAGGGTTCGACAAAGCATGACAGGGCTCGATGGAGCCCGACAGGGCCCGAGGAAACCCGACAGGGCCCCACGGAGCCCGATAGGGCCCGAGCAAACCCGACAGGGCCTGATGGAGCCTGACAGGGCCCGGGCAAACCCGACAGGGCCCGACGGAGCCTGACAGGGCCCGAGGAAACCCGACAGGGCCTGACGGAGCCCGATAGGGCCCGCGTAAACCCGACAGGGCCCGATGGAGCCCGACAGGGCTCGATGGAGCCCGACAGGGCCCGAGGAAACCCAACAGGGCCCGACGCCGCCCGATAGGGCCCGCGTAAACCCGACAGGGCCCAATGGAGCCCGACAGGGCTCGATGGAGCCCGACAGGGCCCGAGGAAACCCGACAGGGCCCCACGGAGCCCGATAGGGCCCGAGCAAACCCGACAGGGCCTGATGGAGCCTGACAGGGCCCGGGCAAACCCGACAGGGCACGCTGGAGCCCGACAGAGCCCGAGCAAACCTGACTATGCCCGACAAGGCCCGACAGGGCCCGAGCAAACCTGACAGGACCTGACAAAGCCTGACAGGGCCCGACGGAGCCCGACAGGGCCTGAGCAAACCCGAAAGAGCCCGACGGAGCCTGACAGGGCTCGATAGAGTCCGACAGGGCCCGAGGAAACCCGACAGGGCCCGACGGAACCCGAGAGGGCCCGACGGAACCCGAGAGGGCCCGAGGAAATCCGACAGGGCCCGACGGAGCCTGACAGGGCCCGAGCAAACCCGACAGTGCCCGACAGAGCCCGACAGGACCCGAGCAAACCCAACAGGGCCCGACGGAGCCTGACAGGGCCTGAGCAAACCCGACAGGGCCCGAGCAAACCAGAGAGGGCTCGACGGAGCCTGACAGGGCCCGAGCAAACCTGACAGGACCTGACAAAGCCTGACAGGGCCCGACGGAGCCCGACAGGGCCCGAGCAAACCCGAAAGAGCCCGACGGAGCCTGACAGGGCTCGATAGAGTCCGACAGGGCCCGAGCAAACCCGACAGGGCCAGACGGAACCCGAGAGGGCCCGAGCAAATCCGAAAGGGCCCGACGCAGCCTGACAGGGCTCGATGGAGCCCGACAGGGCCCGAGGAAACCCGACAGGGCCCGACGGAGCCCGACAGGGCATGAGCAAACCCGACAGGGCCCGACGGAGCCCGACAGGGCCCGAGGAAACCCGACAGGGCCCGACGGAGCCCGATAGGGCCCGCGTAAACCCGACAGGGCCCGATGGAGCCCGACAGGGCTCGATGGAGCCCGACAGGGCCCGAGGAAACCCGACAGGGCCCCACGGAGCCCGATAGGGCCCGAGCAAACCCGACAGGGCCTGATGGAGCCTGACAGGGCCCGGGCAAACCCGACAGGGCCCGACGGAGCCCGACAGGGCCCGAGCAAACCCGACAGGGCCTGACGGAGCCCGATAGGGCCCGAGCAAACCCGACAGGGCCTGATGGAGCCTGACAGGGCCCGGGCAAACCCGACAGGGCCCGATGGAGCCCGACAGGGCCCGAGGAAACCCGACAGGGCTCGACGGATCCCGACAGGGCCCGAGCAAACCCGACAGGGTCTGACGAAGCCTGACAGGGCTTCAGCAAACCCGACAGGGCCCGAGCAAACCCGACAGGGCCCGACGGAGCCCGACAGAGCCCGAGGAAACCAGACAGGGCCCGACAGAGCCCGACAGGGCCCGAGGAAACCAGAAAGGTCCCGACAGAGACCGACAGGGCCCGAGCAAACCCGACAGGGTTCGACAAAGCATGACAGGGCTCGATGGAGCCCGACAGGGCCCGAGGAAACCCGACAGGGCCCCACGGAGCCCGATAGGGCTCGAGCAAACCCGACAGGGCCTGATGGAGCCTGACAGGGCCCGGGCAAACCCGACAGGGCCCGACGGAGCCTGACAGGGCCCGAGGAAACCCGACAGGGCCTGACGGAGCCCGATAGGGCCCGCGTAAACCCGACAGGGCCCGATGGAGCCCGACAGGGCTCGATGGAGCCCGACAGGGCCCGAGGAAACCCAACAGGGCCCGACGGAGCCCGATAGGGCCCGCGTAAACCCGACAGGGCCCAATGGAGCCCGACAGGGCTCGATGGAACCCGACAGGGCCCGAGGAAACCCGACAGGGCCCCACAAAGCCCGATAGGGCCCGAGCAAACCCGACAGGGCCTGATGGAGCCTGACAGGGCCCGGGCAAACCCGACAGGGCACGCTGGAGCCCGACAGAGCCCGAGCAAACCTGACTATGCCCGACAAGGCCCGACAGGGCCCGAGCAAACCTGACAGGACCTGACAAAGCCTGACAGGGCCCGACGGAGCCCGACAGGGCCTGAGCAAACCCGAAAGAGCCCGACGGAGCCTGACAGGGCTTGATAGAGTCCGACAGGGCCCGAGGAAACCCGACAGGGCCCGACGGAACCCGAGAGGGCCCGAGCAAACCCGAAAGGGCCCGACGAAGCCTGACACAGCTCGATGGAGCCCGACAGGGCCCGAGGAAACCCGACAGTGCCTGACGGAGCCCGATAGGGCCCGAGCAAACCCGACAGGGCCCGATGGAGCCCGACAGGGCTCGAGCAAACCCGACAGGGCCCGAGCAAACCTGACAGGGCTTCAGCAAACCCGACATGGCCCGAGCAAACCCGACAGGGCCCGACGGAGCCTGACAGAGCCCAAGGAAACCACACAGGGCCCGACGGAGCCCGACAGGGCCCGAGCAAACCCGACAGGCCCCGACGGAGCCCGACAGGGCCCGAGCAAACCCGAAAGGGCCCGACGGAGCCTGACAGGGCTCGATGGAGTTAGACAGGGCCCGAGGAAACCCGACAGGGCCTGATTGAACCCGATAGGGCCCGAGCAAACACGACAGGGTCTGACGGAGCCTGACAGGGCCCGGGCAAACCCGACAGAGCACGCTGGAGCCCGACAGAGCCCGAGCAAACCCGACAGGGCCCGACAGGGCCCGACAAGGCCCGACAGGGCCCGAGCAAACCTGACACGTCCTGACAAAGCCTGACAGGGCCCGACGGAGCCCGCCAGGGCCCGAGCAAACCCGAAAGAGCCCGACGGAGCCTGACAGGGCTCAGTGGAGTCCGACAGGGCCCGAGAAAACCCGACAGGGCCCGACGGAACCCGACAGGGCCCGAGCAAAACCGACAGGGCCCGAGCAAACCCGACGGGGCCCGAAGGAGACTGACAAGACTCGAGAAAACCTGACAGGGCTCGACGGAGCCCGACAGGGCCCGAGCACACTTGACAGGGTCCGATGAAGCCTGACAGGGCTTCAGAAAACCCGACAGGGCCCGAGCAAGCCGACAGGGCCCAACGGAGCCTGACAGGGCCCGACGAAACCCGACAGGGCCCGACGGACCTCGACAGGGCCTGAGCAAACCCGACAGGGCCCGAGGAAATCCGACAGGGCCCGACGGAGCCTGACAAGGCCCGAGCAAACCTGACAGGGCTCGACGGAGTCCGACAGGGCCCGAGCACACTCGACAGGGTCCGACGAAGCCTGACAGGGCTTTAGCAAACCCGACAGGGCCCGAGCAAACCCGACAGGGCCCGACGGAGCCCGACAGGGCCCGAGGAAACCAGAAAGGTCCCGACAGAGACCGACAGGGCCCGAGCAAACCCGACAGGGCCCGAGCAAACCCGACAGGGTTCGACAAAGCCTGACAGGGCTCGATGGAGCCCGACAGGGCCCGAGGAAACCCGACAGGGCTCGACGGATCCCGACAGGGCCCGAGCAAACCCGACAGGGTCTGACGAAGCCTGACAGGGCTTCAGCAAACCCGACATGGCCCGAGCAAACCCGACAGGGCCCGACGGAGCCCGACAGAGCCCGAGGAAACCAGACAGGGCCCGACAGAGCCCGACAGGGCCCGAGGAAACCAGAAAGGTCCCGACAGAGACCGACAGGGCCCGAGCAAACCCGACAGGGTTCGACAAAGCATGACAGGGCTCGATGGAGCCCGACAGGGCCCGAGGAAACCCGACAGGGCCCCACGGAGCCCGATAGGGCCCGAGCAAACCCGACAGGGCCTGATGGAGCCTGACAGGGCCCGGGCAAACCCGACAGGGCCCGACGGAGCCTGACAGGGCCCGAGGAAACCCGACAGGGCCTGACGGAGCCCGATAGGGCCCGCGTAAACCCGACAGGGCCGGATGGAGCCCGACAGGGCTCGATGGAGCCCGACAGGGCTCGAGGAAACCCAACAGGGCCCGACGGAGCCCAATAGGGCCCGCGTAAACCCGACAGGGCCCAATGGAGCCCGACAGGGCTCGATGGAGCCCGACAGGGCCCGAGGAAACCCGACAGGGCCCCACGGAGCCCGATAGGGCCCGAGCAAACCCGACAGGGCCTGATGGAGCCTGACAGGGCCCGGGCAAACCCGACAGGGCACGCTGGAGCCCGACAGAGCCCGAGCAAACCTGACTATGCCCGACAAGGCCCGACAGGGACCGAGCAAACCTGACAGGACCTGACAAAGCCTGACAGGGCCCGACGGAGCCCGACAGGGCCTGAGCAAACCCGAAAGAGCCCGACGGAGCCTGACAGGGCTCGATAGAGTCCGACAGGGCCCGAGGAAACCCGACAGGGCCCGACGGAACCCGAGAGGGCCCGACGGAACCCGAGAGGGCCCGAGGAAATCCGACAGGGCCCGACGGAGCTTGACAGGGCCCGAGCAAACCCGACAGTGCCCGACAGAGCCCGACAGGACCCGAGCAAACCCAACAGGGCCCGAGCAAACCCGACAGGGTTCGACAAAGCCTGACAGGGCTCGATGGAGCCTGACAGGGCCCGAGGAAACCCGACAGGGCCCGACGGAGCCTGACAGGGCCCGAGCAAACACGACAGGGCCCGAGCAAACCTGACAGGGCTCGACGGAGCCTGACAGGGCCCGAGCAAACCCGACAGGGCCCGAGCAAACCTGACAGGGCACGAAGGAGTCCGACAGGGCCCGAGCAAACCCGACAGGGCCCAACGGATCCCGACAGGGCCTGAGCAAACCTGACAGGGCCCGACGGAGCCTGACAGGGCCCGAGCAAACCCGACAGGGCACGCTGGAGCCCGACAGAGCCCGAACAAACCCGACAGGGCCCGACAAGGCTCGACAGGGCCCGAGGAAACCTGACAGTACCTGACAAAGCCTGACAGGGCCCGACGGAGCCCGCCAGGGCCCGAGCAAACCCGAAAGAGCCCGACGGAGCTTTGCAGGGCTCAATGGAGTCCGACAGGGCCCGAGGAAACCCGACAGGGCCCGACGGACCTCGACAGGGCCTGAGCAAACCCGACAGGGCCCGAGGAAATCCGACAGGGCCCGACGGAGCCTGACAAGGCCCGAGCAAACCTGACAGGGCTCGACGGAGCCCGACAGGGCCCGAGCACACTCGACAGGGTCCGACGAAGCCTGACAGGGCTTTAGCAAACCCGACAGGGCCCGAGCAAACCCAACAGGGCCCGACGGAGCCCGACAGGGCCCGAGGAAACCAGACAGGTCCCGACAGAGACCGACAGGGCCCGAGCAAACCCGACAGGGTTCGACAAAGCATGACAGGGCTCGATGGAGCCCGACAGGGCCCGAGGAAACCCGACAGGGCCCGACGGAGCCCGACAGGGCCCGAGCAATCCCGACAGGGCCTGATGGAGCCCGATAGGGCCCGCGTAAACCCGACAGGGCCCGATGGAGCCCGACAGGGCTCGATGGAGCCCGACAGGGCCCGAGGAAACCCAACAGGGCCTGACGGAGCCCGATAGGGCCCGCGTAAACCCGACAGGGCCCGATGGAGCCCGACAGGGCTCGATGGAGCCCGACAGGGCCCGAGGAAACCCGACAGGGCCCCACGGAGCCCGATAGGGCCCGAGCAAACCCGACAGGGCCTTATGGAGCCTGACAGGGCCCGGGCAAACCCGACAGGGCACGCTGGAGCCCGACAGAGCCCGAGCAAACCTGACTATGCCCGACAAGGCCCGACAGGGCCCGAGCAAACCTGACAGGACCTGACAAAGCCTGACAGGGCCCGACGGAGCCCGACAGGGCCTGAGCAAACCCGAAAGAGCCCGACGGAGCCTGACAGGGCTCGATAGAGTCCGACAGGGCCCGAGGAAACCCGACAGGGCCCGACGGAACCCGAGAGGGCCCGACGGAACCCGAGAGGGCCCGAGGAAATCCGACAGGGCCCGACGGAGCCTGACAGGTCCCGAGCAAACCCGACAGTGCCCGACAGAGCCCGACAGGACCCGAGCAAACCCAACAGGGCCCGAGCAAACCCGACAGGGTTCGACAAAGCCTGACAGGGCTCGATGGAGCCTGACAGGCCCGAGGAAACCCGACAGGGCCCGACGGAGCCTGACAGGGCCCGAGCAAACCCGACAGGGCCCGAGCAAACCTGACAGGGCTCGACGGAGCCTGACAGGGCCCGAGCAAACCTGACAGGACCTGACAAAGCCTGACAGGGCCCGACGGAGCCCGACAGGGCCCGAGCAAACCCGAAAGAGCCCGACGGAGCCTGACAGGGCTCGATAGAGTCCGACAGGGCCCGAGCAAACCCGACAGGGCCCGACGGAACCCGAGAGGGCCCGAGCAAATCCGAAAGGGCCCGACGGAGCCTGACAGGGCTCGATGGAGCCCGACAGGGCCCGAGGAAACCCGACAGGGCCCGACGGAGCCCGACAGGGCATGAGCAAACCCGACAGGGCCCGACGGAGCCCGACGGGGCCCGAGCAAACCCGAAAGGGCCAGACGGTGCCTGACAGGGCTCGATGGAGCCCGACAGAGCCCGAGCAAACCTGACTATGCCCGACAAGGCCCGACAGGGCCCGAGCAAACCTGACAGGACCTGACAAAGCCTGACAGGGCCCGACGGAGCCCGACAGGGCCTGAGCAAACCCGAAAGAGCCCGACGGAGCCTGACAGGGCTCGATAGAGTCCGACAGGGCCCGAGGAAACCCGACAGGGCCCGACGGAACCCGAGAGGGCCCGAGCAAACCCGAAAGGGCCCGACGGAGCCTGACAGGGCTCTATGGAGCCCGACAGGGCCCGAGGAAACCCGACAGGGCCCGACGGAGCCCGACAGGGCATGAGCAAACCCGACAGGGCCCAACGGAGCCCGACGAGGCCCGAGCAAACCCAAAAGGGCCAGACGGTGCCTGACAGGGCTCGATGGAGTCCGACAGGGCCCGAGGAAACCCGACAGGGCTCGACGGAGCCCGATAGGGCCCGAGCAAACCTGACAGGGCCTGACGGAGCCTGACAGGGCTTCAGCAAACCCGACAGGGCACGCTGGAGCCCGACAGAGCCCGAGCAAACCCGACAGGGCCCGACAAGGCTCGACAGGGCCCGAGGAAACTCGAAAGAGCCCGACGGAGCTTTGCAGGGCTCAATGGAGTCCGACAGGGCCCGAGGAAACCCGACAGGGCCCGACGGACCTCGACAGGGCCTGAGCAAACCCGACAGGGCCCGAGGAAATCCGACAGGGCCCGACGGAGCCTGACAAGGCCCGAGCAAACCTGACAGGGCTCGACGGAGCCCGACAGGGCCCGAGCACACTCGACAGGGTCCGACAAAGCCTGACAGGGCTTCAGCAAACCCGACAGGGCCCGAGCAAACCCGACAGGGCCCGACGGAGCCCGACAGGGCCCAAGGAAACCAGAAAGGTCCCGACAGAGACCGACAGGGCCCGAGCAAACCCGACAGGGCCCGAGCAAACCCGACAGGGTTCGACAAAGCCTGACAGGGCTCGATGGAGCCCGACAGGGCCCGAGGAAACCCGACAGGGCCCGACGGAGCCCGACAGGGCCCGAGCAAACCCGACAGGGCCTGACGGAGCCCGATAGGGCCCGCGTAAACCCGACAGGGCCCGACGGAGCCCGACAGGGCCCGAGGAAACCCGACAGGGCCCGACGGAGCCCGATAGGGCCCGCGTAAACCCGACAGGGCCCGATGGAGCCCGACAGGGCTCGATGGAGCCCGACAGGGCCCGAGGAAACCCGACAGGGCCCCACGGAGCCCGATAGGGCCCGAGCAAACCCGACAGGGCCTGATGGAGCCTGACAGGGCCCGGCCAAACCCGACAGGGCCTGACGGAGCCCGATAGGGCCCGCGTAAACCCGACAGGGCCCGATGGAGCCCGACAGGGCTCGATGGAGCCCGACAGGGCCCGAGGAAACCCAACAGGGCCCGACCAAGCCCGATAGGGCCCGCGTAAACCCGACAGGGCCCAATGGAGTCCGACAGGGCTCGATGGAGCCCGACAGGGCCGGAGGAAACCCGACAGGGCCCCACGGAGCCCGATAGGGCCCGAGCAAACCCGACAGGGCCTGATGGAGCCTGACAGGGCCCAAGCAAACCCGACAGGGCATGCTGGAGCAGGACAGAGCCCGAGCAAACCTGACTATGCCCGACAAGGCCCGACAGGGCCCGAGCAAACCTGACAGGACCTGACAAAGCCTGACAGGGCCCGACGGAGCCCGACAGGGCCTGAGCAAACCCGAAAGAGCCCGACGGAGCCTGACAGGGCTTGATAGAGTCCGACAGGGCCCGAGGAAACCCGACAGGGCCCGACGGAACCCGAGAGGGCCCGACGGAACCCGACAGGGCCCGAGGAAATCCGACAGGGCCCGACGGAGCCTGACAAGGCCCGAGCAAACCTGACAGGGCTCGACGGAGCCCGACAGGGCCCGAGCACACTCGACAGGGTCTGACGAAGCCTGACAGGGCTTTAGCAAACCCGACAGGGCCCGAGCAAACCCGACAGGGCCCGACGGAGCCCGACAGGGCCCGAGGAAACCAGAAAGGTCCCTACAGAGACCGACAGGGCCCGAGCAAACCCGACAGGGTTCGACAAAGCATGACAGGGCTCGATGGAGCCCGACAGGGCCCGAGGAAACCCGACAGGGCCCGACGGAGCCCGACAGGGCCCGAGCAAACTTGACAGGGCCTGACGGAGCCCGATAGGGCCCGCGTAAACCCGACAGGGCCCGATGGAGCCCGACAGGGCTCGATGGAGCCCGACAGGGCCCGAGGAAACCCAACAGGGCCCGACGGAGCCCGATAGGGCCCGCGTAAACCCGACAGGGCCCGATGGAGCCCGACAGGGCCCGAAGAAACCCGACAGGGCCCGAGGAAACCCGACAGGGCCCCACGGAGCCCGATAGGGCCCGAGCAAACCCGACAGGGCCTGATGTAGCCTGACAGGGCCCGGGCAAACCCGACAGGGCACGCTGGAGCCCGACAGAGCCCGAGCAAACCTGACTATGCCCGACAAGGCCCGACAGGGCCCGAGCAAACCTGACAGGACCTGACAAAGCCTGACAGGGCCCGACGGAGCCCGACAGGGCCTGAGCAAACCCGAAAGAGCCCGACGGAGCCTGACAGGGCTCGATAGAGTCCGACAGGGCCCGAGGAAACCCGACAGGGCCCGACAGAGCCCGACAGGGCCCGAGGAACCCAGAAAGGTCCCGACAGAGACCGACAGGGCCCGAGCAAACCCGACAGGGTTCGACAAAGCATGACAGGGCTCGATGGAGCCTGACAGGGCCCGAGGAAACCCGACAGGGCCAGAGGGAGCCCGACAGGGCCCGAGCAAACCCGACAGGGCCTGACGGAGCCCGATAAAGCCCTCGTAAACCCGAAAGGGCCCGATGGAGCCCGATAGGGCCCTCGTAAACCCGACAGGGCCCGATGGAGCCCGACAGGGCTCGATGGAGCCCGAAAGGGTTAGAGGAAATCCAACAGGGCCCGACTAAGCCCGATAGGGCCCGCTTAAACCCGACAGGGCCCGATGGAGCCCGACAGGGCTCGATGGAGCCCGACAGGGCCCGAGGAAACCCGACAGGGCCTGATGGAGTCTGACAGGGCCCGGGCAAACCCGACAGGGCACGCTGGAGCCCGACAGAGCCCGAGCAAACCTGACTATGCCCGACAAGGCCCGACAGGACCCGAGCAAACCTGACAGGACCTGACAAAGCCTGACAGGGCCCGACGGAGCCCGACAGGGCCTGAGCAAACCCGAAAGAGCCCGACGGAGCCTGACAGGGCTCGATAGAGTCCGACAGGGCCCGAAGAAACCCGACAGAGCCCGCGGAACCCGAGAGGGCCCGAGCAAACCCGAAAGGGCCCGACGAAGCCTGACAGAGCTCGATGGAGCCCGACAGGGCTTGAGGAAACCCGACAGGGCCCGACGGAGCCCGATAGGGCCCGAGCAAACCCGACAGGGCCCGATGGAGCCCGACAGGGCTCGAGCAAACCCGACAGGGCCCGAGCAAACCTGACAGGGCTTCAGCAAACCCGACATGGCCCGAGCAAACCCGACAGGGCCCGACGGAGCCCGACAGAGCCCGAGGAAACCAGACAGGGCCTGACGGAGCCCGACAGGGCCCGAGCAAACCCGACAGGGCCCGACGGAGCCCGACAGGGCCCGAGCAAACCCGAAAGGGCCCGACGGAGCCTGACAGGGCTCGATGGAGCCAGACAGGGCCCGAGGAAACCCGACAGGGCCTGATTGAACCCGAGAGGGCCCGAGCAAACCCGAAAGGGCCCGACGAAGCCTGACAGAGCTCGATGGAGCCCGACAGGGCCCGAGGAAACCCGACAGGGCCCGACGGAGCCCGATAGGGCCCGAGCAAACCCGACAGGGCCCGATGGAGCCCGACAGGGCTCGAGCAAACCCGACAGGGCCCGAGCAAACCTGACAGGGCTTCAGCAAACCCGACATGGCCCGAGCAAACCCGACAGGGCCCGACGGAGCCCGACAGAGCCCGAGGAAACCACACAGGGCCCGACGGAGCCCGACAGGGCCCGAGCAAACCCGACAGGGCCCGACGGAGCCCGACAGGGCCCGAGCAAACCCGAAAGGGCCCGACGGAGCCTGACAGGGCTCGATGGAGCCAGACAGGGCCCGAGGAAACCCGACAGGGCCTGATTGAACCCGATAGGGCCCGAGCAAACACGACAGGGCCTGACGGAGCCTGACAGGGCCCGGGCAAACCCGACAGGGCACGCTGGAGCCCGACAAGGCCCGACAGGGCCCGAGCAAACCTGACACGTCCTGACAAAGCCTGACAGGGCCCGACGGAGCGCGTCAGGGCCCGAGCAAACCCGACAGGGCCCGACAGGGCCCGACAAGGCCCGACAGGGCCCGAGCAAACCTGACACGTCCTGACAAAGCCTGACAGGGCCCGACGGAGCCCGTCAGGGCCCGAGCAAACCCGAAAGAGCCCGACGGAGCCTGACAGGGCTCAGTGGAGTCCGACAGGGCCCGAGGAAACCCGACAGGGCCCGACGGAACCCGACAGGGCCCGAGCAAACCCGACAGGGCCCGAGCAAACCCGTCGGGGCCCGAAGGAGACTGACAAGGCTCGAGAAAACCTGACAGGGCTCGACGGAGCCCGACAGGGCCCGAGCACACTTGACAGGGTCCGATGAAGCCTGACAGGGCTTCAGAAAACCCGACAGGGCCCGAGCAAGCCAACAGGGCCCAACGGAGCCTGACAGGGCCCGACGAAACCCGACAGGGCCCGACGGACCTCGACAGGGCCTGAGCAAACCCGACAGGGCTCGAGGAAATCCGACAGGGCCCGACGGAGCCTGACAAGGCCCGAGCAAACCTGACAGGGCTCGACGGAGCCCGACAGGGCCCGAGCACACTCGACAAGGTCCGACGAAGCCTGACAGGGTTTTAGCAAACTTGACAGGGCCCGAGCAAACCCGACAGGGCCCGACGGAGCCCGACAGGGCCCGAGGAAACCAGAAAGGTCCCGACAGAGACCGACAGGGCCCGAGCAAACCCGACAGGGCCCGAGCAAACCCGACAGGGTTCGACAAAGCCTGACAGGGCTCGATGGAGCCCGACAGGGCCCGAGGAAACCCGACAGGGCTCGACGGATCCCGACAGGGCCCGAGCAAACCCGACAGGGTCTGACGAAGCCTGACAGGGCTTCAGCAAACCCGACATGGCCCGAGCAAACCCGACAGGGCCCGAAGGAGCCCGACAGAGCCCGAGGAAACCAGACAGGGCCTGACAGAGCCCGACAGGGCCCGAGGAACCCAGAAAGGTCCCGACAGAGACCGACAGGGCCCGAGCAAACCCGACAGGGTTCGACAAAGCATGACAGGGCTCGATGGAGCCCGACAGGGCCCGAGGAAACCCGACAGGGCCAGACGGAGCCCGACAGGGCCCGAGCAAACCCGACAGGGCCTGACGGAGCCCGATAAAGCCCTCGTAAACCCGAAAGGGCCCGATGGAGCCCGATAGGGCCCTCGTAAACTTGACAGGGCCCGATGGAGCCCGACAGGGCTCGATGGAGCCCGAAAGGGTTAGAGGAAATCCAACAGGGCCCGACTAAGCCCGATAGGGCCCGCGTAAACCCGACAGGGCCCGATGGAGCCCGACAGGGCTCGATGGAGCCCGACAGGGCCCGAGGAAACCCGACAGGGCCTGATGGAGCCTGACAGGGCCCGGGCAAACCCGACAGGGCACGCTGGAGCCCGACAGAGCCCGAGCAAACCTGACTATGCCCGACAAGGCCCGACAGGACCCGAGCAAACCTGACAGGACCTGACAAAGCCTGACAGGGCCCGACGGAGCCCGACAGGGCCTGAGCAAACCCGAAAGAGCCCGACGGAGCCTGACAGGGCTCGATAGAGTCCGACAGGGCCCGAAGAAACCCGACAGAGCCCGCGGAACCCGAGAGGGCCCGAGCAAACCCGAAAGGGCCCGACGAAGCCTGACAGAGCTCGATGGAGCCCGACAGGGCTTGAGGAAACCCGACAGGGCCCGACGGAGCCCGATAGGGCCCGAGCAAACCCGACAGGGCCCGATGGAGCCCGACAGGGCTCGAGCAAACCCGACAGGGCCCGAGCAAACCTGACAGGGCTTCAGCAAACCCGACATGGCCCGAGCAAACCCGACAGGGCCCGACGGAGCCCGACAGAGCCCGAGGAAACCAGACAGGGCCTGACGGAGCCCGACAGGGCCCGAGCAAACCCGACAGGGCCCGACGGAGCCCGACAGGGCCCGAGCAAACCCGAAAGGGCCCGACGGAGCCTGACAGGGCTCGATGGAGCCAGACAGGGCCCGAGGAAACCCGACAGGGCCTGATTGAACCCGATAGGGCCCGAGCAAACCCGACAGGGCCTGACGGAGCCTGACAGGGCCCGGGCAAACCCGACAGGGCACGCTGGAGCCCGACAGAGCCCGAGCAAACCCGACAGGGCCCGACAAGGCCCGACAGGGCCCGAGCAAACCTGACACGTCCTGACAAAGCCTGACAGGGCCCGACGGAGCCCGCTAGGGCCCGAGCAAACCCGAAAGAGCCCGACGGAGCCTGACAGGGCTCAGTGGAGTCCGACAGGGCCCGAGGAAACCCGACAGGGCCCGACGGAACCCGACAGGGCCTGAGCAAACCCGACAGGGCCCGAGCAAACCCGACGGGGCCCGAAGGAGCCTGACAAGGCTCGAGAAAACCTGACAGGGCTCGACAGAGCCCGACAGGGCCCGAGCAAACCCGACAGGGCCCAACGGAGCCTGACAGGGCCCGAGCAAACCCGACAGGGCCCGACGGAGCCCGATAGGGCCCGAGCAAACCCAACAGGACCCGATGGAGCCCGACAGGGCTCGAGCAAA
Organism: Patagioenas fasciata; assembly: GCF_037038585.1. Classification (NCBI taxonomy): domain Eukaryota; kingdom Metazoa; phylum Chordata; class Aves; order Columbiformes; family Columbidae; genus Patagioenas; species Patagioenas fasciata. The sequence continues at coordinate 9,103,802 of NC_092540.1, forward strand.
CCCGACAGGGCCTGAGCAAATCCGACAGGGCCCGACGGAGCCCGACAAGGCCCGAGCAAACCCGAAAGGGCCCGACGGAGCCTGACAGGGCTCGATGGAGCCCAACAGGGCCCGAGGAAACCCGACAGGGCCCCACGGAGCCCGATAGGGCCCGAGCAAACCCGACAGGGCCTGATGGAGCCTGACAGGGCCCGGGCAAACCCGACAGGGCACGCTGGAGCCCGACAGAGCCCGAGCAAACCCGACAGGGCCCGACAAGGCCCGACAGGGCCCGAGCAAACCTGACAGGACCTGACAAAGCCTGACAGGGCCCGACGGAGCCCGACAGGGCCTGAGCAAACCCGAAAGAGCCCGACGGAGCCTCACAGGGCTCGATAGAGTCCGACAGGGCCCGAGGAAACCCGACAGGGCCCGACGGAACCCGACAGGGCCTGAGCAAACCCGACAGGGCCCGAGCAAACCCGACAGGGTTCGACAAAGCCTGACAAAGCTCGATTGAGCCCGACAGGGCCCGAGGAAACCAGACAGGGCCTGACGGAGCCTGACAGGGCCCGAGCAAACCTGACAGGGCTCGACGGAGCCTGACAGGGCCCGAGCAAACCCGACAGGGCCCGAGCAAACCTGACAGGGCACGAAGGAGCCCGACAGGGCCCGAGCAAACCCGACAGGGCCCAACGGATCCCGACAGGGCCTGAGCAAACCTGACAGGGCCCGACGGAGCCCGACAGGGCACGAGCAAACCCGACAGGGCCTGACGGAGCCTGACAGGGCCCGAGCAAACCCGACAGGGCCCGAGCGAATCTGACAGGGCCCGACGGAGCCTGACAGGGCCCGAGCAAACCCGACAGGTCCCGAGCAAACCCGACAGGGCCTGACAAGGCCCGACAGGGCCCGGGCAAACCTGACAGGGCTCGACGGAGCCCGAGAGGGCCCGAGCACACTCGACAGGGTCCGACGAAGTCTGACAGGGCTTTAGCAAACCCGACAGGGCCCGAGCAAACCCGACAGGGCCCGACGGAGCCCGACAGGGCCCGAGGAAACCAGAAAGGTCCCGACAGAGACCGACAGGGCCCGAGCAAACCCGACAGGGCCCGAGCAAACCCGACAGGGTTCGACAAAGCCTGACAGGGCTCGATGGAGCCCGACAAGGCCCGAGGAAACCCGAGAGGGCTCGACGGATCCCGACAGGGCCCGAGCAAACCCGACAGGGTCTGACGAAGCCTGACAGGGCTTCAGCAAACCCGACATGGCCCGAGCAAACCCGACAGGGCCAGACGGAGCCCGACAGAGCCCGAGGAAACCAGACAGGGCCCGACGGAGCCCGACAGGGCCCGAGCAAACCCGACAGGGCCTGACAAGACCCGACAGGGCCTGAGCAAACCTGACAGGACCTGACAAAGCCTGACAGGGCCCGACGGAGCCCGACAGGGCCCGAGCAAACCCGAAAGGGCCCGACGGAGCCTGACAGGGCTCGATGGAGCCCGACAGGGCCCGAGGAAACCTGACAGGGCCCGACGGAGCCCGACAGGGCCCGAGCAAACCCGACAGGGCCCGACGGAGCCCGACGGGGCCCGAGCAAACCCGAAAGGGCCCGACGGTGCCTGACAGGGCTCGATGGAGTCCGACAGGGCCCGAGGAAACCCGACAGGGCTCGATGGAGCCCGATAGGGCCCGAGCAAACCTGACAGGGCCCGACGGACCTCGACAGGGCCTGAGCAAACCCGACAGGGCCCGAGGAAATCCGACAGGGCCCGACGGAGCCTGACAAGGCCCGAGCAAACCTGACAGGGCTCGACGGAGCCCGACAGGGCCCGAGCAAACCTGACAGGACCTGACAAAGCCTGACAGGGCCCGACGGAGCCCGTCAGGGCCCGAGCAAACCCGAAAGAGCCCGACGGAGCCTGACAGGGCTCAGTGGAGTCCGACAGGGCCCGAGGAAACCCGACAGGGCCCGACGGAACCCGACAGGGCCCGAGCAAACCCGACAGGGCCCGAGCAAACCCGACGGGGCCTGAAGGAGACTGACAAGGCTCGAGAAAACCTGACAGTGCCCGACAGAGCCCGACAGGACCCGAGCAAACCCAACAGGGCCCGAGCAAACCCGACAGGGTTCGACAAAGCCTGACAGGGCTCGATGGAGCCTGACAGGGCCCGAGGAAACCCGACAGGGCCCGACGGAGCCTGACAGGGCCCGAGCAAACCCGACAGGGCCCGAGCAAACCTGACAGGGCTCGACGGAGCCTGACAGGGCCCGAGCAAACCCGACAGGGCCCAAGCAAACCTGACAGGGCTCGACGGAGCCCGACAGGGCCCGAGCACACTCGACAGGGTCCGACGAAGCCTGACAGGGCTTTACCAAACCCGACAGGGCCCGAGCAAACCCGACAGGGCCCGACGGAGCCCGACAGGGCCCGAGGAAACCAGAAAGGTCCCGACAGAGACCGACAGGGCCCGAGCAAACCCGACAGGGTTCGACAAAGCATGACAGGGCTCGATGGAGCCCGACAGGGCCCGAGGAAACCCGACAGGGCCCGACGGAGCCCGATAGGGCCCGAGCAAACCCGACAGGGCCTGACGGAGCCCGATAGGGCCCTCGTAAACCCGAAAGGCCCCGATGGAGCCCGACAGGGTTCGAGGAAACCCAACAGGGCCCGACTAAGCCCGATAGGGCCCGCGTAAACCCGACAGGGCCCGATGGAGCTCGACAGGGCTCGATGGAGCCCGACAGGGCCCGAGGAAACACGACAGGGCCCCACGGAGCCCGATAGGGCCCGAGCAAACCCGACAGGGCCTGATGGAGCCTGACAGTGCCCGGGCAAACCCGACAGGGCACGCTGGAGCCCGACAGAGCCCGAGCAAACCCGACAGGGCCCGACAAGGCCCGACAGGGCCCGAGCAAACCTGACAGGACCTGACAAAGCCTGACAGGGCCCGACGGAGCCCGACAGGGCCTGAGCAAACCCGAAAGAGCCCGACGGAGCCTGAACAGGGCTCGATAGAGTCCGACAGGGCCCGAGGAAACCCGACAGGGCCCGACGGAACCCGAGAGTGCCCGAGCAAACCCGAAAGGGCCCGACGAAGCCTGACAGAGCTCGATGGAGCCCGACAGGGCCCGAAGAAACCCGACAGGGCCCGACGGAGCCCGATAGGGCCCGAGCAAACCCGACAGGGCCCGATGGAGCCCGACAGGGTTCGAGCAAACCCGACAGGGCCCGAGCAAACCTGACAGGGCTTCAGCAAACCCGACATGGCCCGAGCAAACCCGACAGGGCCCGACGGAGCCCAACAGAGCCCGAGGAAACCAGACAGGGCCCGACGGAGCCCGACAGGGCCCGAGCAAACCCGACAGGGCCCGACGGAGCCCGACAGGGCCCGACCAAACCCGAAAGGGCCCGACGGAGCCTGACAGGGCTCGATGGAGCCAGACAGGGCCCGAGGAAAGCCGACAGGGCCTGATTGAACCTGATAGGGCCCGAGCAAACACGACAGGGCCTGACGGAGCCTGACAGGGCCCGGGCAAACCCGACAGGGCACGCTGGAGCCCGACAGAGCCCGAGCAAACCCGACAGGGCCCGACAAGGCCCGACAGGGCCCGAGCAAACCTGACGCGTCCTGACAAAGCCTGACAGGGCCCGACGGAGCCCGCCAGGGCCCGAGCAAACCCGAAAGAGCCCGACGGAGCCTGACAGGGCTCAGTGGAGTCCGACAGGGCCCGCGGAAACCCGACAGGGCCCGGGCAAACCCGACAGGGCCTGAGCAAACCCGACAGGGCCCGAGCAAACCCGACGGGGCCCGAAGGAGACTGACAAGGCTCGAGAAAACCTGAGAGGGCTCGACGGAGCCCGACAGGGCCCGAGCACACTTGACAGGGTCCGATGAAGCCTGACAGGGCTTCAGAAAACCCGACAGGGCCCGAGCAAGCCGACAGGGCCCAACGGAGCCTGACAGGGCCCGACGAAACCCGACAGGGCCCGACGGACCTCGACAGGGCCTGAGCAAACCCGACAGGGCCCGAGGAAATCCGACAGGGTCCGACGGAGCCTGACAAGGCCCGAGCAAACCTGACAGGGCTCGACGGAGCCCGACAGGGCCCGAGCACACTCGACAGGGTCCGACGAAGCCTGACAGGGCTTTAGCAAACCCTACAGGGCCCGAGCAAACCCGACAGGGCCCGACGGAGCCCGACAGGGCCCGAGGAAACCAGAAAGGTCCCGATAGAGACCGACAGGGCCCGAGCAAACCCGACAGGGCCCGAGCAAACCCGACAGGGTTCGACAAAGCCTGACAGGGCTCGATGGAGCCCGACAGGGCCCGAGGAAACCCGACAAAGCTCGACGGAGCCCGATAGGGCCCGAGCAAACCTGACAGGGCCTGACGGAGCCTGACAGGGCCCGGGAAAACCCGACAGGGCACGCTGGAGCCCGACAGAGCCCGAGCAAAACCGACAGGGCCCGACAAGGCTCGACAGGGCCCGAGGAAACCCGAAAGAGCCCGACGGAGCCTTGCAGGGCTCAATGGAGTCCGACAGGGCCCGAGGAAACCCGACAGAGACCGACGGACCTCGACAGGGCCTGAGCAAACCCGACAGGGCCCGAGGAAATCCGACAGGGCCCGACGGAGCCTGACAAGGCCCGAGCACACCTGACTGGTCTCGACGGAGCCCGACAGGGCCCAAGGAAACCAGAAAGGTCCCGACAGAGACCGACAGGGCCCGAGCAAACCCGACAGGGCCCGAGCAAACCCGACAGGGTTCGACAAAGCCTGACAGGGCTCGATGGAGCCCGACAGGGCCTGAGGAAACCCGACAGGGCCCGACGGAGCCCGACAGGGCCCGAGCAAACCCGACAGGGCCCGACGGAGCCCGATAGGGCCCGCGTAAACCCGACAGGGCGCGATGGAGCCCGACAGGGCTCGATAAAGCCCGACAGGGCCCGAGGAAACCCGACAGGGCCCCACGGAGCCCGATAGTGCCCGAGCAAACCCGACAGGGCCTGATGGAGCCTGACAGGGCCCGGGCAAACCCGACAGGGCACGCTGGAGCCCGACAGAGCCCGAGCAAACCTGACTATGCCCGACAAGGCCCAACAGGGCCCGAGCAAACCTGACAGGACCTGACAAAGCCTGACAGGGCCCGACGGAGCCCGACAGGGCCGGAGCAAACCCGAAAGAGTCCGACCGAGCCTGACAGGGCTTGATAGAGTCCGACAGGGCCCGAGGAAACCCGACAGGGCCCGACGGAACCCGAGAGGGCCCGAGGAAATCCGACAGGGCCGGACGGAGCCTGACAGGGCCCGAGCAAACCCGACAGTGCCCGACAGAGCCCGACAGGACCCGAGCAAACCCAACAGGGCCTGAGCAAACCCGACAGGGTTCGACAAAGCCTGACAGGGCTCGATGGAGCCTGACAGGGCCCGAGGAAACCCGACAGGGCCCGACGGAGCCTGACAGGGCCCGAGCAAACCCGACAGGGCCCGAGCAAACCTGACAGGGCTCGACGGAGCCTGACAGGGCCCGAGCAAACCCGACAGGGCCCAAGCAAACCTGACAGGGCACGAAGGAGTCCGACAGGGCCCGAGCAAACCCGACAGCGCCCAACGGATCCCGACAGGGCCTGAGCAAACCTGACAGGGCCCGACGGAGCCTGACAGGGCCCGAGCAAACCCGACAGGGCCTGACGGAGCCCGACGGGGCCCGAGCAAACCCGAAAGGGCCCGACGGTGCCTGACAGGGCTCGATGGAGTCCGACAGGGCCCGAGGAAACCCGACAGGGCTCGATGGAGCCCGATTGGGCCCGAGCAAACCCGACAGGGCCTGACGGAGCCTGACAGGGCCCGGGCAAACCCGACAGGGCACGCTGGAGCCCGACAGAGCCCGAACAAACCCGACAGGGCCCGACAAGGCTCGACAGGGCCCGAGGAAACCTGACAGTACCTGACAAAGCCTGACAGGGCCCGACGGAGCCCGCCAGGGCCCGAGCAAACCCGAAAGAGCCCGACAGAGCTTTGCAGGGCTCAATGGAGTCCGACAGGGCCCGAGGAAACCCGACAGGGCCCGACGGACCTCGACACGGCCTGAGCAAACCCGACAGGGCCCGAGGAAATCTGACAGGGCCCGACGGAGCCTGACAAGGCCCGAGCAAACCTGACAGGGCTCGACAGAGCCCGACAGGGCCCGAGCACACTCGACAGGGTCCGACGAAGCCTGACAGGGCTTTACCAAACCCGACAGGGCCCGAGCAAACCCGACAGGGCCCGACGGAGCCCGACAGGGCCCGAGGAAACCAGAAAGGTCCCGACAGAGACCGACAGGGCCCGAGCAAACCCGACAGGGTTCGACAAAGCATGACAGGGCTCGATGGAGCCCGACAGGGCCCGAGGAAACCCGACAGGGCCCGACGGAGCCCGACAGGGCCCGAGCAAACCCGACAGGGCCTGACGGAGCCCGATAGGGCCCTCGTAAACCCGAAAGGCCCCGATGGAGCCCGACAGGGCCCGAGGAAACCCAACAGGGCCCGACTAAGCCCGATAAGGCCCGCGTAAACCCGACAGGGCCCGATGGAGCCCGACAGGGCTCGATGGAGCCCGACAGGGCCCGAGGAAACCCGACAGGGCCCCACGGAGCCCGATAGGGCCCGAGCAAACCCGACAGGGCCTGATGGAGCCTGACAGGGCCCGGGCAAACCCGACAGGGCACGCTGGAGCCCGACAGAGCCCGAGCAAACCTGACTATGCCCGACAAGGCCCGACAGGGCCCGAGCAAACCTGACAGGACCTGACAAAGCCTGACAGGGCCCGACGGAGCCCGACAGGGCCTGAGCAAACCCGAAAGAGCCCGACGGAGCCTGACAGGGCTCGATAGAGTCCGACAGGGCCCGAGCAAACCCGACAGGGCCCGATGGAGCCCGACAGGGTTCGAGCAAACCCGACAGGGCCCGAGCAAACCTGACAGGGCCCGAGCAAACCCGACAGGGCCCGACGGAGCCCGACAAAGCCCGAGGAAACCAGACAGGGACCGACAGAGCCTGACAAAGCCCGAGCAAACCCGACAGGGACCGACGGAGCCCGACAGGGCCCGAGCAAACCCGAAAGGGCCCGACGGAGCCTGACAGGGCTCGATGGAGCCAGACAGGGCCCGAGGAAACCCGACAGGGCCTGATTGAACCCGATAGGGCTCGAGCAAACCCGACAGGGCCTGACGGAGCCTGACAGGGCCCGGGCAAACCCGACAGGGCACGCTGGAGCCCGACAGAGCCCGAGCAAACCCGACAGAGCCCGAGCAAACCCGACAGGGCCCGACAAGGCCCGACAGGGCCCGAGCAAACCTGACACGTCCTTACAAAGCCTGACAGGGCCCGACGGAGCCCGCTAGGGCCCGAGCAAACCCTAAAGAGCCCGACGGAGCCTGACAGGGCTCAGTGGAGACCGACAGGGCCCGAGGAAACCCGACAGGGCCCGACGGAACCCGACAGGGCCTGAGCAAACCCGACAGGGCCCGAGCAAACCCGACGGGGCCCGAAGGAGCCTGACAAGGCTCGAGAAAACCTGACAGGGCTCGACGGAGCCCGACAGGGCCCGAGCACACTTGACAGGGTCCGATGAAGCCTGACAGGGCTTCAGCAAACCCGACAGGGCCCGAGCAAGCCGACAGGGCCCAACGGAGCCTGACAGGGCCCGAGGAAACCCGACAGGGCCCGACGGAGCCCGATAGGGCCCGAGCAAACCCGACAGGACCCGATGGAGCCCGACAGGGCTCGAGCAAATCCGACAGGGCCTGAGCAAATCCGACAGGGCCCGACGGAGCCCGACAAGGCCCGAGCAAACCCGAAAGGGCCAGACGGAGCCTGACAGAGCTCGATGGAGCCTGACAAAGCCCGAGCAAACCCGACAGGGACCGACGGAGCCCGACAGGGCCCGAGCAAACCCGAAAGGGCCCGACGGAGCCTGACAGGGCTCGATGGAGCCAGACAGGGCCCGAGGAAACCCGACAGGGCCTGATTGAACCCGATAGGGCTCGAGCAAACCCGACTGGGCCTGACGGAGCCTGACAGGGCCCGGGCAAACCCGACAGGGCACGCTGGAGCCCGACAGAGCCCGAGCAAACCCGACAGAGCCCGAGCAAACCCGACAGGGCCCGACAAGGCCCGACAGGGCCCGAGCAAACCTGACACGTCCTTACAAAGCCTGACAGGGCCCGACGGAGCCCGCTAGGGCCCGAGCAAACCCTAAAGAGCCCGACGGAGTCTGACAGGGCTCAGTGGAGACCGACAGGGCCCGAGGAAACCCGACAGGGCCCGACGGAACCCGACAGGGCCTGAGCAAACCCGACAGGGCCCGAGCAAACCCGACGGGGCCCGAAGGAGCCTGACAAGGCTCGAGAAAACCTGACAGGGCTCGACGGAGCCCGACAGGGCCCGAGCACACTTGACAGGGTCCGATGAAGCCTGACAGGGCTTCAGAAAACCCGACAGGGCCCGAGCAAGCCGACAGGGCCCAACGGAGCCTGACAGAGCCCGAGGAAACCCGACAGGGCCCGACGGAGCCCGATAGGGCCCGAGCAAACCCGACAGGACCCGATGGAGCCCGACAGGGCTCGAGCAAACCCGACAGGGCCTGAGCAAATCCGACAGGGCCCGACGGAGCCCGACAAGGCCCGAGCAAACCCGAAAGGGCCCGACGGAGCCTGACAGGGCTCGATGGAGCCCGACAGGGCCCGAGGAAACCCGACAGGGCCCCACGGAGCCCGACAGGGCCCGAGCAAACCCGACAGGGCCCCACGGAGCCCGATAGGGCCCGAGCAAACCCGACAGGGCCTGATGGAGCCTGACAGGGCCCGGGCAAACCCGACAGGGCACGCTGGAGCCCGACAGAGCCCGAGTAAACCCGACAGGGCCCGACAAGGCCCGACAGGGCCCGAGCAAACCTGACAGGACCTGACAAAGCCTGACAGGGCCCGACGGAGCCCGACAGGGCCTGAGCAAACCCGAAAGAGCCCGACGGAGCCTGACAGGGCTCAATAGAGTCCGACAGGGCCCGAGGAAACCCGACAGGGCCCGACAGAACCCGACAGGACCCGAGCAAACCCGACAGGGCCCGAGCAAACCCGAAAGGGTTCGACAAAGCCTGACAAAGCTCGATGGAGCTCGACAGGGCCCGAGGAAACCCGACAGGGCCTGACGGAGCCTGACAGGGCCCGAGCAAACCTGACAGGGCTCGACGGAGCCTGACAGGGCCCGAGCAAACCCGACAGGGCCCGAGCAAACCTGACAGGGCACGAAGGAGCCCGACAGGGCCCGAGCAAACCCGACAGGGCCCAACGGATCCCGACAGGGCCTGAGCAAACCTGACAGGGCCCGACGGAGCCCGACAGGGCACGAGCAAACCCGACAGGGCCTGACAGAGCCTGACAGGGCCCGAGCAAACCCGACAGGGCCCGAGCGAATCTGACAGGGCCCGACGGAGCCTCACAGGGCCCGAGCAAACCCGACAGGTCCCGAGCAAACCCGACAGGGCCTGACAAGGCCCGACAGGGCCCGAGCAAACCTGACAGGGCTCGATGGAGCCTGACAGGGCCCGAGGAAACCCGATAGGGCCTGACGGAGCCTGACAGGGCCCGAGCAAACCCGACAGGGTTCGACGGAGCCCGACAGGGCCCGAGCAAACCCGACAGGGTCCGACGAAGCCTGACAGGGCTTCAGCAAACCCGACAGGGCCTGAGCAAACCCGACAGGGCCCGACGGAGCCCGACAGGGCCCGAGGAAACCAGACAGGGCCCGACAGAGCACGACAGGGCCCGAGCAAACCCGACAGGGCCTGAGCAAACCCGACAGGGTTCGACAAAGTCTGACAGGGCCCGACGGAGCCCGACAGTGCCCAAGCAAACCTGACAGGGCTTGATGGAGCCCGACACGGTACGAGCAAACCAGACAGGGCCTGACGGAGCCTGACAGGGCCCGAACAAACCCGACAGGGCTCGACGGAGCCTGACAGGGCCCGATCAAACCCGACAGGGCCCGAGCAAACCTGACAGGGCTCGACGGAGCCTGACAGGGCCCGAGCAAACCCGACAGGGCCCGAGCAAACCTGACAGGGCAGGAAGGAGCCCGACAGGGCCCGAGCAAACCCGACAGGGCCTGAGCAAACCCGACAGGGTTCGACAAAGCCTTACAGGGCCCGACGGAGCCCGACAGTGCCCAAGCAAACCTGACAGGGCCCGATGGAGCCCGACACGGTACGAGCAAACCAGACAGGGCCTGACGGAGCCTGACAGGGCCCGAGCAAACCCGACAGGGCTCGACGGAGCCTGACAGGGCGCGAGCAAACCCGACAGGGCCCGAGCAAACCTGACAGGGCTCGGCGGAGCCTGACAGGGCCCGAGCAAACCCGACAGGGCCCAAGCAAACCTGACAGGGCACGAAGGAGCCCGACAGGGCCCTCGTAAACCCGACAGGGCCTGACGGAGCCCAACAGGGCCCGAGCAAACCCGAAAGGGCCCGACGAAGCCTGACAGGGCTCGATGGAGCCCGACAGGGCCCGAGGAAACCCGACAGGGCCCGACGGAGCCCGATAGGGCCCGAGCAAACCCGACAGGACCTGATGGAGCCCGACAGGGCTTGAGCAAACCCGAAAGGGCCCGACGGAGCCCGACAGGGCCCGAGCAAACCCGACAGGGCCTGACGGAGCCCGATAGGGCCCTCGTAAACCCGACAGGGCCCGATGGAGCTAGACAGGGTTCGATGGAGCCCGACAGGGCCCAAGGAAACCCAACAGGGCCCGACTAAGCCCGATAGGGCCCGCGTAAACCCGACAGGGCCCGATGGAGCCCGACAGGGCTCGATGGAGCCCGACAGGGCCTGATGGAGCCTGACAGGGCCCGGGAAACCCGACAGGGCACGCTGGAGCCCGACAGAGCCCGAGCAAACCTGACTATGCCCGACAAGGCCCAACAGGGCTCGAGAAAACCTGACAGGACCTGACAAAGCCTGACAGGTTTGCTCGGGCCCTGTCGGGCCTTGTCAGGCCCTGTCGGGTTTCTCGGGCCCTCTCGGGATTGCTTGGGCACTGTCGGGCTCCATCGGGCCCTGTCAGGCTTTGTCAAACTCTTTCGCATTTGCTCGGGCCCTGTCGGGTTTGCTCGGGCCCTGTCGGGCTCTGTCGGGCCCTGTCTGGTTTCCTCAGGCCCTGTCAGGCTCCGTCAGGCTCTGTCGGGTTTGCTCGGGCCCTGTCGGGTTTGCTGAAGCCCTGTCAGGCTTTATCGGACCCTGTCGGGTGTGCTCGGGCGCTGTCGGGCTCCGTCGAGCCCTGTCGGGTTTGCTCGGGCCCTGTCAGGCTCCGTCGTGCCCTGTTGGGTTTCCTCGGGCCCTGTCAATCTCCGTCGGGCCCTGTCAGGTTTGCTCGGGCCCTGTCAGGTTTGCTCGGGCCCTGTCGGGCTCCATCGGACCCTATCAGGCTTTGGCGGGTCCTGTCGGGTTTGCTCAGGCCCTGTCGGGCCTTGTCAGCCCCTGTCGGGTTTGCTCGCGCCCTGTCGGGCTCCGTCGGGCCCTGTCAGGTTCTCTTGGGCCCTGTCAGGTTTGCTCGGGCCCTGTCAGGCTCCGTCAGGCCCTATCGGGTTTGCTCGGGCCCTGTCGGGCTCCGTCAGGCCCTGGCAGGTTTGCTCGGGCCCTGTCGGGCCTTGTCAGACCCTGTCGGGTTTGCTCGGGACCTGTCGGGTTTGCCCGCGTCCTGTCGGGCTCCGTGGGGCTCTGTCAGATTCGCTCGGGCCCTGTCGGGTTTGCTCGGGCCCTGTCAGGCTCCGTCAGGCCCTGTCGGGTTTGCTCGTGCCCTGTCGGGCTCCGTCGGGCCCTGTCAGGTTTGCTCAGGCCCTGTCGGGATCCGTTGGGCCTTGTCGGGTTTGCTCGGGCCCTGTCGGGCTCCTTCGTGCCCTGTCAGGTTTGCTCGGGCCCTGTCGGGTTTGCTCGGGCCCTGTCAGGCTCTGTCGGGCTCTGTCGGGTTTCCTCGGGCCCTGTCGGGCTCCATCGAGCCCTGTCAGGCTTTGTCGAACCCTGTCGGGTTTGCTCGGGCCATGTCGGGTTTGCTCGGGTCCTGTCGGGCTCTGTCGGGCCCTGTCGGGTTTCCTCGGGCCCTGTCGGACTCTATCGAGCCCTGTCAGGCTCCGTCGGGCTCTTTCGGGTTTGCTCAGGCCCTGTCGGGCCTTGTCGGGCCCTGTTGGGTTTGCTCGGGCTCTGTCAGGCTCCAGCGTGCCCTGTCGGGTTTGCCCGGGCCCTGTCAGGCTCCATCAGGCCCTGTCGGGTTTGCTCGGGCCCTATCGGGCTCCGTGGGGCCCTGTCGGGTTTCCTCGAGCCCTGTGGGGCTCCATCGAGCCCTGTCAGGCTCCGTCGGGCCCTTTCGGGTTTGCTCGGGCCCTGTCGGGCTCCGTCGGGCCCTGTCGGATTTGCTCAGGCCCTGCCGGGTTTGCTCGAGCCCTGTCGGGCTCCATCGGGTCCTGTCGGGTTTGCTCGAGCCCTATCGGGCTCCGTCGGGCCCTGTCGGGTTTCCTCGGGCCCTGTCGGGCTCCATCGAGCCCTGTCAGGCTTCGTCGGGCCCTTTCGGGTTTGCTCGGGCCCTGTCGGGCTCCGTCAGGCCCTGTCGGGTTTGCTCGGGCCCTATCGGGCTCCGTCGAGCCCTGTCGGGTTTCCTCGGGCCCTGTAGGGCTCCATCGAGCCCTGTCAGGCTCCGTCGGGCCCTTTCGGGTTTGCTCGGGCCCTGTCGGGCTCTGTCGGGCCCTGTCGGGTTTGCTCGGGCCCTGTCGGGTTTGCTCGGGCCCTGTCAGGCTTTGTCAAGCCCTGTCGGGTTTGCTAGGGCCCTGTCGGGCTCCGTCGGGCCCTGTCAGGCTTTGTCTAACCCTCTCGGGTTTGCTCGGGCCCTGTCGCGTTTGCTCGGGCCCTATCGGGCTCTGTCGGGCCCTGTCTGGTTTCCTCGGGCCCTGTCGGGCTCCGTCGGGCCCTGTCGGATTTGCTCGAGCCCTGTCGGGCTCCGTCGAACCCTGTCGGGTTTGCTCGGGCCCTGTCAGGCTCCATCGCACCCTGTCGGGTTTCCTCGGGCCCTGTCGGGCTCCATCGAGCCCTGTCAGTTTTGCTCGGCCCCTGTTGGGTTTGCTCGGGCCCTGTCGGGCTCCATCGGACCCTATCAGGCTTTGGCGGGTCCTGTCGGGTTTGCTCAGGCCCTGTCGGGCCTTGTCAGCCCCTGTCAGGTTTGCTCGCGCCCTGTCGGGCTCCATCAGGCCCTGTCAGGTTTGCTCAGGCCCTGTCGGGATCCGTTGGGCCCTGTCGGGTTTGCTCGGGCCCTGTCGGGCTCCTTCGTGCCCTGTCAGGTTTGTTCGGGCCCTGTCGGTTTTGCTCGGGCCCTGTCAGGCTCCGTCGAGCTTTGTCAGGTTTGCTCGGGCCCTGTCGGGTTTGCTCGGGCCCTGTCAGATCCGTCGAGCCCTGTCAGGTTTGCTCGGGCCCTGTCAGGCTCCGTCAGGCCCTGTCTGGTTTGCTCGTGCCCTGTCGGGCTCCGTCGGGCCCTGTCAGGTTTGCTTGGGCACTGTCGGGCTCTGTCGGGCCCTGTCGGGTTTCCTTGGGCCCTGTCGGGCTCCATCGAGCCCTGTCAGGCTTTGTCGAACCCTGTCGGGTTTGCTCAGGCCCTGTCCGGTTTGCTCGGGCCCTGTCGGGCTCTGTCGGGCCCTGTCTGGTTTCCTCGGGCCCTGTCGGGCTCCGATGGGCCCTGTCGGTTTGCTCGGGCTCTGTCGGGTTTTCTGAAGCCCTGTCAGGCTTCGTCGGACCCTGTCGAGTGTGCTCGGGCCCTGTCGGGCTCCGTCGAGCCCTGTCAGGTTTTCTCAGGCCTTGTCAGGCTTTGTCGGGCCCTGTCGGGTTTGCTCGGGCCCTGTCGGGTTTGCTCAGGCCCTGTCAGGTTCCGTCGGGCCCTGTCGGGTTTCCTCGGGCCCTGTCGGACTCCACTGAGCCCTGTCAGGCTCCGTCGGGCTCTTTCGGGTTTGCTCGGGCCCTGCCGGGCTCCGTCGGGCCCTGTCAGGCTTTGTCAGGATGTGTCAGATTTGCTCGGGCCCTGTCGGGCCTTGTCGGGCCCTGTCAGGTTTGCTCGGGCTCTGTCGGGCTCCAGCGTGCCCTGTCGGGTTTGCCCGGGCCCTGTCAGGCTCCGTCAGGCCCTGTCGGGTTTGCTCGGGCCCTATCGGGCTCAATCAGGCCCTGTTGGGTTTCCTCGGGCCCTGTCGGGCTCCATCGAGCCCTGTCAGGCTCCGTCGGGCCCTTTCGGGTTTGCTCGGGCCCTGTCGGGCTCCGTCGGGCCCTGTTGGGTTTGCTCGGGCCCTGTCGGGCTCCGTCGGGCCCTGTCTGGTTTCCTCGGGCTCTGTTGGGCTCCCTCGGGCCCTGTCGGGTTTGCTCGGGCCATGTCGGGTTTGCTGAAGCCCTGTCAGGCTTCGTCGGACACTGTCGGGTTTGCTCGAGCCCTGTCGGGCTCCATCGGGCCGTGTCGGGTTTGCTCGGGCCTTATCGGGCTCCGTCGGGCCCTGTCGGGTTTCCTCGGGCCCTGTCGGGCTCCATCGAGCCCTGTCAGGCTTCGTCGGGCCCTTTCGGGTTTGCTCGGGCTCTGTCAGGCTCCGTCGTGCCCTGTCGGGTTTCCTCGGGCCCTGTCGGGCTCCATCAAGCCCTGTCAGGCTTTGACGAACCCTGTCGGGTTTGCTCGGGCCCTGTCGGGTTTGCTCGGGCCCTGTCGGGCTCTGTCGGGCCCTGTCTGGTTTCCTCGGGCCCTGTCGGGCTCCGTCGGGCCCTGTCGGATTTGCTCGGGCCCTGTCGGGTTTGCTGAAGCCCTGTCAGGCTTCGTCGGACCCTGTCGGGTTTGCTCGGGCCCTGTCGGGCTCCGTCGAACCCTGTCGGGTTTGCTCGGGCCCTGTCAGGCTCCGTCGCGCCCTGTCGGGTTTCCTCGGGCCCTGTCGGGCTCCATCGAGCCCTGTCGGGTTTGCTCGGGCCCTGTCGGGTTTGCTCGGGCCCTGTCGAGCTCCATCGGACTCTATCAGGCTTTTGCGGGTCCTGTCGGGTTTGCTCAGGCCCTGTCGGGCCTTGTCAGCCCCTGTCGGGTTTGCTCGCGCCCTGTCGGGCTCCGTCGGGCCCTGTCAGGTTCTCTCGGGCCCTGTCAGGTTTGCTCGGGCCCTGTCAGGCTCCGTCAGGCCCTATCGGGTTTGCTCGAGCCCTGTCGGGCTCCGTCAGGCCCTGTCAGGTTTGCTCGGGCCCTGTCGGGTTTGCTCGGGACCTGTCGGGTTTGCCCGCGTCCTGTCGGGCTCCGTCGGGCTCTGTCAGATTCGCTCGGGCCCTGTCGGGTTTGCTCGGGCCCTGTCAGGCTCCGTCAGGCCCTGTCGGGTTTGCTCGTGCCCTGTCGGGCTCCGTCGGGCCCTGTCAGGTTTGCTCAGGCCCTGTCGGGATCCGTTGGGCCTTGTCGGGTTTGCTCGGGCCCTGTCGGGCTCCTTCGTGCCCTGTCAGGTTTGCTCGGGCCCTGTCGGGTTTGCTCGGGCCCTGTCAGGCTCCGTCGGGCCCTGTCGGGTTTTCTCGGGCCCTGTCGGGCTCCATCGAGCCCTGTCAGGCTTTGTCGAACCCTGTCGGGTTTGCTCGGGCCCTGTCGGGATTGCTCGGGTCCTGTCGGGCTCTGTCGGGCCCTGTCATGTTTGCTCGGGCCCTGTCAGGCTCTGTCGGGCTCTGTCGGATTTCCTCGGGCCCTCTCGGGTTCCGTCGGGCCCTCTCGGGTTCCGTCCGGCCCTGTCGAGTTTCCTCGGGCCCTGTCGGACTCTATCGAGCCCTGTCAGGCTCCGTCGGGCTCTTTCGGGTTTGCTCAGGCCCTGTCGGGCTCCGTCGGGCCCTGTCAGGCTTTGTAAGGTCCTGTCAGGTTTGCTCGGGCCCTGTCGGGCCTTGTCGGGCCCTGTCGGGTTTGCTCGGGCTCTGTCAGGCTCCAGCGTGCCCTGTCGGGTTTGCCCGGGCCCTGGCAGGCTCCGTCGTGCCCTGTCGGGTTTGCTCAGGCCCTGTCGGGTTTCCTCGGGCCCTGTCGGGCTCCGATGGGCCCTGTCGGTTTGCTCGGGCCCTGTCGGGTTTTCTGAAGCCCTGTCAGGCTTCGTCGGACCCTGTCGAGTGTGCTCGGGCCCTGTCGGGCTCCGTCGAGCCCTGTCAGGTTTTCTCGAGCTTTGTCAGTCTCCTTCGGGCCCCGTCGGGTTTGCTCGGGCCCTGTCGGGTTTGCTCGGGCCCTGTCGGGTTCCGTCGGGCCCTGTCGGGTTTCCTCGGGCCCTGTCGGACTCCACTGAGCCCTGTCAGGCTCCGTCGGGCTCTTTCGGGTTTGCTCGGGCCCTGCCGGGCTACGTCGGGCCCTGTCAGGCTTTGTCAGGACGTGTCAGGTTTGCTCGGGCCCTGTCGGGCCTTGTCGGGCCCTGTCAGGTTTGCTCGGGCTCTGTCGGGCTCCAGCGTGCCCTGTCGGGTTTGCTTGAGCTTTGTCGGGCTCCATCGGGTGCTGTCGGGTTTGCTCGGGCCCTATCGGGCTCCGTCGGGCCCTGTCGGGTTTCCTCGGGCCCTGTCAGGCTCCATCGAGCCCTGTCAGGCTTCGTCGGGCCCTTTCGGGTTTGCTCGGGCCCTGTCGGGCTCTGTCAGGCCCTGTCTGGTTTCCTCGGGCCCTGTCGGGCTCCGTCGGGCCCTGTCGGATTTGCTCGGGCCCTGTCGGGTTTGCTGAAGCCCTGTCAGGCTTCGTCGGAGCCTGTCGGGTTTGCTCGGGCCCTGTCGGGCTCCGTCGAACCCTGTCGGGTTTGCTCGGGCCCTGTCAGGCTCCGTCGCGCCCTGTCGGGTTTCCTCGGGCCCTGTCGGGCTCCATCGAGCCCTGTCGGGTTTGCTCGGGCCCTGTCGGGCTCCATCGGACCCTATCTGGCTTTGGCGGGTCCTGTCGGGTTTGCTCAGGCCCTGTCGGGCCTTGTCAGCCCCTGTCAGGTTTGCTCGCGCCCTGTCGGGCTCCGTCGGGCCCTGTCAGGTTCTCTCGGGCCCTGTCAGGTTTGCTCGGGCCTTGTCAGGCTCCGTCAGGCCCTATCGGGTTTGCTCGAGCCCTGTCGGGTTCCGTCAGGCCCTGTCAGGTTTGCTCGGGCCCTGTCGGGCCTTGTCAGGCCCTGTCGGGTTTGCTCGGGACCTGTCGGGTTTGCCCGCGTCCTGTCGGGCTCCGTCGGGCCCTGTCAGATTCGCTCGGGCCCTGTCGGGTTTACTCGGGCCCTGTCAGGCTCCGTCAGGCCCTGTCGGGTTTGCTCGTGCCCTGTCGGGCTCCGTCGGGCCCTGTCAGGTTTGCTCAGGCCCTGTCGGGATCCGTTGGGCCTTGTCGGGTTTGCTCAGGCCCTGTCGGGCTCCTTCGTGCCCTGTCAGGTTTGCTCGGGCCCTGTCGGGTTTGCTCGGGCCCTGTCAGGCTCCGTCGGGCTCTTTCGGGTTTGCTCAGGCCCTGTCGGGCTTTGTCGGGCCCTGTCAGGCTTTGTCAGGTCCTGTCAGGTTTGCTCGGGCCCTGTCGGGCCTTGTCGGGCCCTGTCGGGTTTGCTTGAGCCCTGTCGGGCTCCATCGGGTCCTGTCGGGTTTGCTCGGGCCCTATCGGGCTCCGTCGGGCCCTGTCGGGTTTCCTCGGGCCCTGTCGGGCTCCATCGAGCCCTGTCAGGCTTCGTCGGGCCCTTTCGGGTTTGCTCGGGCCCTGTCGGGCTCCGTCAGGCCCTGTCGGGTTTGCTCGGGCCCTATCGGGCTCCGTCGAGCCCTGTCGGGTTTCCTCGGGCCCTGTCGGGCTCCATCGAGCCCTGTCAG
Source organism: Patagioenas fasciata (assembly GCF_037038585.1). Lineage (NCBI taxonomy): Eukaryota > Metazoa > Chordata > Aves > Columbiformes > Columbidae > Patagioenas > Patagioenas fasciata. The sequence goes on from NC_092540.1 coordinate 9,121,623, forward strand.
GCTCCGTCGGGCCCTTTCGGGTTTGCTCGGGCCCTGTCGGGCTCCGTTGGGCCCTGTCGGGTTTGCTCAGGCTCTGTCGGGTTTGCTCAGGCCCTGTCAGGCTTTGTCAAGCCCTGTCGGGTTTGCTAGGGCCCTGTCGGGCTCCGTCGGACCCTGTCTGGTTTCCTCAGGCCCTGTCGGGCTCCGTCGTGCCCTGTCGGGTTTGCTCAGGCCCTGTCGGGTTTCCTCGGGCCCTGTCGGGCTCCGATGGGCCCTGTCGGTTTGCTCGGGCCCTGTCGGGTTTTCTGAAGCCCTGTCAGGCTTCGTCGGACCCTGTCGAGTGTGCTCGGGCCCTGTCGGGCTCCGTCGAGCCCTGTCAGGTTTTCTCGAGCTTTGTCAGTCTCCTTCGGGCCCCGTCGGGTTTGCTCGGGCCCTGTCGGGTTTGCTCGGGCCCTGTCGGACTCCACTGAGCCCTGTCAGGCTCCGTCGGGCTCTTTCGGGTTTGCTCGGGCCCTGTCGGGTTTGCTCAGGCCCTGTCGGGTTTCCTCGGGCCCTGTCGGGCTCCGATGGGCCCTGTCGGTTTGCTCGGGCCCTGTCGGGTTTTCTGAAGCCCTGTCAGGCTTCGTCGGACCCTGTCGAGTGTGCTCGGGCCCTGTCGGGCTCCGTCGAGCCCTGTCAGGTTTTCTCGAGCTTTGTCAGTCTCCTTCGGGCCCCGTCGGGTTTGCTCGGGCCCTGTCGGGTTTCCTCGGGCCCTGTCGGACTCCACTGAGCCCTGTCAGGCTCCGTCGGGCTCTTTCGGGTTTGCTCGGGCCCTGCCGGGCTACGTCGGGCCCTGTCAGGCTTTGTCAGGACGTGTCAGGTTTGCTCGGGCCCTGTCGGGCCTTGTCGGGCCCTGTCAGGTTTGCTCGGGCTCTGTCGGGCTCCAGCGTGCCCTGTCGGGTTTGCCCGGGCCCTGTCAGGCTCCGTCAGGCCCTGTCGGGTTTGCTCGGGCCCTATCGGGCTCAATCAGGCCCTGTTGGGTTTCCTCGGGCCCTGTCTGGCTCCATCGAGCCCTGTCAGGCTCCGTCGGGCCCTTTCGGGTTTGCTCGGGCCCTGTCGGGCTCCGTCGGGCCCTGTCGGGTTTGCTCGGGCCCTGTTGGGCTTCGTCGGGCCCTGTCTGGTTTCCTCGGGCTCTGTTGGGCTCCGTCGGGCCCTGTCGGGTTTGCTCGGGCCATGTCGGGTTTGCTGAAGCCCTGTCAGGCTTCGTCGGACACTGTCGGGTTTGCTCGAGCCCTGTCGGGCTCCATCGGGCCCTGTCGGGTTTGCTCGGGCCTTATCGGGCTCCGTCGGGCCCTGTCGGGTTTCCTCGGGCCCTGTTGGGCTCCATCGAGCCCTGTCAGGCTTCGTCGGGCCCTTTCGGGTTTGCTCGGGCTCTGCCAGGCTCCGTCGGGCCCTGTCGGGTTTCCTAGGGCCCTGTCGGGCTCCATCAAGCCCTGTCAGGCTTTGTCGAACCCTGTCGGGTTTGCTCGGGCCTTGTCGGGTTTGCTCGGGCCCTGTCGGGCTCTGTCGGGCCCTGTCTGGTTTCCTCGGGCCCTGTCGGGCTCCGTCGGGCCCTGTCGGATTTGCTCGGGCCCTGTCGGGTTTGCTGAAGCCCTGTCAGGCTTCGTCGGAGCCTGTCGGGTTTGCTCGGGCCCTGTCGGGCTCCGTCGAACCCTGTCGGGTTTGCTCGGGCCCTGTCAGGCTCCGTCGCGCCCTGTCGGGTTTCCTCGGGCCCTGTCGGGCTCCATCGAGCCCTGTCAGGTTTGCTCGGGCCCTGTCGGGTTTGCTCGGGCCCTGTCGGGCTCCATCGGACTCTATCAGGCTTTTGCGGGTCCTGTCGGGTTTGCTCAGGCCCTGTCGGGCCTTGTCAGCCCCTGTCGGGTTTGCTCGCGCCCTGTCGGGCTCCGTCGGGCCCTGTCAGGTTCTCTCGGGCCCTGTCAGGTTTGCTCGGGCCCTGTCAGGCTTTGTCAGGCCCTGTCGGGTTTGCTCGAGCCCTGTCGGGCTCCGTCAGGCCCTGTCAGGTTTGCTCGGGCCCTGTCGGGCCTTGTCAGGCCCTGTCGGGTTTGCTCGGGACCTGTCGGGTTTGCCCGCGTCCTGTCGGGCTCCGTCGGGCCCTGTCAGATTCGCTCGGGCCCTGTCAGGTTTATTCGGGCCCTGTCAGGCTCCGTCAGGCCCTGTCGGGTTTGCTCGTGCCCTGTCAGGCTCCGTCGGGCCCTGTCAGGTTTGCTCAGGCCCTGTCGGGATCCGTTGGGCCTTGTCGGGTTTGCTCGGGCCCTGTCGGGCTCCTTCGTGCCCTGTCGGGTTTGCTCGGGCCCTGTCGGGTTTGCTCGGGCCCTGTCAGGCTCCGTCGGGCTCTTTCGGGTTTGCTCAGGCCCTGTCGGGCTCCGTCGGGCCCTGTCAGGCTTTGTAAGGTCCTGTCAGGTTTGCTCGGGCCCTGTCGGGCCTTGTCGGGCCCTGTCGGGTTTGCTCGGGCTCTGTCGGGCTCCAGCGTGCCCTGTCGGGTTTGCCCGGGCCCTGTCAGGCTCCATCAGGCCCTGTCGGGTTTGCTCGGGCCCTATCGGGCTCCGTGGGGCCCTGTCGGGTTTCCTCGGGCCCTGTCGGGCTCCATCGAGCCCTGTCAGGCTCCGTCGGGCCCTTTCGGGTTTGCTCGGACCCTGTCGGGCTCCGTCGGGCCCTGTCGGATTTGCTCAGGCCCTGTCGGGTTTGCTTGAGCCCTGTCGGGCTCCATCGGGTCCTGTCGGGTTTGCTCAGGCCCTATCGGGCTCCGTCGGGCCCTGTCGTGTTTCCTCGGGCCCTGTCGGGCTCCATCGAGCCCTGTCAGGCTTCGTCGGGCCCTTTCGGGTTTGCTCGGGCCCTGTCGGGCTCCGTCAGGCCCTGTCGGGTTTGCTCGGGCCCTATCGGGCTCCGTCGAGCCCTGTCGGGTTTCCTCGGGCCCTGTCGGGCTCCATCGAGCCCTGTCAGGCTCCGTCGGGCCCTTTCGGGTTTGCTCGGGCCCTGTCGGGCTCCGTCGGGCCCTGTCGGGTTTGCTCAGGCTCTGTCGGGTTTGCTCAGGCCCTGTCAGGCTTTGTCAAGCCCTGTCGGGTTTGCTAGGGCCCTGTCGGGCTCCGTCGGGCCCTGTCTGGTTTCCTCAGGCCCTGTCGGGCTCCGTCGGGCCCTGTCGGGTTTGCTCAGGCCCTTTCGGGTTTGCTCGGGCCCTGTCGGGCTCTGTCGGGCCCTGTCTGGTTTCCTCGGGCCCTGTCGGGCTCCGATGGGCCCTGTCGGTTTGCTCGGGCCCTGTCGGGTTTTCTGAAGCCCTGTCAGGCTTCGTCGGACCCTGTCGAGTGTGCTCGGGCCCTGTCGGGCTCCGTCGAGCCCTGTCAGGTTTTCTCGGGCCTTGTCAGGCTTTGTCGGGCCCTGTCGGGTTTGCTCGGGCCCTGTCGGGTTTGCTCAGGCCCTGTCGGGTTCCGTCGGGCCCTGTCGGGTTTCCTCGGGCCCTGTCGGACTCCACTGAGCCCTGTCAGGCTCCGTCGGGCTCTTTCGGGTTTGCTCGGGCCCTGCCGGGCTCCGTCGGGCCCTGTCAGGCTTTGTCAGGACGTGTCAGGTTTGCTCGGGCCCTGTCGGGCCTTGTCGGGCCCTGTCAGGTTTGCTCGGGCTCTGTCGGGCTCCAGCGTGCCCTGTCGGGTTTGCCCGGGCCCTGTCAGGCTCCGACAGGCCCTGTCGGGTTTGCTCGGGCCCTATCGGGCTCAATCAGGCCCTGTTGGGTTTCCTCGGGCCCTGTCTGGCTCCATCGAGCCCTGTCAGGCTCCGTCGGGCCCTTTCGGGTTTGCTCGGGCCCTGTCGGGCTCCGTCGGGCCCTGTCGGGTTTGCTCGGGCCCAGTCGGGCTCCGTCGGGCCCTGTCTGGTTTCCTCGGGCTCTGTTGGGCTCCGTCAGGCCCTGTCGGGTTTGCTCGTGCCATGTCGGGTTTGCTGAAGCCCTGTCAGGCTTCGTCGGACACTGTCGAGTTTGCTCGAGCCCTGTCGGGCTCCATCGGGCCCTGTCGGGTTTGCTCGGGCCTTATCGGGCTCCGTCGGGCCCTGTCGGGTTTCCTCGGGCCCTGTCGGGCTCCATCAAGCCCTGTCAGGCTTCGTCGGGCCCTTTCGGGTTTGCTCGGGCCCTGTCGGGCTCCGTCAGGCCCTGTCGGGTTTCCTCGGGCCCGGTTGGGCTCCATCGAGCCCTGTCAGGCTTCGTCGGGCCCTGTCGGGTTTGCTCGGGCCCTGTCGGGTTTGCTCGGGCCCTGTCGGGCTCTGTCGGGCCCTGTCTGGTTTGCTCGGGCTCTGTCAGGCTCCGTCGGGCCCTGTCGAGTTTTCTCGGGCCCTGTCGGGCTCCATCAAGCCCTGTCAGGCTTTGTCGAACCCTGTCGGGTTTGCTCGGGCCCTGTCGGGTTTGCTCGGGCCCTGTCGGGCTCTGTCGGGCCCTGTCTGGTTTCCTCGGGCCCTGTCGGGCTCTGTCTGGCCCTGTCGGGTTTGCTCGGGCCCTGTCGGGTTTGCTGAAGCCCTGTCAGGCTTCGTCGGACCCTGTCGGGTTTGCTCGGGCCCTGTCGGGCTCCGTCGAACCCTGTCGGGTTTGCTCGGGCCCTGTCAGGCTCCGTCGCGCCCTGTCGGGTTTCCATGGAGACCCCCGCTTGTCCTCAGGGTCCATTGTGACATCTTGGGCACCTCCCATTGTCCCCAGGACCTATTGTGACATCCTGGGGACCCCCTTGCTCCCAGGGCCCATTATGGCACCATGAGGACATCACCTTTGTCCCCAGGAACCATTGTGACATCCCAGGACCCCGCTTTGTCCCCAGGGCCCATTGTAGCACCATGGGGACCCCCTTTGACCCCAGGGCCCATTGTGGCACCATGGCAACCCCTTTTGCCCCAGGGCCCATTGTGACATTCTAGGACCCCACTTTGTCCCCAGGGCCTGTTGTGACACCATGGGGACCCCCCCTTCTTCTCAGGACTCATTCTCACATCCTGGGCACCCCCCATTGTCCCCAGGGCCCATTGTGACATCCTGGGGACCCTCATTGTCCCCAGGGCCCATTGTGACATCCCAGAACCTCCTATTGTCCCCAGGGCCCATTGTGACATCCTGGGGACCCCCATTGTCCCCAGGGCCCATTGTGACATTCCAGGACCCCCCATTGTCCCCAGGGCCCATTGTGACATCCACTGCACCCCCTTGTCCCCAGGGCCCATTGTGACATTCAGGGGACCCTCTTTGTCCCCAGGGCCCATTGTGACATCCTGGGGAACCCCCCCTTGTCACTGGGGCCCATTGTGACGTCCCAGGACCCCCCGTTGTCCCCAGGGTTCATTGTGACGTCTTAGGACCCCCCATTGTCCCCAGGGCCCATTGTGACATCCTGGGGACCCCTCTTTGTCCCCAGGGCCCATTGTGACATCCTGGGGACCCCCCCCCTTGTCCCCAGGGCCCATTGTGACTTCCCAGGACCCCCCATTGTCCCTAGAGCCCATTGTGACATCCTGGGGATCCCTCCTTGTCCCCAGGGCCCATTGTGACATCCTGGGGATCCCTCCGTGTCCCCAGGGCCCATTCTGACGTCCCAGGATCCCCCATTGTCCCCAGGGCCCATTGTGACATTCAGGGGACTCCCTTTGTCACTGGGGCCCATTGTGACATCCCAGGACCCCACATTGTCCCCAGGGCCCATTGTGACATTCAGGGGTCCCCCCCTTGTCCCCAGGACCCATTGTGATGTCCCAGGACCCCTCATTGTCCCCACGGCCCATTGTGACATCCTGGGTACCCCCCTTTGTCACTGGGGCTCATTGAGACATCGTGGGGACCAACTTTGTCCCCAGGGCCCATTGTGACGTCCCAGGACCTCCCGTTGTCCCCAGTGTAAATTGTGACATCCGAGGAGCCCACTTTGTCCCCAGGACCCATTTTGATATTGAGGGGAACCACATTTGTCCCCAGGGCCCATTGTGACACCATGGGGACCGCCCCTTGTCACTGGGGACCCATTGTGACACCATGGAGACCCCTGCTTGTCCTCAGGGTCCATTGTGACATCTTGGGCACCTCCCATTGTCCCCAGGACCCATTGTGACATCCTGGGGAACCCCTTGCTCCCACGGCCCATTGTGGCACCATGGGGACATCCCCTTTGTCCCCAGGGCCCATTGTGACATTCCAGGACCCCCCATTGTCCCCAGGGCCCATTGTGACATCCACTGCACCCCCTTGTCCCCAGGGCCCATTGTGACATTCAGGGGACCCCTCTTTGTCCCCAGGGCCCATTCTGACATCCTGGGGACCCCCCCTTGTCACGGGGGCCCATTGTGACGTCCCAGGACCCCCCATTGTCCCCAGGACCCATTGTGACATCCTGGGGATCCCTCCTTGTCCTCAGGGCCCATTGTGACGTCTTAGGACCCCCCATTGTCCCCAGGGCCCATTGTGACATTCAGGGGACGCCTCTTTGAAACCCAGGGCACATTGTGACATCCTGGGGACCCCCCCTTGTCCCCAGAGCCCATTGTGACGTCCCAGGACCCCCCATTGTCCCCAGGGCCCATTGTGACATCCTGGGGATCCCTCCTTGTCCCCAGGGCCCATTGTGACGTCCCAGGACACCCCATTGTCCCCAGGGCCCATTGTGACAGTCAGGGGGCCCCTTTGTCACTGGGGCCCATTGTGACATCCCAGGACCCCACATTGTCCCCAGGACCTATTGTGACATCCTGGGGACCCCACTTGTCCCCAGGACCCATTGTGACACTATGGGGGCCCCCCCTTGTTCCCAGGGCCCATTGTGACATCCTGGGTACCACCCTTGTCCGCAGGGCTCATTGTGACGTCCCAGGAACCCCCATTGTCCCCAGGGCCCATTGTGACATCCTGGGGATCCCTCCTTGTCCGCAGGGCCCATTGTGACGTCCCAGGACCCCCCATTGTCCCCAGGGCCCATTGTGACATCCTCGGCACCCCCTTGTCCCCAGGGCCCATTGTGACATTCAGGGGACCCCCTTTGTTCCCAGGGCCCATTGTGACATCCTGGGGACCCCCTCTTGTCACTGGGGCCCATTGTGACGTCCCAGGACCCCCCATTGTCCCCAGGGCCCATTGTGACATTCAGGGGACCCCTCTTTGTCCCCAGGGCCCATTGTGAAGTCAAAGGACCCCCCATTGTCCCCAGGGCCCATTGTGACATCCTGGGGATCCCTCCTTGTCCCCACGGCCCATTGTGACATCCTGGGGACCCTCCTTGTCCCCAGAGCCCATTGTGACATCCAAGGGACCCCCTTTGTCTCCAGGGCCCATTGTGGCACCATGGGGACCCCCTTTGACACTGGGGCCCATTGTGACACCGTCGACACCCCCCTTTGTCCCCAGGGCCCATTGTGACATCCTGGGGACCCCCCTTGTCCCCAGAGCCCATTGTGACATCCAGGGGACCCCCTCTTGTCCCCAGGGCCCATTGTGACGTCCCAGGACCCTCCATTGTCCCCAGGGCCCATTGTGACATCCTGGGGATCCCTCCTTGTCCCCAGGGCCCATTGTGACGTCCCAGGACCCCCCATTGTCCCCAGGACCCATTGTGACATTCAGAGGACCCCCTTTGTCACTGGGGCCCATTGTGACATCCCAGGACCCCACATTGTCCCCGGGGCCCATTGTGACATCCTGGGGACCCCACTTGTCCCCAGGACCCATTGTGACACTATGGGGAACCCCCTTGTCCCCAGGGCCCATTGTGACGTCCTGGGTACCACCCTTGTCCGCAGGGCTCATTGTGACGTCCCAGGACCCCCATTGTCCCCAGGGCCCATTGTGACATCCTGGGGATCCCTCCTTGTCCGCAGGGCCCATTGTGACGTCCTAGGACCCCCCATTGTCCCCAGGGCCCATTGTGACATCCTCGGCAGCCCCTTGTCCCCAGGGCCCATTGTGACATTCAGGGGACCCCTGTTTGTCCCCAGGGCCCATTGTGACATCCTGGGGACCCCCTCTTGTCACTGGGGCCCATTGTGACGTCCCAGGACCCCCCATTGTCCCCAGGGCCCATTGTGACATTCAGGGGACCCCTCTTTGTCCCCAGGGGCCATTGTGACGTCTAACGAACCCCCATTGTCCCTAGGGCCCATTGTGACATCCTGGGGATCCCTCCTTGTCCTCAGGGCCCATTGCGACGTCCCAGGACCGCCCATTGTCCCCAGGGCCCATTGTGACATTCAGGGGATCCCTCATTGTCCCCAGGGCCCATTGTGACGTCCCAGCACCCCCCATTGTCCCCAGGACCTATTGTGACATTCAGGGGAGCCCCTTTGTCACTGGGGCCCATTGTGACACCATGGAGACCCCCGCTTGTCCTCAGGGTCCATTGTGTCATCCTGGGCACCCCCCATTTTCCCCAGGACCCATTGTGACATCCTGGCCACCCCCTTGCTCCCAGGGCCCGTTGTGGCACCATGGGGATACCCCCTTTGTCCCCAGGGCCCATTGTGACATCCCAGGACCCCCCTTTGTCCCCAGGGCCATTGTGAAATCCTGGGGACCCCTTTTGTCCCCAGGGCCCATTGTGGCACCATGGGGAACCCCTTTGTCACTGGGGGCCATTGTGACATTCCAGGATTCCACTTTGTCCCCAGGGCTCGTTGTGACACCTTGGGGACTCCCATTGTCCCCAGGGCCCATTGTGACATCCCAGGACCCCACTTTGTCCCCAGGGCTTATTGTGACATCTGGGGGACGCCCTTGTCCCCAGGACCCATCGTGGCACCGT